>NC_056748.1:1059518986-1059858986 GCF_019279795.1 Protopterus annectens | reverse complement strand
GTTAGACTTACAGATATGGAGCATCTCTAGAAGGGCAGGGTCAAATATTGCCTTGGAGGCAAGACACAGATCACCTCTGAGCAATCTGTATAATACCGAGTAAAGTGATAATGATTTGAGCCTGTCCACACAGGACAGGTGTTGGATGCTATGGATTTTCTTTGTGAGGTATTTCTTTGGCCTTTCCAGTTGGTGCAGATGTTTGGAGAGGTACATACCAAACAGGGCGTTATACTCAATTATAGGTCTAATGCTGGAGGAGTACAGAGATAATAATAATAATAATAACAATAATAATAATAATAATAACAATAAACAATAATAACAATAACAATAATAATAATAATAATAATAATAATAATAATAATGATGATAATAAAAATAATAATAATGATAATAATAATAATAATGATAATAATAATAATAACATAATAATAACAATAATAATAATAATAATAATAATAATAACAATAATAATAACAATAATAATAATAATAATAACAATAATAATACTACTACTAATAATAATAATAATAACAATAACCTTTTCTTATGAGATTCATTATGGTTCACCAAGTAAAAGGCTTTTCTGACCACTGCTGCCACATGATGGTCGAATGTGAGATTGTTTTCGACATGAGTACCCAGATCTCTCAGCACAGGTTGAGTGTTTAGGGCATTGCCATTGATGTGGCAATCAGTAGTGGCCATGTTTTTGATGAATGGTATGATAATACATTTTTTTTTGCATTTAACTTAAGGGCATGACTTTGGCACCAGTTATTTGTAGCTTTGAGACCCTCTTGCAGTATGTTAATGTCATTTAGGGAGTCAATGACAGCACCCAACTTACAGTCATCTGCAAACTTGGTCAGCCACAAGCCCTTGGTCTTTGCCTGGACTTCTGAGAAGTAGATGCCAAACAGTAGGGGTCCCAGGACAGATCCTGGGGAACACCACTAGTGACAGGTCTGCTGTCAGAGGTGGTGGTGCCTATTTTGACCTTGTGGGTCCTATCTGTGAGCCAGTTGGCCACCCATCTGATGAGACAGGGATTAACACCAAGTTGTGTTAGCTTTTCAATGATGCCCGAGTGGGGAATTATGTCAAAGGCTTTGGCCAGGTCAAGATAAGCTGTATGTAGTGACTTTCCCTCATCCAGGGCCTTGGTGACAGTCCCAAAGAAGTCAAATAGGCTCAGTAGGCAAGATCTGCCTCTGACGAATCTGAATTGGGTGGGGTCAAGTGTTTGGAGATGGCCTATGTCCTTCTTTATGAGATCCATAATAAAACACTCCATTGCTTTACATATCAGACTTCTCAAGCTAATGGGATGATAGTTTCCTGGGTCAGTAGTGGCGCCACCTTTGTGCAAGAGGATAAGAATGGCAGTCCCCCACTCTGCTGGAGTGAAGCCTGTAATTAGGCTGTGGTTGAAGAGGGTGCTCAGTGATGAAGCTAGTTCTTGCTGGAGATGCTGCAGAATACAGCCTGGGATATTATCAGGTCCCATGGAAGGTGTGTTCTTTACATTGGACAGGGCCTTTAACACTTGAGCTACGGAGATGTGAGGTGTGGGACAAGTATCGGGGATGATGACTGGGTCTTTGGGGGGGGGTGATAAGGTTCAGGATTTCATGGTTCCTAGCCCTTTGTGAGTGATTAGTTAGAATTTTTCACAACAATAACAATAAAATGACAAAGCTTTTGGATAAAAATCAGTATTTTATATCATTTCTGTTCATTATTTTTACTAATGAAATAAAATAGTTGATTTTATCTAATGATTTAATGTCTTAGCATACTAATGTGCATTCAGTAATTATTTATTTTTATAATAAGTATTTGGATAATTTTCCTAGTGGGACACACAGACAGCTAAGGCTGGATGATCATAGCTTCTCCTTTATGAAACAATGTTCAGTGGATAATTTTATACTTTCACCAAATGAAAGAAATGGATGACTTTGTTTTATTGAAAGCTGAAACAAGTTGTTAGCAGTGGTCAACCATTTGTATCTTTTATTCTGAAACTAAATTTTAATTAAACAAAAGAGCTTAATGTAAATTATAAAATTTTTAACTTTAAATAAAAATGTCAAATTTAATATAATTGCTGTAGGAGTGAGGTCATTACTCCTTTGACCTGACTGATGCAAATAAGAAAAACACATCTTTCATGAATGAGTAGCTGTGTGGCACATGAAAAAGAATGAACATAATGCAATAACATTTTGTATTACATACAATAAAGATACTGAACTATTGAAAGAGATTAAAGAAAGATATTGGGACATTTTAACACCACTGAAATGCGACTCACTTTCTTGAGTGCAACTGGTCTGTTGTTCTTCTCTCAGTTGAGATGTTGAATGCATTTATTTTCCATTTATGTTACACCTTAGTGTTGTTTTTTTTGCATTTTTATTGTATATTGGCCATGCACAATGTCAAATGAAACTCTGTGTTTTTTTCTTTGTGTTTAGAATTGGTGCATACTGTGTACAATGACCCAGTGACACAAATTGTTTTTAGACTCACAAAGGGGATCCTAGTGGGAGAGGGTGTACAACAGGGGTCAACAATGTGCCCACTGCTGTTCATACTGGTGATGGACTACATTTGCAAATAGGCTGTAGAGGACAGATCAGCAAGCCTGCTGTATGATGATGATGTGGCAATACAACCAAACTCCGAATGGAAACTTCAGCAAGTGAGAGGGGAATGGAATGCAAAACTAAAGGCAGATGAGATGAAAGTTTAAACAGACAAGACAGCTTCCTGACAAATGGGAGAATCAAAAGAAGATGAAAGTTGAGATTTATTTATTTATTTATTTATTTTATTTTACATTTGTTAACTGGGATAGTCCAACTGGATACATGTCCATTTTCAGTGGAGGCCCGGGGAGAAAAGCTACAAAGAAACATATATGCAAGACATACAAACAAAATATTCTAACATGTTTCTAGTATATACAACCAGACCATATAGATGAGCACACATTATTAATTCATTGACAAAGACATATAGAATGATCGATACATATACAGACAATATTAAAGTATGTTAAGTATCTAGAGTCACATCATGCATCTGAATGTGGTATTGATAAAACTGTGCAGTCCTATCAGGAGACAATGTGTTTAAGGCAAGAGTTACTGCAGTAGTGGAGTAGGACTGAAGTTAGTCTGGTGTGGAGCAGGGACATAACCATTTGTTGTTGAGATGGCTTTTGATAGATTTTTTTAAATTTGGATAGAGAAGATTCCAGGGTAATGGATGAAGGCAGGGAGTTCCAAATTTTGGATATGTAAGATGAGTAGAGGGAGTCACCGGCATGGTTGTGGGATCTAGTAACTGTTAATATTAACTTATCTGTGGAGCGGAGTTGCCTAGGACAGGAATACTGCTGAATTAGGTTGCTTAAAGATGGTGTTTTATTTGGGTGGGAGAGCAGCTTATAAGTTATGATAAGTTGATTGTAGATTAGTAAATTTGGCAGTTCAAGCCAGTCCAATTGTTTTAGATTGTGACAGTGATGGATTGTAAAAGATGAGTTATTAGCAAATTTGGTTATTTGATTATAGCAGGTTGCCAGTTTGCTGGTTTCTGTTTTGAATAGATTTGTTAGGATTGGGTATGCATAAAGTAATGATGAGAGCAAGTGAGTATGAGCAATTGTGGTCTTAGCAGTATGGGTCAGGAAGGATTTGTGTTTGTAGAGACTACCTAGCTTTCTGTGAGTGTTTTTAATAGCTAGATTAATGTGGATATCAAATTTTAACTTGTTATCAATGGTGACGCCTGGTAGTTTTGTGTGGGATTTGGGTGTGATAAGTGTACCATTTTTAGAGAGGATATTGAAAGTGGCGGTAAGGCTGGTATTTTGTGAGGGGTGAAATAGCAGGATCTTGGTCTTTTTGGGGTTAAGAATGAGGCCATTGCTGTAAGCCAGTTTTCAATTGAGTGGAAATTATCCTGAATTTTATTGTGTAGTTCTTGCAGGGTTGAGGCATTGCATATTACAGTGGAATCATCTGCGTATTGGATAAGGCTAGTGCTATTTGCCGCTGAGTGGAGATTGTGAAAATTGGGAATAGCAAGGGACCCAGTATTGATCCCTGAGGTACCCCAAGAGTGACTGGTAAAAGTGGAGACAAGTTATTGTTCCACCGTACTGCTTGTTGATTGTCCCTAAGATAGTTTTCGAACCAGGAGATTGATTGGTTGTCTAAGCCTAGGTTTTTGAGGTAGCAGATGAGTTTGTCATGGCTAACCATATCAAAGGCTTTTGATAGGTCTAAGAAAAGGGCAGACATAAGTTTACCATTGTTCCTGTTATGGTTTATGGTATCCGTGAATGCTAACAGAGCTGTGGTGGTACTATGACCTGGACGGAAACCATGTTGAGTTGGAGATATGAGATTGAAGGGAAAATAGTAAAACAGGTTAACAGTTTCAGGTATCTATGAAAAGGGAAGTCTGAATGAGAGATCAAAGCTAGAATCAAGGTATAGAGTGTCAGGGCTAGTGTGGAAGAAGAATGCCAAAGAAGGTGAAAGTAAGGTGTACAAAAGAGTGGTTGTATGGTACATAATCCTGGGTAGTGAAGGCAGAGCAGTTAAGGAATCTAGAGGGGAAAGAGATGTAGTCCTTGAGATGGGTTGTGGGATGCACACTGTAAGACAGAGCTAGAATTATGATATCAAAGTAGAAATCAAAGGAGGTCCTTTGCAAAGAAGTCCAAAGAAAACCAATCACAATGGTTCAGGCCCATGCACAAGAAAGTAAAAGGCAATATGGTGAATAATATTTGGAACAGACTAGAAGAGGTGGATGGTTGCATGAGGGAAGATCTGTGACAGTCAAGCTTGACTGTCAATGAAGGTAGGAGAGTGGCACCGAATTAAGAGAGGTGGCAATAGCTGGGACAACACCTAGACCCAATGTCGAAAAAGTGGGATAAAGGGGTTTGATGAGGATGATGAAGAGTTCTCAGAATGTTTGAAATGGAGGGTGTTTAGGAGGTTAAGAATGAGGACTATGACATTATTATAATAACTGAAACTTGGTTTTCGGGTGACAATAACCCTCTTGCATTACTTGTTTTTCATATCATAACACTAGCAGTAATAACAATGGGGGGGAGTGTTAATTTATGTTAAAAACACTTAAACCTGCAGCCTTGTTCATAACAGTGTTCACTAAGGGGAATGTGTAATCAGAATAAATTGTAACAAAACTGAATAGACAATTGCTTTGTTCCACAGACTCTTCAAACAAGTTAAGGAAGAGCTAGTAGGTTTTAGTAAACTACTGAGTAACTACTTCCAAAACGGGTATGATCCAATAGTAGATTACATGAATGGACCCAGTGTGGACTGCAGCACATCAGAGACCAGCAGAGGGACAATACATTTTATGGCTAGTTAAACTATGGTGCAGAGGTATGAACAAATTGGAATGAACCTACAGAAATGAATACAATACTGGATATTGCATAGGTCAGTGCTGGGAAAAAGGTTCTTAAATGTGATTGCCTGAATTATTAGGATCAAATCATTATAGTATAATTTAGGAATTAGAGGCAAAGAAGATATTACAGAAAGTACCTAACTGTAGACGGAGGAAAGCCCATTACTGAGGAGACTCCAACTTAATAAATAAAACTGGGAGGCTGTTAGGAATCAGATAAATTTTACAGAGGCCAGGGACATCTTCTACCAGTACCTAGGAGAGCTAACTGACAATTGTGCAGATACACATAGATATAGTAGTAGGGATAAATGATACAAATGTTTATGTTGGAGTAGGAAATTGAAATAAAGAGAAAAAAAGAACAACTTATGGAAGATCTCCACAAGAAAACTAAATAAAAACAATAATAGTGGATACTTAAAGGCAAAAACAAGTCTTTGGAAATTGATAAGAACTGCTAAGAGTTCAGGCTAAACATACAACTAGTATGTAAAAAGAGCACTGCATAAACACCTAAGAAACTGCCATATTGATTCTCAATCAAATATTATACAGTTCTAGATGATGCAGTTGTTAGTAAACTTGGGGTATTATCTAAGAAATTTGTGGAATCATTTACCAGTAGAGGGCAAAATGCTGGCGGATATAATATGAGCAATGTTTTACTTTGCTTTGAATCTTGGCCGTTGATAACCAATAAACAATAACAACAAAAAAAAAAAAGCATCCTGCTGGTCCTGGCGGACTAAATGGCTTTTTTACCAAATATTATAGTAAATGCATTCCCTTGCCTGCAGTTTTTGTTTCAGGAAATGCGTTATCTATCTATCTATCTATCTATCTATCTATCTATCTATCTATCTATCTATCTATCTATATCCTTACATATAACCATACAAGTAAACAGGATGCTAGTATTCTTCCTCTTACTTCCCACCTTACTCCTCCTCACTGAATTATCATCTTACCACACTCTTCTACCTTACCCTCCTACATCACCCACAACTACACACACAGCATCACCCTGTTTCGCATCCATACACTTTCCAGTGTCCCGCTCACTATTTAATATCTCTTTCATCCATTTTCACAATCTCAAGCATCTCAACCTTCTACTCTTTTCCCAAACACAGAATAAAGTCTACTACCACCCTTTGTATCACTACCTACCTTTCTTTCTTATCCACATCTATGCTACTCCCAACTACACTCTTACAAAATGGGGACATTCACCCCAATCCCAGTCCAACTCCTCCAACAAACACAATGATCTCCAGTACACCCACAAGGCATGTAGCTCTCATTTCCTCATCAAAATACCTATCACTCTACTCTATCAACCTACAAAGTTTTCTCAACAAAATTACAAAATTTCATGCTTCACCCAATACTCCCCTCACATCATAACTCTCTTGGAAACATGGCTAAAACCTCACATTACAAACTCTGAAATCCTACCTACAAAGTACAACATAGTCTGGCAAGATGGACTATCTAAAAAGGGGGATGTGTTACCATATTATACTCAGAGCACCTCAGCCTCACCCCTCTCCTTAACAATCCCAGACTTCTCCTTAACTGAACTACTCCTTCTTAACTTTCACTTCAACCACATACTCCCTGGCAATAACATTCCAGTTGTTGAAAATATCTTATCCTGGATCTCCCAAAATATAACATATGAAGCAATCATACTTGGTGACGTTAATATCGACTGGAACAAGCTCTCTCTCAACTTCCCTAGCTCTTCCATTAACCTGTATGGTTTCACCCAACTTACAACCTCTCCCACTCTTATACACAATAACTCAAGCACTATCCACGACTGGATCCTTACTTCCAGCCAAGATCAGTATCATTATCCTACCACCTTACCAGACTCTCTAAGTGATCACCTCCCTATCTCAGTAGTTAGACTACCCCCTCAAACTCTAAAAACCCACCAATATAGAAATTGACATAACTTGTCAAATTTTAATGTAGAAACTTTCAACAACAAACTCTCCATGATTAACTGGTCACACCTATATAACCTCCTTCTAAATTATGCTGTTCTGGAATTCAACAGAATTTTCCTGACCATACTAGATGCCTCAGCCACCATCAGAAAAATTAAGATCAAATCTAATCCCATCCCCTGGCTCTCTAAAGATACTATCCGCCATGAAACTGAGATAGTACCCGGAAACTGTGGTCTAAGTCTAAATCCCCATTCTCTCCTCCTTAATATAAACAACTCAGAAACCTTACAAAAAAACATCTCCCAGGACAAGACTAATTTCTGTCAGGAATTCCAATCCACTCAGTTCTCCAATGCAAAAAAGTTCTGGCACACCATGGATAGTATACGCCATCCTGGAAATCCCAGTACCCCTAACCCCTTCCCCACCAATACTCACCTCGATACCGCCACTCTTCTAAACAACTACTTCACAGACTCCATCAGAAAACTTATCCCCCCAGATAACAACCAAACTCCACCCCTGACCTTTTCAACTTCCCAATCCCAATCAGCCTTCAATTTCAACTAACTACATCAAATCCATTTTGTCAAAACTCAAGCCATGCTCACCCTCATTTGACAACCTACCCCCACAATTTCTAAACTTGCTGCTAACTCTATCGCCTATCCCATCTCAATTCTTATTAACCATTCCAACAAAGAATCCACAGTCCCTGATATCTGGAAATCCTTTTATACTATTCCACTTCACAAGGGAGGTAACTCCACTGATCCCACCAATTACGATAGCCATCCTATCTCCTCTGTCAAAAATTCCGAAGAAATGTATTCATAAGCAACTTTTAAATTACCTACTTCACGAAAACCTCCTTACCCCCCTCAGCATGGTTTCAGACTTAACCATAGGACATCCACTGCCCCTATATCTTGTACCTAGACTCTGTCTGAAGCAAGGGACAACAACAAATTTGTATCATGTGTCTTCCTTAACCTCTCAAAAGCCTTCAGCATCATCTCCCATGCTAAACTCCTCTCTAAACTATCTGAACTAAACTTCTCTACCCCCACTATTCTCTGGCTCTCCAGATATCTCAACAGCCACCAACAATCTGTTAGATGGCAAACCTCTTACTCTCCCTTCCTACCTATACAAACTGGTGTCCCCAGGGATCCATTCTTGGCCCACTTCTCTTTAACATTTTCACTAAGAATCTCCACTCTGCCTGCACCTCTTCTTCATTAATTCAGTATGCTGATGACTCTACCCATATCACCCTCTCTGACAACCCCACTGACTTTCACTCTCTCACCCAGAGTTCCTTTAACAACATAGAACACTGGCTAACTGACAACCAGCTTATCCTGAACCTAATGGAAACCAAACTTCTCCTCTTTCTTCCTAAATCTGCTTCTCATCTCAAAATGTCTTTCCATATATCTTCTCTTGACAATACCATTATTCATGTAGACTCCTCTACTAAACTTCGTGGAATCACAATTGACGACCAACTAAAATCTGACCATCACATCTTGCAGTCCATTAAAAAGACCAATCAAAAGATAGGGTTACTGTATGGACATAAAAAATTCTTAGCCAACACCGTTAAGGTCACACTTGCACAAACCTATCTCCTCCCCTGACTTCTTTGTGTTTTCCCAATATTCACACATATCCAAACAAATTATTTAACTAGGCTTACATGAACTTACCACCAGGTAGCAAGATTTGCCTGCAACCTTCCCTACAAATCCCATCACTGCCTTGCCTTAAAAAACTACAATGGCTTGAGTTCCCACAACTACTCAAACGTTCTCAACTACAAATGGCACATGCTCTCCTCTACAAACCTACAAACTGTCCCTCCCTGTCCACCCTCCTATCCCATTATACCCCTGCAAGATCTCTCCATAGCAATGATCAAGCACTACTTAGCACCTGCAAAGCTAACAAAACCATAGGCAAATTACTTTGCAAATGCTCTATAGCACAAACCTGGAACAAATGACCAACAGACCTATGACTTATCCAATCTTCACCCCTCTTCAAAAAAGAACTAAAAACCTACCTTGCCATCTCCCCTTTCTGCACCTGCCATCACCCCACCTAAACTCTGGCTACCTATTTCAAAAGTATTTTCCCACCTTTACTCTCTGTATACTCACAAATCTTGTGAAGCCTTAACAACCTCTTTGTTACACTCTTATAACTTCTACCCTCTCCCACCCTACCCCCCTTCCTCCCTTCCCATGATCAACACTACTCTTCTTCCTCTTTATTAATAATCTACTTCCTTGGTACTTCCTTTTCCTGTATCTTACAACCCCTTTCTTTACCCTCCAGTTGCAATACCTTCATCTCTTTGAATTATCTTCCTCAAATATTATCCAAACCTCCCCCATTAATTGATACAATACTCACACTTTTATTTTTTCATACAGATATTTGTTTTTAACTTGTAATCCAACTGTCCTTGTTAGTACAGCTGCATGTTAATTCACTTCCTGCTCCATCATGTCATTTTCACTTGTAATGACACTGCATTGTTAGTACAGCTATATATTAATTTCTTCTCCTGAATCATCGTGTATTAATATCAAATATTTCTAGGAGCATGTCTCCTTCATTGTTTACATGAGTCAGTTTTCTTATTATTACCGTGCATCTTTTGTACTCATGTTTTCACTTTATCATGTAATATGTATTTTTTTCATGTATAGTATGTCTTTATGTTGTACTTTTATCATGTATGTTTATCTTGTACATTTTACATTGTATTTTTGGAGCTTTTCTACTCAGGTCTTCACTGAAAATGGGCCTCTGGCCCAGTTGGACTAACCTGGTTAACAAAAGACAAATAAATAAATAATATATATATATATATATATATATATATATATATATATATATATATATATATATACACACACACACACACACGCACACAACATGTTTTTTTTTCAAATGTCAGGTCCTTGTGAGATCTTGCATAACAAATTTACTTATTTTTTTATCCGATGGTTTGGGAGACATTGGATTTAAGACACCCAATTGACGTGGTATATTTGTATCTGGCAAAGGCCTTAAATATTGGCCTCATAATGAAATTATAAGAAATATTGGGGATTATAAGAAATATGGGAAATATTTAGATAAGAATTTGGTTATCTGATAGAAATTGCAGAGATAAGTTGAGATGTGCTTTTCCCTGCAAAATAATTGGTTACAGGAGTACCACCGGGATCTGAGTCAGGCCCAATTTTGTCTACAATATTTATGTCAGATTTTCCTCAGGCAAACATCAATAAATTTTCTGATGATATGAACTTAAAGGATTAAGATTATTTATAGAATTGTATGGATAACCTGGATCTTTGGTCTAAGCAAAAAAATAAATAAATAAATAAATTGGTATTCGATGCAATAAAATCCAAAATTATATACTTTGGTGATAAAACCTATGTTACCCATATACTATGCAAAGTACGATCCTAGAGAGTGTAACAGTATTAGGGTTCTGAGAATTAAGATTGATAAAAAAATGACAGTTGAAGTTTACCTTTTTCTGTTTGTTAGGAAAAAATATTATTAAGGATATATTGCATATCATCACCAGTAGATATAAAGATATGTTAATCCCACTCTTCAAATTAGGGGTAAGACCAAATACAGACTATTGTGTCTGTGTGCACGTATGACAGAAAGCAAATGAAAAAGCTGGAAAGGATTCAAAGAGACTACATGGCACAATAACAGGTGTGAAAATAATAAGGAATAAGAATAGGTTGGAAAAATGATCCCTTTACACAGTTAACTAGAAAATGGTTAGAGGGTATCTTATTCTTAAGTACAAAAGTATGAATAGCATAGTTACTGCAATAAATCTGGGAGTGGAAATTAAAACTCACGAATGAGAGACCAGAAATAAAAATATGTTTGTTGAAGTACCTATGTATAAAACATAACTAACAAGGATTGTTTTTCATAGCAGAATGGGAATATGATGGCATACACTGCCCTTAAGTATTAGAAATAAAGAGACACTTAGCTTATTTAAAAATAGTTTGGATGCTTGGATGGGGCTAAGGGCATATAATCCAACGGTGACAGGTGATAAACGTTTTGGCAGCCTTTGGCTTTGTTGCACAGTGCATATTGCATTACACAAACACAATCACAGAAAACCCAAAACAATATAATTTTCCCTGGACACTCTCACTAAGTTGCTACACTCTTCTGCAGTTAATGCCCAAGAGATTGAAGTAACATCTGCCAATCATGGTGTTCATTTACAAACTTTAACCTTTACCACAATTAAACATCAGTTCAGCTTCCAATTATAGTCACTTACTTGATTTACAGTTGCAGTCCCAAAGACTAGATAATAAGATTGTGGAGTTGGAGAATCATGCCTGTAATAATAATTTGAGTTATTGGGCTTCCAGAGAAGGAAAGACCCTACAGAGTTCACAAAGCATGAGTGTGGAGCAAGGTCGAGGGTGAACCAAGGTGTTATAATTGAGAAAACCCACAGAATAAATAGTAAGAATAAAGCAGCAAACCTGCTCATGCATTTCATTGTCAGACTTCTGGACTTTAATGACAGTGAGGCAATACTGGAAAAGACTCAAGAGAAGAGCAACACTCTCAAATGAACAGGATATCAAGTAAAAATTGCACAAGTTTGCATCTCTTCTGTAAATGCAATGAGGAAAGAAATGCTGGCATAGCCTAGAGCATGTAGGGATACGGGCTTTAAGGTAAATTTCAATCTCCTACCACACTCTGCATATCAAAGATAGATCAATATCTCCAGTTTTATTCACACATGGAAGCAATTTCTAAAACAGACTGGATTAGGAAGAAATTCTCCATATGTAGGTATGGGGCAAATGGTAAGGAACTATAACATGTCAGGAAAAAAGGACTGATTAGCCCTGCTGTCTGTGATTAAACATTGGATAGAGAGAAAGAAAAGAAAGAAGTGTATAAAAGCTCCAGAAATGAAACACACAAAACCCCTTTCCTAACTTCTTAAAAAAATTAACCTCTGGCACCCACCATCTGGCTATGATGCTTTTGACAAAATGTAGCATATTCTCTATCACACCAGAAACTTCCATCAATGAGCCGGAAGAGGTTTGGGAGGAGGGCTGTAAAATGAGTTATGGGATAGCAGAACATGAGCGCAGCTCTATGGGGTGGCTCAGTAATTAGAAACCTTCTATCGATTCATTCCTTCTAGCAAGTCTGTCAAATGAGATGTGAAACAGTTCATAATGATTGGACAATTGGAATCGGGTCATCACCGAATAAATGCCTACAGATACAGCAGTTTAAAAGAGCTGTGTATACAGTAGGATAACATTTTCTCTCTTCTCTGACTATACTGCTGCACTTTGGATGTGTTTTATTATTACTGAATATGATTTGATAAGATGTTGTGCACTAACATTTCTTTTTACATTGTTAGGGCTTGACCAAGCCTTGTTTTGTGGAGTCTGTCTTTTGTAGGGGGGATACAAAATCTACATGCATGGAGTGGCAACCAATTATGCATTTCTTAGTTTTATAACATATTCTGTATTTGTGGAGAAAGGTGAAATAAAAGTTTTTTTTTCCCCCTAGGTGTAAGTGACCTCCTAGCATGATGACAATGAATCTGCATGCATAAGACAACTTTTACAAAATTTAGAAATCCAGTTGATCAAGTTGAATTTGCTAATAACTGGACTTAAAGGTTTGGCAAGAGGGTAAAGGTATCATGGATGGTCAGGAATGTCATAGCACAAGTCAACTACCATGCTTTTTTTTTCTCAGCCAAGATTTCAGATGCAGGTACAAAAAATGTGCTTGATGATATGGAATATGGAAGAATCTCATGAGATGGAGTTGGGAATAAATCCTTCAGTTACAATCCTACTCTATCCTACTTTTTATTGGTGGCACATATCTGTTGTATTATTGTTCATTGTTACTTGCAGTGGACAGATGGGGGGCTGAGACAGTGTCTGTCTTGTACCACACATTATCTGTGCTGGAACGTGTGGTTGGAGTTGGGTTTCAGACCTGTGGATGTAGGTCAGCAACTCCAACTGTTGAGAGTCCACGTGGCCATGCACAGTTACTCTCCCATAGTGGCAGTACATCCAGTGCTACAGAGGAGAGTGTGCTCTCCACACCATGACTTGGCAGGCCATGGGCACATCGTTCTGGGCTGTCCAGTAGGAGACATGATCCCAGCAGACAGCAGTCAATGTCAGGTACTACCACTGCAACTGACCTTGGGCATGGCGGTAACAGTGCAACTCCTGGCCGGTGATGATGAATTGTCAACTCTACCATGTACGGTCCACAGCTGTCCAACATACACCAATATAGGCCTAGCACTGAGCTTGACTGTGTACAAGCACACACTCACACACAACTATCACATGCAGGTCACCTACAGACACACAAGGCACATCTCCATGCTCCATCTAACCCGCTCCCCTTCCTAACTCACACACATGCTGTCAATTGGTTGGGCCAGCCTAGACCTCCAGCACCCCCACACATCACCCTGTGCAAGTGATGATACCTGTGCCACATCCTTGTCATCCTACCCATCGATGCATGAAGCTATATGTCTGATGCACAAGGTGACTATATTACTTGACATGTACTTGTGTAATGCAGTATTGGTTTGCATTCTACTTGTAGTGGCCACCAACATATACTGTATGCTGGCGTGTGTCATGAGTATGCAACATACATTTGTGGACCTTATGTTGTATGATGTTGTACTGGCAGTATTGTTGCACAATGACAGGTCTTTCAAGGACCTGTGTATGTTTCTGTTGCAAGAGTCTGAGGGGGATAACCTATGGACACATGGTGGCAGTGAAGCAGCACAGCATGGCAAGGCAGCACAGTAGAAATATGACTTCGGCAAGGTACAGCTGTATACGTGCATGGCTCCATAGGGTCACATCTGTATGACAGTCTACCAAGGACTATGGCGACAGTCAGTGTACTCATGCAGTCATAATTTGTTATTACTGCATGCTTGTGGGAGACATTTGTCTAGCAGACATAAACACACTCTTGAAACAGACCCTGCCTAATGCTACACAGAACAGCTCAGCACACCTCAGCACATGCTATCTGTTTGATTGGCTGAGCAGCCATCATCTCAACACATGGGATCTGCCTGAGTCCCTCTTGGACTGGGGAAATATGTGCTGGTCCTGTACCGAGGTGCGTCTGATTATGAGGGCTGTATGGCCAATATGATAGTTAAGTTCACATGTCCTATGGCCCCATAACATAATGCATACTGCTGTTACAGCCTCACACACAAACATGCCCACATTCAGGCTAGCACCACTTCCACTCACTTCATACAGGACACGCCAAGGCATACACATACTGCAAGTTGGCTGTATGTGGATCAGAACACTTATCTATGTACTAGTACACACTACAGATCACTGTAACTGATGCATGCAGCATGACTCATGTATGGTAGTACTATCAGTTTAAAATATATAATGCTTGTTGATATCAGCAAGCCTTGTTGTGGTCAGTCATTTGACTGCATAAAATGATGCAAAAACCCTAACTATGTCTACTTTGCAAAAGTTGTCATACGTATGCCATATTACACACTATAGATCACAGTATTTATTGCACAATCCATGGCTTAAGTCTTGCTACTACATTGTCAGCTGGTAGTCTTAAGGTGGCCGACATCATCAGGCCTTGTAGAATATGGCAGTGTAGAAGCCAGCAGCAAGTGCAGGCAAAAAAGTGCATAAGCATTGTAGGTGGATAGCTCATGAGGGCATGTCCATTATTTTACAGGGGTATTCTGATAAAGTGGTTATATGGGTACAACACTGTGTTGGGGGAGGGGGAACAACAACAACACATGATTGGCTTGGGTAGACAGCAGTCCAAATATCATGTGTGTCCACTGTTAACATCTCCCTTGCCTGATGTCTTGAATATTTCAACCATGAGCCCTAGTGAAAATTAAGGAACACATACTGGGTATCAGTTGTCCCATGTGGATGTTAACGCTGACCAAATAGCCCACTATATTTTCTTGCATAAAAGCAGCAGATCCATACATATGGTACGTTATTATAGTAATCCTTACTGTTAGTGTGCAGGTTAGAGACTTACCTCGAGAATCCAGCAGTTGGCAGAACTGTAGTTCAAGGCTGACTCTGTGTGATGCAAGTGGTACACAGCCAATGCATGGATAGGTACAGGCTATGTGGGATGCCTGGCATCACTAATTTTATTATATGTATGTGAGTGGGAGTAAGTTGTCAGTCCCTGGGGAGCAAGGGTGTGAGTGAATGTGCTATGCGTTGTCTCTCAGCCAATGCCAGGTCATACTGGGCACACCTAGGTCTGCCTACAGGGACATCATAAGGAGGCTCCTCCTAGGTCTGCCTACAGGGACATCATAAGGAGGCTCCTCCTAGGTCTGCCTACAGGGACATCATAAGGAGGCTCCTCCTCCATTTCCTCCTGTGAGTGTGGCTGTGGTGACATAGGCACTGGTAGGGGCCTGTGTATTCCTTCCCTTTGCTGATCCTGCTTCAGCTGCTTCTGCAGGATCATTCTGTGCCACATGGCACATACTGTGATCATAGGTTTACCATCAATTTGTTGATCACAACGTGTGCGATTTACAAAATGTCGGGAGAGCCATATGTCGACTCAAAACATCGACACAAAAAATGTCGGAACTTACATCAGCAAATGCAATACAGCATTCGCTGTTGTGAATTACGACATTCCAAGCCAGATTGCACTATAGTGAGGATCGGAAAATGTACCCTTACTCTCACTGTAGTGCGATCTCAGAGTTTGTATATATAAGTGGGGGGTGCAGCCCCCCACATGGGGGGTATAGGGGGACTTGCCCCCCCTGCAAACATGTAATGTGGTGTGGCAACTTTTACAGGCAGACAGTCTGCAAATCTGCTTCTTGTTTGAAAATGTCCATATTGACATTTTCAGACATCTGGTTCGACATTTACGTTAGTCAATGTTGTGCGAACCTACAGTTCATTTCGACAACATGACTATTCAGCTGTGTTACAGTCGACAAATTGATAATAAACCTGATCATATGTGCACATGTGGCTGAAGAGTACTGCAGGGCTCCACAAGATATATCGAGGCACTGGAACTGTGACTTCAGAAGCCCAAACACATGCACTAAGATGTTCCTAGTTTGTGTGTGTGCCTCTTTACGGCATTCTTCTGTGGGTGTGTGAGCATTTCTGATGCATGTCATCATCCACAGTTTCAGTGCATAGCCAGCATTCCCACTAAATAGCCATGTGAGATGTTCCCCCTAGCAAACATCTGGGACAGCTGTGATAAGTGCAAGATATGGGAGTCGTGATAGCTGCCAGGGCTGTCAGCACACACATTCATGATAATGCCCTGGGCATTGCATACAGACTGGTGGTTGATGGAGTGGTACCCCTTGCAGTTGATGTAGATTCTACCCTCCTCACTGGGTGGTGCCTTGATGTGTACATGAATGCAATCTATGGCACCCAGTACCTCAGCATAGTGTGCTACATAGTAGAACTGTTGCATATTGCTTGTCCTCACCTCAGGGGTGAGGGGAAAATATATGTGCTCACTGGCATGTGGTAGCATGGCATCCAAGAACTGTTGGAGTACCCTGGATGCTGATGCCTGTGAGACCCCCATTATGTCCCACGTTGGTCTTTGGAAGGTACCTGTGGCTATTACCCTAAGGGCTACACATACCTTTCTTTCCACTGGGATGGGTTCCTCTCTGTTGGCTCCTGACCTGAGTTGAGGGAGGCAGAGCACAGTGAGTTCTTGTAGTATGTCCCTGTATACCCTGTAGCACTCTACAATCTCCTGCTCATGTAGCTCCTGGGAGGTTACCCTGGGCCTGAACACTCTCCTCCTTCTCTGCCTAGGCCTATTGCAGCAGCAGTAGTAGTGACACCAACATCTAACACATACAAATGTAGCAGACCTGAAGCAGCCCCTAGCATTCCTTTAGTTAAAATTCTCAAGTCTGTAGTCCATTGATGTAGACTATAGGGGAAAATCAGATTGTAGGCTTTATGCATACTTTATAGTGCTCTACTGTAGGTGCTGCCTGCGTTATTGGCTACCTGTGATGCAGTGCATCTGCCTAATATATCATTAACATAATTTAATGGCCCTAGTTGAAGGATCAACACTAATGAATCCATCATTGTCCTTTTAGATATTCTGAACACTGTGGCACACCATGGAAATATATGCCCCATAGGTAAACACTGCTTAGCAGTCAGTGAACACCCTCCAAACTTCCAAGCTCAGCACAGCAGTGCACCATGAAAGGATGGCCCCCATAGGTAAACAAAGCTGAGACATCAGTACACGTGGCCCCTCATCCTTCCATGGTCAGCATGGTGGCACACTGGGCAAACAGGATCAGCTAAGCTCCAATCAGCTTCGAAGTTATTGAACATATCCTCTCTTGATGTCAACTACCTTCTCTGTGGACACCTACACAGTTCTCTGCCTACATGGAGGGGATATGCAGACATGGTTACCCCATTAACCTGGATACTATATGGTTCCAAGCCCTTCCATGTTAGCAACAACACCAGTGCACCATTGTAGATACTGCACACAGTGTCCTGTAATACATATGTAATGACTCATGATATTAATATTTGATTTTTCCACATTTTTTATAAGACATGTTTGCGCACTGCAGCATGTCACGCAAACATGCTAAGATTATTAAAAAAGTTTATTATAATGTATTATAATGTATTTTGCTCATATTTGTGTGTGCTATGCCATTTCTGTCTGTCTACCTACATTTTTACAGCCCCTTTTGTCTGTCTACATTCCTGTACATGGAATTTTTCCTGTACATGGAATTTTTCCATGTACACTACGAGCACTGACACAGGTCTGCAGAGCTGCCCATCTGCTTTCTGGATTACTCTACTTGCTGTTTGCATGAGATTCACCTGCTTATGGGGTGATTTGCATGCTACAGAAGTGCCAGTGTTGGTGTGCTCATGTGCGCCACTCAGCAGTCAGCATTTAATGAATCTAAAAAAATGTTTGTGCCCATGTTAGCAGCACGGAATAATGCCAACACAGAATAAAATGTGTAGGCTTTATTAAATGTCCCCCACTGTTTTTATAATTATGCTCAGGTATTTGTCTGACTTCCTACTCACAGTCTTGTGAGTTTCTAGTTGTGCTTTCCAAATTTTGTTAGACACTTTTCACACTATTTCATTCTTTCTCACATAATTCATTATGCAAAAACAAATTTAAAGTAAAAGGTAAATTTTTGTAGCTTTTGTTATCTAGAGCAACACACAAGAAATGCTGAGTAAAAACTTCTTCAGATCTGTAGTCTGTTCAGTGTTAAATATAAGCTATCCATGAACTTCTGGTAACTTTATTTTAAGTGACGTTAATATATCTAACCATCCTTTCTTTTTTGTATACATTAGTTGCACTTTCAACAGAAGTGTTCTAATGAAACAGCATACATAACTTCCAGCAAAATACTTGACATGCCACAAGAAGTAACTATTATGACCAGTTTACCAATCTCAAGGTGGACATTGACCTTTTTTATTAGTGTTGCTCTCTGTAGGCCATAAACAGGAGTGTTTATACTGGTGACGGACAACTTTAGCAGACGTATTGGAGAGGCTAGGGATGATGCGGCATTACACTCAGACTCAAGGCAAGAACTTTAGCAAATAATAAGGAATTAAATTCACAGCTGAAGGCATATGGAATGAATCTGTGCACAACAAGACAGATGTAATGGTAGCAAATGGGCAAAATCAGAAGAAGTGGAAAATTAGGGTGGAAGGGAAAACAGTGGAATAGGAGAACAGGATGGGTGGCTGAGGAGAAAAGGGGCCTGAATGAGAAGGTCAAGTTACAATCAGAGGGTCTGCAGCCAACTGTCACAGACTGTCAGGGATAGTGTGTGACAGACAATTACCAAAGAAGCTGAAAAGTAAGGTGTACAAAACAGTGACATGACCACTTAGAATGGTAGAGAATTCTGGGCAGTGAGACCAGAGCAGCCGAGGAAGTTGGAGGTGATGGAGATGAATTGCCTGAAATGATGAAGAAATTAGTACATCAAAGCAAAAGCACAAGTAGCTCCAATTGAAGAGAAGGTCAAATAGAACAAATTATGCTGGTTTGAGCACATGTGAACTAGTCTGTAGAGTTAGCCCTCAACAACTGTCCACCCTCAGCCACTTGCACTAGACAGTCATAGACAGCACCCACTATCCCAAAGACTAAGGCAGCATCCAGCCCTGCAAAACCTCACAGGCTTATCATTTTACTCACTATATTTGTGGATTGCATCCCCACAAACAAAGACAACAACTGAATAATTACAGCATCCAGCCCTGCAAAAGCTTACAGACTTACATTTTTACTCAGCATAAGGGGAAAATACTTATTCATTCTGTTATCCTAGTCTTGCTCTGTTGAAAATGGTACCAAGTTTAGTGAATCTTTTCTTCTTGGCCAATAATGCTAGCAGTAGTGGTCTTAAAGTTGACTGTTTTAACTAGAATAAAAAATTACCTTCACTGCACCTTAATCTTTCTCCTCTCCTTCCCTCTAGTTAAAGAGCTGCACCATACTCTTACTGTCAGCCTGCACTTTCCTACTTGCTCTTTCAAGCTGCTGCTTTTGTGAGTCTCCCTCTTTGCCTGTATAGGCAGTTCTATGTTGTTTTCATAAATTATGAATAAATAAACATGTTCTAATTTGAGCATTAATAGTGACTGTCTGTAAAAGTAATAAAGAAAATGTTCTTTTCTCATTTTTCTAAACTTTCTTTTTCCTAACTACCAGTCTAACAGCTTGGTAGTTCTCATACTGATAACACACTTAAATCTCTTCTATCACATCAGTACTTCATACAGTTACATTGCCTATTCCTGTATAACTTTCAGACTTACAAATGGGTTTTTCACCCATGGCAGCTGTACCACCTTCTCAGCCCACCCTGATCACCCTCACCACTCTTGGGCTTAGTCTGTTCCCCTACCCTACCCCTTATTTCCACCCACCCTCACTTCACCTAAACTTACACTCTCCTACCTCATACACTACAACAAAACAATCAACCAACTTCGATGAGACATCCATCTGTCCTAACTTCTCTATTTACAAACTCATATCACAGGCCCACCCAACTCGCTTCCCAATCTACTCCAAGAATCTCCAGCAAAAATAGCATATAACTTCCACCCAGATAACTCCATTTTCCCCTAACTTATGTACATGTTCCTCCAGTCTACTCTTACAAGTATACTAAGCATACTTACCATTGCTGCATTCCACCAAACTCCTCTTTCCCATCACTCTATTTTCCTCATCTCTGTACTCCTAGCTAAGAAACAAACACCTGCCAACTTTACAATTGTACACAGTCTGTACCCATTAGGAGCTCAGGCTCTCTTCAATCATAGTTATTCAATGAGAGCTACTGGACCCATAAATCAATATCAGACCTAAGAGATACATATAACAAATGCTACAACTTCTCTCACCACACTTCCACTCTCTCAATATATAGAGACATCCACTCAAACTGTGGACCATCCATTCAATCCAACCAAACTCCATCTAAGCCATCAGTTCCCACAATTCCCAACAAAGAACCCAATAAGCCTCTCCACAACCTACTATGCACATAAACCTCAGAAGCATCTACAATAAAATTCCAGAGCTCCATGTGCACTGCATCGCACAACCCAGACATTCTAATCATCACTTTAATGTCTCTAAACCAAATACTAAAGATGAAGAAATCCTTCTCCCAGGATACAATATAATAAGAAATGAGGGAGTATACAAAAAATCTTTAGGAGTTGCAATACTTTTTAAAACACGCTACACAGATACCCACTATGTCAGCCCAACTATTCCAACACAGAACTATCTATTACCCTCCTATACCTGAACAAGCACAAAACTATTTGTACTGCTACCTTATATATTCCCCCCAGGCAACAACAGTCCCATTCTAAAAGACCTCCTTCAATGGTTTTCCACTAATGTAAATAAAGAAACTATTATACTTGGGGATGTGATTCCCCTTCCCTCTCTACTAACCTATTCAGTTTCACTCAAGTAATCACCTCACCCACTTGAATCGATAAACACAGCAACAGGCACTCTACCAGACTGGATCCTTATCATCTCACCCTCAAACATGAATACCTTTGGCTGTCTCGCAGACAACATCAGTGACAATCTCTTTACATTTATCACAAGACAAACTTATCACACCCCCAAACATACAGTATTAAAACAAATATGTAGACTCTCATCTTTTGAAAATGGCACCTTTCCAAATACATCTGAAATACTTAAAAAATCTACTACGACAGGATGTTATCGACAATTTCAATAACACATTCCTAAGCATACTAAATGAGTTAGTTCCCATAACGACAAAGAGAACCAATGGCAGCCCTGCTCCATAAACAAAGAAACTAAATAGCTTATGCTAAAAGAGACAAAGCCTGGAAGGCATGGCATAAAGCTAAAACACCACAAAAGTTGCAAATTTTTAGACAATTTAGAAATCAATTTAAACATCACATCAAACTAAACAAAATTACATTTTTTTTCACTCCCTTCAAGGCAAACATTACCACAATCTAAAGAAATTTTCGGCAACTATAAAAACCCTACTATACCGTTATCCAACCACCACCCCATCTCCTACCACAAACAATGACACAGACCCCATAGCCACCCAATTTCATCACACACTTCATTCAATCTGTTCTCTCTACTAGAATCAAATCCACCCACATGTGTCTCTACCTCCATCAACAGTACTCAGCAATACCCCCTCTCTTTTATTTCCCCAAACACCTACCTCAACTATCAAAAATTACCTTCAAAAACTGAAAACCCTGCACCAGCTGCTGAAAATCTCCCACCCAAATACCTTGTGTTATGTTAGCTGTCGATGCCCTGGCATATGCCATATCAATACTCATAAATAGATCTATCACAGAAAGCTATGTGCCCACTCTCTGGAAAAAGTCATGTATTACACCACTTCATCAAGTTGGATCAGCCCCAGACCTCTCCAATTACAACCCCATTGCAATTCTCTCCCTTTTCCAAATCATAGAAAGATGCATACACACGTAGATCCTAACTCATCTCATGAACAGCATACTCTCCCCCACACAACATGGCTTTTAACCACACCGCAGCATAAGAGTAGCACTGCTTAGTTTTGCAGAAACCATAAATACCAACAGAAACAATGATAACCTAATAACCTAATATCCTCCCTGTTCCTGCATCTGTGAAAAGCATTTGACATAGTATCCCACCAATACCTAATCCATGATCTATCTTCCATATCACTATCTCATTCAGCTTTTACATGGTTCTGTAACTACCACTCCAACAAACAACAGGCCATAGCAAGGAATAAGGAGTTAGCCCCCTTCCTCCCTGTTTCCATTGGTGTACCACAAGGGCCAATTCTAGGCCCAGTACATTTCAATATTTTCACAAACAACCTGCACAAAGCTAGCAAACCTGCCACCTTAGTATAATGTCACAATCATTTGCTCACTCTCAACCCTTCCACTACTTCAGCAAATGACAAGGTTTTTAGGTTTGTAGATTAGTACTAGGCTTAAGCCTAGGCAATTACTCCATGTGAGAATCAAACCCTGCATCTTGTTTGTGTAAGGTAAGCACTTTAACCATTATGCCATCCTCCTTCACTTACATTAGAATCATAGCTAAAGGCTCATCAGCTAATTTTAAATATCAGAAAAAAATGTGGGTTTTGTAAAGCATAATTGAAAACAGTCACACATCTTGTTGCTGGCTGTGATATACTAATGGCAGAAAGACTGCATAAAGACTGTTGCATTGGGGATTGTGCATGCATTATAATATTGAAGTAGCTGAAAAAGCTTGGAAACATGAGCCACAAAGCAGTATAGAGAATGATGAAGTTTATATCCCACGGGATCGCCCATTACCAACAGTTCAAAAAATAGATGTGAGAAAACCGAATATAGTGGTCTATGCAAAGAAAACAAAAGTAGCATTGATCACTGAAATTGCTACACCCAGGGACTACAGTGTCTTATGTACAGAGAGACACAAAGCCATAAAATACCAGTATTTGCTGGCAGAAATGAGGTCAATGTGATAGAAGGATACGCAGACAGTTCCAATAATAGTAGGTGCAGCAGGTCTGATAAAAAAGAAATTAGAATCTTGCATAGATATGTTATTGATACATGCTACTCCGAACTGCAGGAGGAGTCATTACTGGGCACATTGGGGGTGCAGTGAAGAGTACTTCTGGCTAACATGAAAGACTGAAACAATACTAATTTCATGAACTTTAATCATATGTTGAATTAGGAATGGGGTCCATTCTTGTCATGGTATTAGAAACCTAAAAGACTTGAAGAAATTAAAAAAGGATCAGAAAAAAATTTAAATTAATGTTTCTCATGCCCAGATATATTTTAGCAACCAGTACTCCCTTTAATATTACCTCAACAAACACCAAAACCACGACAGAAACTGTAACAAATGCCAAACTACTAGGAGTTGTAATAGAGAATAACCTAAGATTTGACCTACATATCACCCAGTCCAAGAAAATTCACCAAAAAGCAGGCTTCCTCTACCAAAACGAACCCTACTTCACAGAATCTTCAAAAAAATTCCTATCATCATCCTGCCTTGCATTAACCTCTGTCTTGATTGTATTATCCATTTTCTGTTTCTAAAACCTCATCTCTACTGTTAAGAAATGGAAACTCTTTTTTTTCTCTGTAAATTTGCTGTATTTTTTGTGACTTTTATGGAGTTTTTCTTCTCAGGTCTCTACTGAAAATGGGCCTAAGTGCCCAGTCAGACCATCCCAGTAGACAAAAGGCAATAAATAGATAACTAACTAACTAACTAACTAACTAACTAACTAACTAACTAACTAACTAACTAAATATGCAGGAAAGCTCAAGAAGATTTGGGACATACAGAAAGAGGGCAAGAGGGAAGGAGAGCATCCAGCAAAGAAAATATTGTTTCCTTAGCATGATATTGTGCAACATTACATACTAAAGAGTGACACTGAAATATCCAGACAGTGAAAATGTGCTTGCAGTAGCCCCAACACTCAATCAATAAGGTTGTTTGTTTGTGATATGGCATGACTATTCTGTTCGATTTTGTGGATTTCTTAATGGTTCTGGCATCACTGACAAAGGAAAGTAATTCCTTGCAAACCATGCACTTGCCTTGTAAGATCAAAGTTTTAAATTGCCAGAACGATTCCTCTGAAGCTGTAAACATGCTGCTCTGTGTCTTCTTCCATTGTTTGGATCTTCCTGCTTATCCTCACAGCTATATAATGTAAACTCACATTGCTGGCATAAAGATTATGCTAATTATAGGTTCATAGGTTAGTACTAAGCTAACTGCCCTTACCATTTCCCATTTAGCCAATTATTCCTTGTGAGACTCAAACCCTGCACCTTGTGTTTGTAAGGCAAACACCTTAACCATTAGGCCACCCTCCCAACCTCATTTTATTATTGCTTTTGAATCATTCAGTTTGTGCGATGAGAATGCATGCTAAACATCATGGTAAAATTGGCCCTAATATCGTGCAAATGCTTGAGTCCCTTCAGGTAGCAGTAAACATTTGCAGTCCAGGTCATGCCTCTAGGAAAAAATCTGATACTTCACTTGTAATGCTATTAAGTGGAGTCTCAGTTGTTCTTGTTTTCTTAACAGCATACACAGGGATACAGAACTGTCATGTTTTATACCTTGAAATCTCACTGTGGACCACAGCAGTAAACTATCTATATTATCCTAGCCATCCATCCGTCATGCAAATGAGGTACCTGTCAATATCCATCACTGCTCTGAAGATGATACATGTGAAAACTGCTTTGGGCACAATTTTTTTTGCTATATTTCAATGTGATTCTTCAAGCTGAGACATCATGGCTGAAGAAGGAGAGGGCAGTGCTCCTTTTAACACAGAGATGGTGGGTCGAGAAAGCAAAGATCTTTTTTTTACCACCTCCATAAGGATTACAACAATAAGCTCCTGCTAAAGAGTTAACAAGGACCTCAGCATTACCCATGGCACTAGTAACCCATGAATGGGACATGGGAATTACCCATGCCACTAACATCCCATGCATAGGGCATGAACATTACCCATGCCACTAATATCCAATGCATAGGGCATGGGCATTACCTATACCACTTATATCCCATTCATAGGGCATGGGCATTACCCATGCCACTAGTATTCCATGCATGGGGCATGGGCATTACCCATCCTACTAGTATCCCATGCATGGGCCATGGAGTGATAGGGCTGTCACACTGCAGTGATATGAGATGCTGCACTTCTGATCTTATCGGCCAGTGACTGGCAAAAGTTAAACTGGAGCCATATCCTATGTACTGTAAGTAGACCTTAGGCTAGCTACACAGATATCATGTACTTACATGTCATCCATTCATGTTACACAGTGCTCTCCATAGATACACAGATATCATGGCACCGCATGTCATCCACAGATGTTACACAGTGCTCTCCATAGCTACACAGATATCATGCCACCATGTGTCATTCTGTCATCCAACCATGTTACACAGTGCTCTCCATAGCTGCACAGGTATCATGTCACTGCATGTCATCACACATGTTACACTGTGCTCTGCATAGCTAGACAAGTATCATGCCACCACATGCCATGCACACGTTACACAGTGCTCTCCATAGCTGCACAAATATCATGCCATTGCATGTCATAACACATGTTACACTGTGCTCTGCATAGCTAGACAGATATCATGCCACTGCATGTCATTCACATATGTTAGACTGTGTTCTCCATAGCAATACAGATATCATGCCACCACATGTCATTCACACATGTTACACAGTATCCTTCATAGCTACAGAGATATCATTCCACTGCATGTCATTCACACATGTTACACAGTACTCTTCATAGCTACACAAATATCATGCCACCACGTGTCATTCTGTCATCCAACCATGTTACATAGTGCTCTCCATAGGTACACAGATATCATGCCACCACATGTCATTCACACATGTTACACAGTACTCTTCATAGCTACACAGATATCATGCCACCATGTGTCATTCTGTCATCCAACAATGTTACATAGTGCTCTCCATAGGTACACAGATATCATGCTACTGCTTGTCATCCACACATAATACATAGTGCTCTCCATAGACCCAGAAATCATTGCAGTGAATAGTGCGCTGTACTGGAAGAGACTGGAATGATTCTACTTGCATCAGAATAAACAACTTTCATTAAAAGTGTTATAGATTCAGTTCCATACAGTATACATATTATAAATCACTGCCACTGTGATGACTATTGTTGAATGTTTTTTAGTGAATGTGTGTGTGTGTGTGTGTGTGTGTGTGTGTGTGTGTGTGTGTGTGTGTGTGTGTGTGTGTGTGTGTGTGTGTGTGTGTGTATGTGTGTGTGTGTGTGTGTGTGTGTGTATATATATATATATATATATATATATATATATATATATATATATATACATGTGTGCGTATGAGCCTGTATCTATGTGTGTCTGTGTGTGTATGTGTGTGCATGTTTGTGTATGCTTGAGTCTGTGTGTGTGTGTGTGTGTGCATGTGTGTGTGTGTGTGTGTGTGTGTGCGCTCGCATGTGTATGCGCATGTGAGTGTGCACACGTGCGCATGTGTGTGTACATTGTAACATATACTTGAACTAGGGGGTCTGTTCTGAGAATTATTCATTTGAGATGTCTGTCTTGTTATACTAACAAAACCATTTAATGTGGGAAATAAGTTGGATCAATGTATTTTGGGTGGCTGCACCTCTGTGTCATGGACAGTCTTTGTCAGTTTACTTGTTTCCTTCTCATATAACCTGTGAGGAAAGTGTATGTCTTTTTATATTTACCTTTGTCTCAGACATTCCATTACTGTGTCTGGACTTCAGAACCCTTTTGGTTAGTCCAGGTAGCTCATCACATTAACCCTTTTCCCTTGGGAATTTAAATGACGAGAGCTGTTGGTTCATGTCCCCCTCTTATTTGTATATCCTTATTAACATGGGACGTGAGTTTGTTATACATTCAAGTAACTTAATTTTACAAGAAGTACATATCAGCTTTATTTTTTTTCATTGCATTTGTATTTCTTTGTCATGCTGTTTGTCGCTGTCCTTTCTATTACATACATTTACCGACTTCAGACCAGTGACAAGTCGAGTACCACAGGGTTCAGTCCTGGGTCCTCTCCTGTTTGGTATCTACTTCTCTGAAGTACAGGCTAACACAGAAGGTCTTTGGCTAATGAAGTTCGCAGATGGCTACAAACTAGGAGCCATAATCAAAACTCCTAATGATGTGGACATCCTACAAAAGAGCCTCACTGAGACAGATGCCTGGTGCCAAAGCCATGGCCTCAAGCTCAATGCCAAAAAGTGCATTGTCATCCCCTTTCATAAAAACTCTGCACCCATGAGCTACCACATAGGTTGTAGCCTACTTAACACTGAAGGTGTGATAAGAGACCTTGGGACACAGGTGGACAGTAATCTCTCCTTTGATAATCACATCACCACCGTAGTCAGGAAATCCTTCTATGTGGCACACCTCATCACAAAAGGTTTCTCATCCAGAAAAAAAGAGGTCATGGTTCTCTTCTACTCATCGCTCATTAGACCCATTATAGAGTACAATGCCCCTTTTGGTATGTACCTCATAAGACTTCTACAACAACTGGAAAGGCCACAGAAATACCTCACAAAAAGGATTACTGGCCTCAAACAGATGCCCTACACAGACCGTCTCAAAAAACTCCAGCTTTACTCCATTGCATATTGCCTACTCAGAGCCGATCTCTGCCTAACATACAAAGCTATGTCAAACCCAGAGCTCTTGGACATGCTCCTCTTAAAGAAATCCCAATCCCTCTGAGCTACATGCTCTAGGGACCTAAACCTTGTCACCACAATAAACAGAACATGCTGGAGGGATAGATTCCTATCCCAGAGACTTCCCATACTCTGGAACAAGCTACCTATCTATATCAAACAAAGCTCCTCATTAGCACTCTTCAAGAAAAATCATGATGATTGGATGGGAAATAGGAAATTCACCTAAGGGTTCACCTCAGCTTTGCTCGACAGGGACACAGGAAAATAATTTTCTTGGGTGGCGAAAGCCAGGGTACCTTTTTGGCTAGGCTTATATAGGCCCTAGGGCCAATAGCCTAGTACCTACCTATGAACCTATTTATTTGGTTTAGTATTTTGTTTCTCTCCATTTATTTTACTGTTATATGCAGACGAATCAAGACTTTACTCATCCCTCCTGCAAGGTCTGCCAGCCTAAACCATAGGTGGCAGCAGTGGCAGGATCATCACCACCACCAGACATATCCACCCCAATCCATAGTTGGCAGCAGCAGCATCACCACCACCAGACATACTCAGCCCAAATTGTAAGTGGCAGCAGTAGCATCGCCACCACCAGACATACCAAGCCCAGTCTGTAGGTGGCAGCAGCATCACCACCACCACCAGACATACCCAGCCCAATCCATATGTAGCAGCAGTGTCATCACCACCACCAAACATACCCAGCCCAATCCATAGGTTGCAGCAGCAGCATCACCACCACCAGACATACCCAGCCCAATCCGTTGGTGGCAGCAGCAGCAGTGTCATCACCACCATCAGACATACCCCACCTAATCCATAGGTGGCAACAACAGCATCACCACCCCCAGACATACTCAGCCCAATCCATAGGTGGCAGCAGCATCCTCATTTTCACCATACTCATCCAGCCCAAACCATAGGTGGCAGTAGTGGCAGCATCATCACTAGACAGACTTAGCTTAAATCATAGGTAACAGCAGCAACAGAGGCATCATCACCAACACCAGACACACCCAGCCCAATTCATAGGTACCAGTAGCACTTTACCACCACCACCACCACCACCAGACACACCCAGCCCAATATGTAGGTAACAGCAGCAGCATCATCACCACCACCAGACACACCCAGCATATCTGGGCCTCAGCCTGCAATAGTCACCTCCACACATGTTACTCTACCTGCAACACCCACTAAAAAAGCCCCACACCCTGTGCTGGCACTTTTTTACCCACCAGTAGCAGTGCCATTGGAACTGATGTCTTTGTTACTCATCAGCAGCTGGCAGATATTGTGTTACGGATAACTGATAGGAGGTTAGGCACTCAAACTGGATAAATGGAGAACTTCCTCCAGAAACGTATTGAGTTGCATGCTGTCTATCACTAACCCCACCATTTTAGACAGGGCTCAGCTTCCTATGGACTATAGTTGGTAGAGACTGCAGCTCTGGAACACTATACTATCCCATATCCCGGTGTTCCCCTCTCTTTTCTGCCAATGTCTACCTTATTGGTTGTATAATCCTCCCCCAAACATTGTCTGCCCTCTGTTTGTCTGATGTCTCTTTATCTATTTTATTCTCCTCCCGCATTGACTCGTCTGTCTTCTCCTCCTACGTACTGTACTCTTACTCTTTCTTCTCTTCTTCTTACTTTCCTGTCCTTCCCCAACTTACCTTCTTGTTGTCTATTGAAAAAATATTTATCCTACCTTCTCCATGTTGATAGTATACATGTTTTTCTGGTCTCTGAATATGTCAAACGGTACTATGGTCTGTTGGATAGTTTTTTTTGTTGGATGTAAAATATGAAAGTACCTAATAAAATGAAAGGCTAAATTTTCCTAGCATCTTGGACAAATTTCCCTACTACCACATCAAGCTAAATTAATAAAGGACAGGTGAAGTAAAACTAGCATAGTCACATAAGTAAGTAAATGAATAAATAAATATCAGGTCTACCTTTTACTAACTTAATTAGTGACATTTCCTAGCTTCAACATACACTATAATAAGTAGAGAAAATGACACATCTCTGGTTCACATAATGTCATTAAGATACTTTACAAAGTATCAGCAAACTCGATGTAATAGTGGTGCTTTAAGATGTCCAGAAAATCAGTATTTGATTTTCTTCATCTGCACTTTTTTGTGATTAATAAAATAAGACCTTGCTTTATGTCTGGGATATATGTTCTAAAATCACTACATGCTTTCTTAGATTTGATATAAACATGGACATTTTTTTTTTATGTTTTATGTTGCTTAAACACTTAGGGTTTGTGACTCAGGTAAATAAGAATTGTACTAACAGAGTCAGGCAGCACGGCATGAAACAGGGTTTCTTTACTAATGTATGTTTGCCTTTAAGGCAGCCTGTGATTGGATGTACTACACTGGATTAGAAAAAAATGTCTGATTATGTTTACCTACGCTAGATGCAGCACCATGGGAAATGCTAATGTTTATAAACTTATGAATGTTTTGCTTATAATCTTAGAAGAGCAATGAGGGACACTGATAAATTAAGAAAATAAAACTGAAAACAAAAAACATTTATATCTGTCAGTGGACAGTATCTAAAATTCAGAGGTGTTCAGAATACTGCACCGCTGTGGAGTTATAATGAGATCCATGGCTGAGATGACCATATATAAATAGGAATAAATTTAAAGAAAATGAAATCTGACTCTTAATCAACTGTTCTGAAATGAAGAAATGCTCATAAGCAGTTCTTAACTGCTCCTTTTGACAGTCAGTTTTATTAAATATCCATTGTATTCCATGCAGAAAAAATATGTTTTATTTAGTGGCTGATATGTGTTATTTTAACCATATGAGTAGTTTCAAACTGTAAAATCATATGTATAGTTGTTAAAAAACATTTAAAAATCAGATACAGACACTTTAGTGCACTTTGTTGGAAAGATTGCTTTTTAACCCAAATCTTATGTTAATGCTCATAAAATGAAACTAATTGGGTATTTTCAGAGTGATAAAAGGTCTTGAATTCTGAAACATTATTGTTATTTTTCTTTGCTTTTGCTAAACACAAACATTAATTTCATTACAATATTCCTGATCGTTTGTCCCATTCTCATAATGCCAGTTCCATAGTGGTAAGCTGAAAATAAAGGTGTTAATACAGATTTGGCAGAGAAAAATCAGGAAGTCAGAATGATTAGATTTCATGGTAAGAATAAGGGAAGACATACACTCGTAACTGTAGAACAATGGACAGACCAGTTGAAATGGATGGTTAAATGATAACTGGTAATTATAGTTTCTACGCTGGTTATATTACATGTTTGGCATAGCACTTCCTCAGTCAAACACAATATGAAAAAAGGTTGTACATTTAAATATAACAAAATGCAAGTCTTCAGTTCCAACTAATTCTGTTACAAATTACTGAATTTCCATTTCCCTGGCATGTAATCAGAATTCAGTATTAAGGGAAAAATTATTGCTTTTAAATTTGTTATATTTTATAGTAAGATGCTATAACACAACAATGACATGCTTCTTTCAAAATATTTGCTAAACTAAGCAAATCAGTAGCCAGCCAGCAATACTTTGAAATTTATGATCAACAATTGGGAAAAGCATTCAGCAAAATGCTGCATAGAAGTATCAATTGCAGCAAGCCACCAAACAGGGAATATACTTCAGATGTGCTACATGACTGAGGTAACTGTGTGTAAAATAACTTTTATATCATGTGTGCAATATTCTTAGAAAACAATGACAACAGCAGAACAGAAGCGAATATGGTGATATTATGACATAGTTATAGACTAGAAGTTTCAGGTTGTTTGGCAGAATATTACTGAACTTGAAAAAGAACTATGAAGTACAATATTAATTAGCAATATGAGAATAATGTGTTTAATGTTAGATGAGTTTCTGTTCTGGGAAATGCATTTCTGTGGATAGTGATACCAAAATATTGCCTGGAAATAAATATAAGCTGAAATAAGACAAGTCTATTGTGTGCATTCCAATGAATACTAGTCCTTTATACAATTATAACAATGTCCTTTCTGTGTTTATGTACAGATTTCTGAAAGGGGGCGGAGCATATACACATATCTTGAACAAACAACTATAATTTTTTACAAAACAGCTCTTTAGAAAAAAAAGAGTGAATAACTGACATAAGGAACATTACAAAATTGAATAATTAAACTTGTACTGTTGAAAGGTAAGCATGCATATGGCATAGTTAATGTTTGTCTTAAATATATCTCTAAACTTACCTTATAGGAAGAGGAAAAAACTATTGCTTCTATGCCCTTTAGAATAGTTTTATATCGTCAGTAAGTATATAGTGAATTTTATTTTAATTATATTACTTAGAATAAATTGAAAACCTTTTGAGAGACTCCTGACAGAACGCTAAAGGCAGAACGGATTGGGCAGAAGCATAGCTGCTTTTCCTTCTTCCTTGAAATTACTTTTTATCCCTGATTTTAACAGCAAGACGTTCTTAAAAAAGAAAGGCAACATTTTTTTGTCTTATTGTTTGCAACTTTTAAGGCAGATCAAATTGAAAGCAACATGCAAATAAGTTTGTCATCCACCACATTTTTATGGACTTTGCAAACAAAGCAAATAATGAATAATGATAGAAACATAATAATTTCGACACATAACTGATACTCTTGAAAAGGTGACTTTTACACACTGTGGAAATTGATGTAGTTCTGAAATGAATATGCATAAATAACTTAACCTGTATTTTAAAACAATAAATTAGAAATAGAAAATAGGTTTTAGTGTAATTTATTTCAAGATGTCACACACTTTTTCTAAATTACTGTACATTTATGTCATGGCATCCATGCAAGGTAAAATTATCTGTACCATTCAAAATGAGGACATTTGGATTTTGTATTCTCTGTTATCAGTTGTTATCAGTATCTTTAACATATTCCTGCCACAGTAACACTGCATGTTTGTTTGTTCAGCTTCAGAACAGCAATACATTCAATTCACTCTTATACTTTAAAGAACACATCTACATATACAACTTGTTTACTGATATTGCGCCAGTTGGTACATTTGATGTATTTCGAATTCCATTGCTAATCTAAATCAGACAGCATGCCCATGTGTTTCTCCCTGTTACATTAGGATACAAAATTTCTTCAGCATTTGTTGCTAATCTGTAGTATAACAGAAATTTAAACAGTATTATGCCTAATATGTTTTTTTAATGAGCTCAATGCTTCTCTGTTTGACTTACAAAATGCTTTTCACAATATTCTCTGTTTTCAAAATAAAATTATTTCTGATAATATATAAATGTTATGGTTAAAAATCAGTGAAGAATCAAGCAACTGCAAAATTAATTATATGTGATATGATATTCAACCATTCCAACGACCATAAACCAAATAAGAAAGCATATTAATCCCAGACAATAGTTAAAAACTATTTCATGTTTTTTTTTTGTTTTGGTGCTTTCACTCACAACATCAGTAATGGACTTCACCCTCTTTCTCTTTGATTCAGATGTTCAGTAATGTTTGCCACTATGGACCATTTTAGACCAGTACAATAATAAAATTATTCTAAGCACCATGGCATAAAGGAATGAAGTTGGGACTATAGTCCAGAGTATCTGTTTTCAGTCAGTGATATAGGTAGTTAAGACCCAAGGAACAGGGCAGGGGACAATGAGTGTTTAATGCCAGCTTGTTCATGTTTGGGGACAGAAAAACTATAACACCCAGTGCACTGGCAGAACCTAGCTGTGGGTGGGTATATCATCTGGATCTAATGGCTGGTTTGGCTCATGTTGTCAATGTGGAGATTTCCTTCACAGAGCTTGGGAAATAGTGATGCACATACAGGAGAATGCATGAAGACTCCTCCTGACCAGGCAGTAACTGGGCAGGAGGAAGTGCAGGTCATTCTGCGGGACCTGAAGATGGTGTACTCAATACCCTCAACAAATACCAGTGTAGGAAAGAGAGCTGATTAGGCTTCCCAGTCTGGAACAAATGGACCATATGCCTTTAGCTAAACTGAGGGATGCCCAGGTCTCACTCCTAAAAGAATAAATGGGGTGATTAGCTGCAGATAGAGGATCCATTTGCCAGGTCCTGTGTGTGTGGATGCGTGTCTTGGGGGGGGGTGTTAGGTGGGAACAACAAAAAAAAACATAATAAAATTATTCTGAGCACTTCATTTTCATTTATTGAAAAATTAATACACTTTTCAGAAAAGTTTTGATCATGGATACAAAAGATAAATATTTTAAAGGTCTCCTGTTAAAATATTAAAACCTCAGCCAAACTGCAAACAATCACACAACACTATTTCAAACAAATTGAGCTTTGGATAGTGAACCATATTTGAAGCTAAATGCCAGGAAAACTACATTAATTCTTTTTACATCCAACCTTACTCAAATACTAATCAAGGAAAAAATAACACCACAGTTGAAGAAGCCTTTCATACAAAATGTTTAGGGGTAAGGAGAGATAATAAACTAAATGTGGTCAATAATGTTATCTTAAAGATAAATGGAAAACTAGGCACACTTTACAAAGCTAAGATTGTCTCTTAGTGATAAAGCTAGACATTCAGCTAGCAACGGACTGTTTCTCCCCAGCTTATCATACACTTCTGTTATTTTTACCAGTGTTCAAAATACATACTCTCATAAACTCAAGCAATTTTACAATAAGGTGGCAACATTTGATGACTTGTTTAGCACTAAAGAAAAAAACAACTGGCTGAATCTTCAAAGCAGCATTAATCTTCCTCAATTAAAAATAATTTATCTTTTAATGCACTGTCAGGACAAATAACTTTCATTACAAGTGTGGGTCCAAACATACACCACCAGCAGAGCAATAAGAGCTTCTAAAGTAGATAAACTCATTGTCTATTAATAAATAATCATTATGTAGTGACTCTCTTCCCTTGTACTGTAGTTAATCTCTCTAACTCTCCTGACATCTTATCTATACTTAATACTAATCTATTTACATGACAACTGCTTAGAATTGCAATTGTCTAACATGATGAATATTTATCAATTTAAAACTATCCCCTTTGCATATGTACTACATCAAACTATTTCACTTGTGCTGATAAAAGACAATGCCTGAAAACTAGAAATGTGTAAATATATATTTAATTTAATACTCACTCTGTATCTATCTATCTATCTATCTATCTACCTATCTGTCTATTTATCTATCTATGTATATATATATATATATATATATATATTTCATAATCACTTTAAATTCTTGGAGCATGCTAATTATGCTCCCCTATTTGGAAAAACACAAAACAGTTAAGATCCAGAGTGGGGTGAGACCCAACCTTAACAAATGTTAAGCACCTCCCTGCTGAAATTGTTAAAGTCAACTCAAGCACCAGGCAGTGAAATCTGCCAGTACTGACCAGCAAATGACAGGGGTAGAACAAAATATTTATTTCTGCCTGCTTTACTCAGTTGCTAGAATGACAGGGTGTATTATCATCCATTTCCTGAAGTACGCAAACTCTGAAACTCAAATGTGTGCCACAGATTTTATGAGGAACAGATTTAAAAATATGAAGAAATAATCTGGATATTCTGAGAAGATCAAGACAGTTGAGAGGTATGAAAGGTGTAAACATAATGAACCACATTAGACTACCACTCTGACAGCACTCTCTAAGTGGTTTATGGCTTTGAAAGCCAGAAAAATACTTAGAGATTTTTTCATCAGTATCTAGTAGTACACAGAATGGATAAAGTTCCATGTACTGCAAAGAATTACAATTGGTTCATCGATCATAACCTTAAATTATGTGTTCTCAACATGGATGCTTGGCTCTTGAGGTGAATTTCTTGCCATTCATGTCTTGAGCAGATAACAATATAGTTACAATTAGACACCCATCATAGTCTGCTGTATCTTCAGTCAACTGAATCAGTGTCATTTTATTTTATTTTTTAATTATTTACTGACATTTGTTTACCAGGAAAGTCCAATGGGCCAGGCTAGACCATTTTTAGTGGAGACCCGGGGAGAAAAGCTCCAGAGAACAAACATAGAATACAAAACAAAACAAGCACCAGGAACATACAAAGCATGCAAACCATAATGAAATCAAACATATATTTTACATAAGAAGTACCTTACAAATATTATTTAATAGATAACTCTAGTATGTCATAAAAAGCATAATACAGAGGTATTTGGAAGTAAATAATAACAAGCTGTTAAACCCAGAAGAAGAGTAATATCAACAGATAACGTTATTTAATCAGTAAGTGGGAACATCGAAGTAATGTTAGTGTGAAGGCATAGGGGTAGGGGTAGGGGATAATGATGGCAAAGGGGGAAGGCAATGAGAAGTGCGGCAGGGATTAGTAAATGAGAAGTGCGGCAGGGATGAGTAAAGGAGAAGTGCGGCAGGGATTAGAAAATGAGAAGTGCGGCAGGGATTAGTAAATGAGAAGTGCGGCAGGGATTAGTAAATGAGAAGTGCGGCAGGGATTAGTAAATGAGAAGTGGATTAGTAAATGAGAAGTGGATTAGTAAATGAGAAGTTGTGGCAGGGATTAGTAAATGAGAAGTGCGGCAGGGATTAGTAAATGAGAAGTGCGGCAGGGATTAGTAAATGAGAAGTGCGGCAAGGATTAGTAAATGAGAAGTGCGGCAGGGATTAGTAAAGGATAGTGGGCAGTCAGGCAGTACAGGAGAAGGATGTTTGATATAGAAGAGGGAGAGAGGGAAATGGTGAGGAAGGTGGGGGAAAGATAAGGGAGGTAGTGTGGGAAGACTAGAGGGAGAGTGGAGAGTAGTGAGAATAGGGTGGGGGAAGGAGAAATGCGTTAAAAGATGAGAAGAGGGGGGATTAGATGAAGTATAGGAATGGGAGTTTAAAAGAAAGAAAAGATATTGTGAGTAAATGTGCTGGAAAAGTTGAGTTTAGGTAATGTCTGAGGAGGGAATTGAGCAGTTACATATTCACAAAGAAGAGAAGTGATTATGCAGTGCACTTTTGAATTTAGAGGGTCTTGGTTGAAGGCGTAAAGACTCTGGAAGATCATTCCAAATTTTAGAGATTATCCAGGAGTATAAAAATGTTCCTGCTGTAACTGCTGGAAGGTTGGGTTTATGTGCTTAGAGAAAGTATTGGTGTTCACAGCATAGGGAATGAACTTGAGTGTACAGGGTAAAGAGTGCTGGATAGTCCTGAGGTTTATATGGAGGTTTATGAGAGGTTGATAATTGGAGATTTTCTGCCTGAGTATCAGCTAAAAAGTTTTAGAGATAACTGATACTACAATAGTTAACAAATGGAAATAAACAAATAAATAAATTATTATAATAAAATGTTATTCTTACTATGTTATCTTAAGTTGTATACCTTTAATGAAGGTTCCTCTGAATTGTTATAGCTTGCTTTTGAATAATAATAGGATTTCATCTGTGTGCAAAGTATGGGTGACAACAGACGCTCTGCTTGACATCTTACAAGAAAATTTAACATTTTGCAAAGATGTTTGCAACATCTGTTTATATAACAGTAATTTCAGATTCCTCGCATCACAAGGAAGAATCATTAAAACAAAAAAAATGAAGCAATGGTCAGAATTAGTTGAAGCACCTTTCTTTAAGAAAAAAAGACCATTAATTGCACATCTAAAAACAGTGATTGCAATAACAGTAAAATGTAGCATTATTTACTTGATAATAAAATCTGTAATAACAGTAAACAAACCCTGTCTGTATTTCATATGAAATTAAAAAATTGAGTAAAGTATGGTTTGTCCCATTCAGGAAACCCTCCCATTTTAGACCACTCACAGTAAATGACACAGAATAAACTGAAAGCATGCTAGACTGTATCTGGCCATATGATACAAATCATTGTGTGCATGATTACTAGAGACAAATCTCTATTTTTAAAGGCACAACCAAATGTGAAGTATTTCTGTTTAGAGAGGAGAACATAACCAAAGACATGGAAGTTGAGGTTTTACGTGTTCTGTCTGTAAGAGTAATTTGCTTTTTGAGTTCAAGGAAAATGCAGGCTTTATCCACTCAGGCACCTGCCTCATATTTAAGTTATATTATCTTCTGTAAATCCTTTATCATTTGTGGGTACATTATGATATATTCATATAAAAGATAATATGTTATACAGCTGCAGGAATTAAAGACAAAATATAAATCTTCAACACATAAAATGGAGTAGAACCCAGCTTCAAAGGAGGCATAGCAAAACTACCATGTTCCTCTTATTAGCTGTATTTTATGTGTTTATTTTTCATACTAAGGACAAAGCTTATTTAACAGAAGCTGTCGTAGGACAAGCATGAGGCATAAATTCTAACTCTGTTAGAAGGGCAGATTTAAAATTAGATTGACGAAGGTGGAAAAAAGTTTCTTATTCTTTGGAATTTCTTTATTTTCTGCTGAATAAACTCACAATGTGCTGCTAAAGTTGGCTAATGCGACCAATCCAATTTCATTTTCTGAGGATATCATGGAAGCTTTATACTCTAGCATGCAGCATACAGTAATGGGCATTTAACGTATCAAAAGCACCACATGGACATAACAAAACGAGCAGCAACTGCAGCATTTACAAAACACCATGAAGCAATAACAAAACATACTCTCACAACAATGGAAGATTATAGCTCTAGACTACCAATAATTTCAGCTGGCTTCATAAAAAATAAAAATAAAACCAGTGATATAGACTATGAGAAAAAATGATGGAGAATACTCACTAATCTTTACTGAGAAAGAGCTGAAAGCTTTACTGTCATACAGAGTCTGCCACCCGCACCTCCCACTATCGCACAAGCTCAAAAGAAAGCAAGTCAGAATTGCTTCAGACTATAGCATTGTACTGTACTATACTGTCCTTGAAATGTACGGACTTGGTACCATAACTCGGGCAATACAGACAGATAGGATATGATGTCCAGCTTTCCTCCCTGATGCTTCACTTATTTCCAAAAGCACTAAATACCATATGTTTAAATCATCCTCGCAAATAAAGACCTAGAAGCCCAATGTCAATGCAACCTTCATGGATACATGGTACAAAGTGAAAAGACTGAATATCCAACTTATTTTTAAGCTCATTAAAGAAAACGAAGATGGAAAATAGCATGTTGATGGAAGCAATGGCTAGCCAGTCATATGACATTTTTCATAGGACACACATCACTCTAAAGGACTGGGAATATTATTATGACAATATTCTGTCCCTTTCTAACTTCATATGAGGGGACTGTGGCTTCCATTCATTTTACTGCTCTTGAATTCATAGGACACACATCACTCTAAAGGACTGGGAATATTATTATGACAATATTCTGTCCCTTTCTAACTTCATATGAGGGGGCTGTGGCTTCCATTCATTTTACTGCTCTTGAATTCATAGGACACACATCACTCTAAAGGACTGGGAATATTATTATGACAATATTCTGTCCCTTTCTAACGTCATATGAGGGGACTGTGGCTTCCATTCATTTTACTGCTCTTGAATTCATAGGACACACATCACTCTAAAGGACTGGGAATATTATTATGACAATATTCTGTCCCTTTCTAACTTCATACGAGGGGACTGTGGCTTCCATTCATTTTACTGCTCTTGAATTCATAGGACACACATCACTCTAAAGGGCTGGGAATATTATTATGACAATATTCTGTCCCGTTCTAACTTCATACGAGGGGACTGTGGCTTCCATTCATTTTACTGCTCTTGAATTCATAGTTCACACATCACTCTAAAGGGCTGGGAATATTATTATGACAATATTCTGTCCCGTTCTAACTTCATACGAGGGGACTGTGGCTTCCATTCATTTTACTGCTCTTGAATTCATAGGACACACATCACTCTAAAGGGCTGGGAATATTATTATGACAATATTCTGTCCCGTTCTAACTTCATACGAGGAGACTGTGGCTTCCATTCATTTTACTGCTCTTGAATTCATAGGACACACATCACTCTAAAGGACTAGGAATATTATTATGACAATATTCTGTCCCTTTCTAACTTCATACGAGGGGACTGTGGCTTCCATTCATTTTACTGCTCTTGAATTTCCAAGTCCTAAATAGATGTTTCCTGGAATGGCAAACAATTTGAACTGATTATAATGACAACATTTTATTCAAGAGTGTTCTGTTTCACCAGATCAATTCATATAAAGTAAATATAATACTGGCTGTCCTTTTATTCAACACTTTAAAAAAAAGTAGCTAGTGAGGGCTTTACTGAATTTGAGACTACTCTGTCAGTCTCTAAAAGGCACAGAATCCTTATCCAGTCTTGCTCAGAAACTAATCACAGTGGTGTTAGTCTAGATATAGGCCCCTAGGGCCTCCAACAGCAACTGACATTTGGACATTTGACCTACTTGTTGTAAAAGATAAAACTAAAACTACAGTATTTATTTCATTTTATTTTATTTTACATTTGTTGACCGGGATAGTCCGACTGGATGCATGTCCATTTTCAGATCAGGCCCGGGGAGAAAAGCTCCAAGGGTAAGCAGATACAGCATTACATAATACCAGCATTACATATTACAAATGGACTATTTACAGAGATTACATAAGTAAGCAAGTTAAACAAGTTCCACAGGTTAGAGTTAATCCTGAGCGCAAGTCAGGATTAAATTAAATTACACAGTAAACTGGTTAACAGATTTTTACACATTCTAGAGAGAGTTAGCCAGGCTTGATACATTGACATAGCCAGTTAAGTCACAAATGTTGTTTGAGTCTAATTTTAAATTGACCTAAGGTTTAAAGTAAGGTAATATCAGCTGGAAGAGAGTTGCAGGATCTAATTACAGAGTTTGCAAAGAGAGAGTCACCAGCTGTGTTATTAATTTTGCTAGTCTGAATTAGTAGTTTGTTAGAGGATCTAAACGGTCTAGGTTTGTTATAGGGGGTGATAATATTTTTAAGTGCAGGAGTATTGTCCGGATTATAGAGGATTTTATAGGCCATAATAAGTTGGTTATACTGGATTAGGCTGGGTAGTTCATGCCACCCTAGCTGATTTAGATTGATGCAATGATGTGTCCTAAAAGGCAGCCCAGTGGCAAACCTGGCAATGTGGTTGTAGCAAATTGAGAGTTTGTTAAGGACAGTCTTGTTTAAATTCGAGAGTAGAGGGGATGCATACAGAAGGGTTGAAAGAATGTGAGAGCGAGCTATGGCAATTTTAGCTGGAAGGGTTATTCTGTACAGTGACCCTAGTTTTTTATTGATGGTTTTGATAGTTTGGTTAACATGTAGGTCAAATTTTAGATTATTGTCTATGATGACACCCAATAGTTTTGTAGAGGGGTCAGGGGAGATTATTGTGCCATCATTTGAATTTACGGTAAAGGTGAACGCGGTAGACCTACGTGTTGGTGAAAATAACAGCATTTTAGTTTTTTTGGGATTTAGGATCAGACGATGTTCAGAAAGCCAGTTTTCTATTGTATTAAAGGTAGTCTGGGTAGCTGACCATAACTCTACTGGAGATGTGGCTGAGCAAATCAGAGTAGAGTCATCAGCATATTGGATACAGCTGACTTTTGGGATGACAGTATAAAGGTCGTTAATGAAGATGGAGAACAGCAAGGGCCCTAGTATAGAGCCTTGTGGTACTCCAAGGGTGTTAGGTAAAAGGTTAGAGAGTTTGTTCTGCCAGAGGACAGCCTGCTGTCGACCATTCAGGTAGGATTGAAACCATCGAATGGCTCTAGTATCTAGACAGAATGTTTGCAGGGTGTGGATTAAAAGTTGGTGATCACCCATATCGAATGCCTTGGAAAGATCCAAGAAGAGGGCTGAGGATATATAATTATTGTTGTGATTATGGTTTATGGTGTTGGTAAAGGCTAGGAGGGCTGAAGTAGTGCTGTGATGAGGACGGAAGCCATGCTGAGTGTCTGCCATAAGGTGATTCTGGATTAGGTGGTGCATGAGTTGTCAATGAATACATTTTTCCATAATCTTTGCAAGTGGAGAGAGTATAGCTATTGGCCTATAATTGGAGAATTCAGTAGAGCTGCCTCCTTTGTGAAGTGGGATTACATAGGATATTTTCCAGATGGTGGGAATTTTAGCTTCTACTATGGTTCGATTGATTAGTATTGAGATGGGGTAAGCAATAGCATCAGCTGATTTTTGTAGGTACTCGGCAGGCAGTTGATCAGCAGAAAGTGTAGTGGGTTTTAATTTTTTGATCAAGGTACGGATAAGTGAAGTGGTGACTGGTTGGAAGCTGAATGCGAGTAGGTTTCTAGGGGTGCTACTTTCAGGACCAGGGAGCTAGGAGGTAGTTGGCTAGCTAGGGCTTCAATTGTCTCAGTAAAGAATCGGTTAAAACTGTCAGAAACATCTTCAGGGGTTTTATCAATAGTAGCAGCAGGGATTGGGGTTGAAGTTTGCCCAGGATGTAGTAGATTATTTAAACCTGCCCAAAACTTCTGAGGGTTATTTTGATTTACTGTCTGTAAATTACAGTAGTATTGTTTTTTGTCTTGTAAAATTGATTTTTTGGTTTCATTCCTGGATTGCCTGTATTTAATGTGATCTTGATGGTCTTTAGAAGAACGCCATAAAGCCCATGCTTTGTTTCTAAGGGTAATTTTGAGTTTAGACTCTTTAGAAAGCCATGGCGCAGTTTTTGCCTTGGTTCTCTTTGAACGAACAGGTGCATGCAAATCAAGGATCTCAAGGAATTTGTTGTTAAAGTATGCTACTGCTTCCTCTAAGGGGAGGTGTTTTAGAAAAGACCAATTACATGAGTTTAGTTCTTGTTGGAATTTCGCAGGGTCAAAGTTTTTATTGTTTCTAACCTTTCTGAGTAAGGGTTGTTGGGAATTAATGGTTTTGTGCTTAATTACATATGTGAGAAGGTGATCGCTTAGGCCATCAAGGAGGGTACCAGAGGTGTACAGTTGAGGGTGACTATTTATGAATACCCAGTCAAGTATGCTTTCTTTTTGGTTGGGTTTACCTATCCTGGTAGGGGTGGATATAATTTGTGTAAATGTATGCAGGTTAATATGGGTGGTTGGGGATTCTGAGGAACAGGTGCCCCAGTCTATGTTAAAGTCTCCAAGTAGTAGGGTTTCTTGGGGGTAGTGACATGATAGCCAATGCAGGATATCTTCAAATGTAGATATATTGTTACCTGGGGGAATGTACATACAGATGATATTAATGCATTTATTTTTATTAAGTTGCTATTTGGTGGCAAGAATCTCTGAGTTATTAATCTGAGGTGGTTGTATTACATCTATGGTGACATTCAACTCAGATTTATAGAGTACAACTACCCCACCCTCCCTTCCTCGAAGCATGATCCAGCCTGTGTATGTTGCACCCAGGTGGTAACACTTCATTGTCTTTAGTGTTAGTTTTATTTTTATACCTGTTCAGTGGACTGGTTGGACATCAGTGCATGCAATTCATGTACCTACTTTTTCTTTCTTACCAGACATTTTCTTTTGATTTGTAGGTACCTTACCCCAGGAGTGTTTCTGTTGGTTTTATGCATTAATAACAAGCACATGAATTGCATGCACTTCTGGATGTCCACTCCCCTGAGATTCTCTGTTTATCTGAAACCTGGTTAAAACCTGTTATTCAGTAAGCACTTTCACGTGTCCATGGATGCTGTTGAAGTCTGAGGAAGTGGGGCTATTGCAGTTTACAAGGTTTCCTAAGGTGTTCTAAAGCTATAAGGTAAATATTATAGCTCTTAATGTAAGAGTCAATTTACTTAAGTTGCAGGGGAAGGAGGCAAGCTCTCAAGTAGAAAAAAAAAGAGCCCTATGGCTGACCAATATGGTGACCTGCTTAATTACAAAGCACTGTAAGTGAAAGCTTAACAAATGCTTTTTGTGTGCAACCTACTCTGTTTAAATGCTGAGAGAAACTGCTTGCAGTCCTATGGACACCATTTTGTAGGGAACTGTAGAGTTCAATCTGTTTAAATGCTGAGAGAAACTGATTGCAGTCCTGTAGACACCGTTTTGTAGGGAACTGTAGAGTTCAATCTGTTTAAATGCTGAGAGAAACTGATTGCAGTCCTGTAGACACCGTTTTGTAGGGAACTGTAGAGTTCAATCTGTTTAAATGCTGAGAGAAACTGATTGCAGTCCTGTAGACACCGTATTGTAGGGAACTGTAGAGTTCAGTCTGTTTAAATGCTGAGAGAAACTGATTGCAGTCCTGTAGACACCATTTTGTAGGGAACTGTAGAGTTCAATCTGAGTCACACCAGGTCAGCCAAGGGGGGAAGAGAGAGGGAAATCCTTAGCACCTCGATTTGAAAAACAGTATACAGTAACAGAACATACAGTAGCAAGAGGACAGCTGAAACAATAGTGGGAGGAATGCAAACAGGATGAAGTACGAAGTAAGCCTGTTCACTTATTGGAATACTTTAAGATAAGATTGAAAGAGTTTATCATAAAAATAAAAGAAAGCAAAAGTGTCCAAAGTTAAAGTAATGGATAATCTCCTTAATAAGGTGGCAGAAACATAAAAGCCAAATCTTCAGCATGAGTCCTGTCTAAGGAAAGAGCTGATGCCCATAAGGTGCAAAGCCCTCCAGCTGTTTGTGCATCTCACTCCTGGATGACGTGCAGTAAAGTCCCTGCCTATGACAGTGTATCACTAGCCACTGATTACAAAACCTGTCTTCATTCTCAAGCTCATATGTAATGACGAAAAGTTTTACTAGGCTATTTGGCTAAATGTCTAATAATGTTTTTATATCCTGCTCCATATCTAGGAGGTAGAAACTTCTTAGATTGTTCAATCCATCATGATCAAATGTCATGTTTAATTATTCTTATACATTTCACTTCAGCGTAAAATGCCTTTTTGTACACTTCAGGTTCACACTCACACCTCATTATGGCATCCAGAACATTTTTGGGTTTGGCTTTTTTAACTAAATGACTTATCAGCTAGTAATATGTAATATTAAAAAAGTCAATGAGACATTAAAAAAATGAGTCTAAGATTTTTAGTCTAGAATATTCTGCAGTGGAGGAGTTAATCTTTCCATATTTATGTTCATATTTTCATAAGTGAGAGATCTATATTTCATTGAATGTATGGTGTGAAACATCGATATAGAGGGCAGGAAAATTCACTGAAAATGCTGGTTTACATCACACTATACTGGACATACTGCTGGTTGTTTGTTAGTAATTATGAAAATAAGCAATATTTCCATAAATACTTAATACTTCAAAAACCAGGTCACTTACAAACTGTTGCATGACATTTGGGGAACCCTGGATGTTGCTGAAGAAAACTGTCTTTGATATGTGTACTGTAAGTTGCAAATCTTGAGACATATCCAATATCATTTTTATTGCTAATTATATACTTAAACATATGTTTTCATGTTTCTGTAAATATTTCAATAAACGTGCTTACGGAGGAATTTCTTGTCATGTAAAAGCTTATGTCTGGTTAACAAAAATGTTCTAACAAAAGATATGTAGGTTGTATAGCTTTCAAGATAAGAAAGTTAAGTTTTTGAACATTTAGAAAAAATATCATTTGGGATTTGTGCACATTATAATATATTACAATATTTACAGAAAGATTATGAACACACTCATTATTATTACTGTAAAGAATAGTTACTGATAGCACTGCTGTTTGTACAGTTTAATAGCTTTTATTGTTAACAAAATTGTTAATTTTTTTACATTATGCTTTTTAAGTTTATTTTTCAGAAAATGATCTGAAATGCAAAATATGTGTAGGCTGTTAGAGGTGAGACACTCCAAAGCACATAGGTGTTAATGAGTTAAAATAATTGAAATGGCCTTAATGTTGACCCAAGGCAGGAGTGAACTTTCAGTGTCTCTTTATGAATTCCATGAAGTATGTGTCACTTTTACGTGAAACTGGCTTAGCTAACTGCTGCAGTGTATTCTTCAGAACATCTGCAATACATAACTTCATATGCACATAGTCTCAGGCTGCTACTCACCACATATAAGATATGTTGCTCCTTTATACTGACACAAATCCACATGACTCCGTGGATGACTGCAATAATTATGTATCATGCAAATCTTTTTTACCTGTTCTATGACAGTGAACAGTCCGGCTCAGAGTATTATATATCTTGTATTTTCTTTGCTCCTTATTATTTCCAGATGTAATTCATGGACCTTTTCAAGAATTTATCTTGTCTGTTGACCCAGAATTATATTATTTTGGTAAATATAAATATTAGTTATTGGACACAGTTGATTTCTTACTTGAATTAAAAGAATAGACTGAATTTGATTTCTTACCAATGATGTCTCCTTCAAACCAATAATTCACTTTAACTTGTTCCCATAACTGCCTTTTAAAAATAGTTCTCTACATCTCTGACATTATTTTACTTTTATTCTGCCATTGATAACTGTAATATCATCCAAAGAATCTCTAGTTATATACTCTTGTCAACATATATGCTTGGTGTAGGTCCCTGAGTATTGTATATTTTACTTCTAGATTATACATTTGCAAATCGTGTCATTTACAGTTTCATAGGTTCATAGGCTAGTACTAGACTACCTGCCCTTGTGGGTCATTATAAGCCTAGTCAATTTAGTACCTGCCCTTGTGGTTCATTATAAGCCTAGTCAATTTAGTACCTGCCCTTGTGGGTCATTATAAGCCTAGTCAATTTAGTACCTGCCCTTGTGGGTCATTAACCATTATGCCAGTCACCAACCCCTGCATTACAGCTTGTAGAACACCTTTCAGGTCTTTTAGTAGTTTGGCTGCCTATGCTATATTTTGCCCTAGCATCTTTCTTAGATGCATAGTTATTTCAAAGTCTTAACAGGAAATTTTGAATGAACTACACCATTCCTATAAATCTTTATAATGTTTTTTTTTTTTGTCTTCCAGATTTGACATTCAGTTAGTTAATCTTACTTTGTCTGTATCAAGCTTGAGTGTCACTTACATTAGCATATATCCTACCTACTACAGATTGCTTTTTATACTTACCTTTCTTTAATTTAAAGTGATGTCTTAATTCAGCATCTATATCAGTCTCTTTTCATGGTATTTATGTATCTTATCCTACACTAACAATCAATAATGTTTACCACATCTTTCAAGCCATCAGTTATCTGTGAATAGCTCTTTGAAACAACACAGGTAGTAAATAATACAGGATTGAAATTTTTAGGGTTTTGCACCCTCCTAATGTCATATTAAATTAACATAATGTTGAGCTTTTTGCTCTGCTAGGTTTACCTGCCAGAGTCTCTGGTTTGCACCTAGTGCTGAAAAAAGTTAACATTTGATATTGTAGAGTTCACTCACCCAGCTGCAAACAGCGGATGATGCTCTTTTTTATTATTTTATTCAGATTGTGTGCATCGTACAAATGTAAATCTTGCCTTGGTATGGAAGAAACCATATTATTCATAGGTTCTGTTGACTTAATTTCTTGATGACATCTAGGCTTTCTAGTCACTTCAGGTCCTGATCAGTTCTAATCTTTAGTGATAAGGTGATGTGTCAGTGATTTGGCATTGAGATGGAAAGCATATCATGATCGTTTTGGAAAGATCCTAAGTGTATAAGTAAACCGGAAAGTCGTGAAAACTGACGTCACCATGTCTCTGTACAGCAGTCAGAATGTCTCTCTCACAGTGTGACTGATCCTAACTGTATACAAGAAAACATTCAGTATTTGCTTTTACACTGGGATTTAATTCTTCATTTTACAGCTTTATAAGGCAAACTGTCAAAATATTAGGAAAATTAAATTATTTCTTGCTACCATTTAAAACAAGGTACTATGATTCTTTTTATATTCATATTAATAGTTTCTGTCAAGCTGTCTGTAACTGGTGTCTTGACTATGTTAACAATTTTCACCCAGACCTCTTTTCTATGACTTTCAACACCATAATTTAATGCTATACAGCAGTGTACCTGTGTGCAGTTAAAATTCAACATTATATATTTTAATTCTCAGACATGCGTGTCTACAATCTGACCCAAATTCATTTCACTATTCATAATGCATTTTCTGACTTCACTGTATCAACATTTTTCACTTTACTATCATCTAGAAATAATTTTTTAATGTCTCCATTTGACACAGGGCACATTTTTAGAACGTTGATGTTTATTTTACACCTTTTTGAAGAATATTCTGTCAGCAGAACCTCTACAGAACTAATTAAAGGCATTTCTTCCTCTCGTGATCTGATCCATTAGCTGTGCTGTACTAGCTATACACCTCATTCTTATCGCTTTCCCTTTTTCCATTACTATTATAATAAATGCTTGCTTTATTTCTCATATTTCCCTGTGTAGTTCTCTCATACCTTATCTTGCATGTATCCATTTGTGTACTTATAAAATCACTCGCTCTCCATATAGCTGTATATGTGTATATGAAGTCTGAAACTACAAGTTCACCCCCTACTTGATCATCTGTTATAATATAAATGGTTTTGTATATTATTAATGAAATTATGCAACTCACCATAATAAGTTCACACTGTTTTGTTCTTTTTTTTATCTGCAAGACCTTGTGCTCTTACTAGAAGAAAGGAATAAATAAATGGTGACTTTTCTCTAGGTTTACAAGATTTTCTGAATTTCCCTGATTGCTACTGCTTTTGTTTCTTCAAGAATGGCAAAAGTATTAAATAACTGAACTCTGTTGGCATAAAGGAATAAAGACCTATAACTCAGGTTACCTGAGTATGCTTAGGGACTCAAGAGCTTGTTTGACCTATTGTGGGTTCATCTCACCAATTCTAGTGGAAGGGAATGGTAATTCCAGCTCTGGTTATGTTCTAGTGTAAATGGGATTTTGCACAAAAGTCACTGACTGGGAGCATAAACATGGAGCTCAAGCCAATGATAGCAGTCATTAATGTGTGCATGTTTGTGCATGCGTGCATGCATGTGTGTGTGTGTGTGTGTGTGTGTGTGTGTGTGTGTGTGCGCGCGCGCGCATGTAGGACCATGCATACATCAACGAAGATCATCAAATACCCTTGGTGATCTAGTGCCCATATCACCACCATGGGAAGAGTGGCTTTCACCTGTGGCAGGTCATTGATTCTACTGTGTGTCTGCCTGTTGAGGGTATAAGGATAACTCTCCCTTTGATGTCCAAGCCTCATCAGCTCATTTATCAGGTGGGATGAGGTACCCTCAGTCAAAGTTAAATTAGATAGAATGGTTTCTATTGAGAATCATCCTGGGGATAAGCCAGATGCATTTAGTTGTGTATAGGGGGCTGAAGAAAAGATGAGAAGGTGAAGAGGCATACTAGATGAATTTCACCCTCTGGACACTTTTCACTCTGAACCCCTGGTGACATTCTTGTGTTGGGGATTTTAATGGGTATGTCTGATGGGAGAAGACTTGATGGTCATCAGGCATAGGTGCAAAAAGAACATAGAAGCATGTATTAAATGCATTCGAGCTTCTTCTACACTGACAGAAAATCATAGCACACTGTAACTTTTTGAGTTTCTCAGATATCCTGTTCAAGGTGAAAAATGAACTGACTTTCTGATTCTGGAGCATATTGTTTCTTTTAATTTACTTTTCAGCATAAGAAATTGAAGTTGGAAAGTTCTTTTAAACTACAAAATATCCATCTCTTCTAAACGCACAAATATATATTTGCACTTCTGATAACATGCAGTATTTGAGTACTCATCAGGATACTCAACACGTAACAAATACTGTGGATGTGTTACCAGTCTGCACCAAGTCATTAGTCTGACTGCTTCCAGAATAAAATGTACAATATGTCATGCAACGTTTGTACCTGGGCATTGACATATCTAAAGATATAAACTCATTATGGTACAGTAACAGCACTCTTCCAAGATGGTGGCCTGTGCCTTTGTAAACATAGCTTCTTATTAGCAAGTAACAGTCTATCTAAATACACATGATAAGTATATAGAAATCTCAGACAGGAGACCATCAAGTCCTGGAGGTTTAAAATGCATTATTTCCTTACGGCAGTCTGCTGCTCGATCTGAAGTTGAGATTTGTAAACTAGACTGTTACCATCTGAATAGAATGTGCAGGTGAATTGTTTCCGCTAGAATGAAGATATAAATAGCATACACAAAAGTAGTTTTGTATTAAATGCAGGGATGTATTTATTCAGTGAATATATTACGACTACCCTAGATATATTTAAATATATAGCTCTTGCAAACAGTTTTTTACGTGCATATGGTGTCATGGCATTAATCTCTTGTTTAAATTGCCTATAGCTATGATTTCTTAAGGTTAACCACTTGCTGAATTCTACCATACAGTGACCTAATAAATCCTTATAGAAAGGGTTTTCCTAGTGCACTTTAATAATGGCAGCCTCTGTAAGACTCTTATAGGTAGAACTGTTCTGAGTGGATGATTTCCTGAGCGTTCTACTCAAACTGTAAGACGTGGATGTAGGTGACACATGACAGTGTGTCTAAGTGTGAAACGTGGATGTAGGTGATACATGACAGTGCATCCAAGTGTGAGACATGGATGTAGGTAATACATGACAGTGTGGCCAAGTATAAGACGTGGATGTAGGTGATACATGAGACTGTGTCCAAGTGTAAGACGTGGATGTAGGTGATACATGACAGTGTGTCCAAGTGTAAGACATGGATGTAGGTAATACATGACAGTGTGTCAAAGTGTAAGATGCGGATGTAGGTGACATATGACAGTGTGTCCAAGTGTGAGACGTGGATGTAGGTGACAAATGACAGTGTGTCCAAGTATGAGACATGGATGTAGGTGACACATGACAGTGTGTCCAAGAGTAAGATGTGGATGTAGGTGATACATGACAGTGTGTACAAGTGTAAAACATGGATGTTGATAATACATGTCAGTGTGTCCAAGTGTAAGATGTGGATGTAGGTGATACATGACAGTGTGTCTAAGTATAAGACATGGATGTAGGTGATACATGACAGTGTATCCAAGTGTAAGACATGGATGTAGGTAATACACAACAGTGTGTCCAAGTGTAAGACAGGGATGTAGGTGATATATGACAGTGTGTCTCAGTGTAAGATGTGGATGTAGGTCATACATGACAGTGCATCCAAGTGTAAGACATGGATGTAGGTTATATATGACAGTGTGTCCAAGTGTGAGGTGCATATGTAGGTCACATATAACAGTGTTTCCAAATGTAAGATATGGATGTAGGTGATACATGACAGTGCGTCCTAGTGTAAGATGTGGATGTAGGTGATACATGACAGTGTGTCTAAGTGTAAGACATGGATGTAGCTGACACATGACTGTGTGTCCAAGTGTAAGACGTTGATGTAGGTGACACATGACAGTGTGCCCAAGTGTAAGACTTGGACGTAGGTAATACATGACAGTGTGTCCAAGTGTAAGACATGGATGTAGGTGAACCATGATAGTGTTGTCCACATGTAAGACATGGATGTAGGTGACACATTATGGTGTGTCCAAGTGTATGACTAGGATGTAGGTAATGTATAACAGTGTTGAACAGTAAAAGAGCACTGCTTTTTCTCTGTTAGCTGGTTACCTGCAAGACTGATAATTACAGTGAAAACTGTTTTCATAGAAGAAAAAACAAGGAAAGGTGCAATCATTAAAGAGGTTTATAATAAGACTAAATGAATAATAGTGGTTGTTAGCTAAAATGTTATTAAAGACCTATGTCTTGCTACGTACTTTAACATATAAATCTAATTAATATGAGCAAGTAATATCCTTATACCTCAAACATATTTTAAATACATTCCATATGATTATTACATCTAAAATATATTTTGAAATAGCTGACAAATTTATTACAGATATATCTCAGTGAGAAGTCAAGAGTTTAAAGATAACCACCATAGTTCGTAGATTTCAGCATAAAAATCAGTCAATGGTTTTGCAAGCAGTTTTGCTGCATTATCCCTTAAGTCCAATGAAACATGTTCTTAACAATAGGAAATAAACAACTCTCTAAACATGATATTGATTTGAGCTTTTTTCTAAAACAGAAATATCAATCATTTTGTTTTCTTCGTATTGCATGACGAAAACAATCTGTATGTATCCATGCTACTTTTCCCCTAGAATGCTGTATTTCTCAACAATACATCGGGTTTAAAATGATGCAAGTATGTGAAAGGCCTACATATTCAAACCATGCTGTTGATCGCATTACCTTCAAAGAAACGTTACATACAAAATGCAAATGTTACTGTCCTTGCAATACTCCTCTCCATCCCCTGCAAGATCAATAAATTCCCTATGTGACCCCTAAGGCAAGTCAATTTCACCATTATTTGTTATTGTCTTCAGAACAAACTGCAAACTTCCTAATAATAATTCATACTGGAGATCATGTATCTTCACAACTTAAATTCAAAGTTGTCCACATGCTACACTGGGACATGTCCTGCAAAGGACAGTGGAATTAATTAAATAAAAACATGCACAATTATAGACTGACCAAATGATTTCCCACTCTAGCACATAATTAGACCATTTTTGTTAAAATAAAATGCTTTATCAAAACATCACATTTTTTGATATATGTGATACTACACATAGAACATAAAATAATAATTCCATTGTAAATACTCAATACACAGTTAAATCATTTTTTTCTAAAAATGTGAGCAGGCCTTATGCAAAGTTTGATTCTATGGAGATGCAGGAAATTATAACACGTTGAGGCATGACCAAGGTGGGGCAATAAGAAAGGCCAGAAGCCCCACCCCATACACAAATGAATGCCATCAAAATGACCTGCTCTATCTTAAGTTCTTTGAATATGTCATCAAAGTTTTCATGACATGAGAAATAATTTACTATAACTTGAATAAATTCTGCATTTTAATTAAGGTTCTCCTTCATCCTAGTACTTTTCTGTTACAGATAACATGTGACCAGTATTCTGTATTATGCTGGGTCATTAAGACTTCATAATATTCTATGTATACCTGTGGATTATGCTGGAGATTGATGAACTCCCATGGCCTATATCAAGGTATATAAAATATTCACAGATAGATATTTTGTTTTGTTATTGATTTACTGAGTAGATAATGGAAACCTTACAGTGAGCTGTGTTTTAGTCTTTGAGTTAGCTATGTTATCTGTTACTATGCAGCTAAATTAAAACCAGGTAAACTCTTGTCAAAAACATAGGGTAGTAAAGGAAAGAAAGGGGAGAAATTGACTGTTATCATGGAAATATTGTATAGAGAAATCTAAAAAGCAATTAAAACAAGAAGTGTCACTGTAAGAAGAGAAAAGAAGAGGAACCAGATTAACAAAAATACTCAGAAAGATAGACGTGATAAAAGCAAAGCACACTATCAGAGCAAATCAGGATCTATCGTGCACATATATGCATATAATAAACTAAAAATATCAGCAAAAGCAGAAGAACTTAGAAGATACACAAATAAATATAAAGGAAATGTACAAAATAAGCAATTTACTGATGGCTCAGAAAACGTTTTATAGATAATTGGGATACAAGGCAAAAGGAATTCAAACACCACCAAAACTAGAAGAAATAGATATATCTTGGAATAATTTCTGTGAAGATCGTGTGCAACATAACAAAGATGTAAATGGATAGAAGAAGTAAAAGAAAGAATAAGAAGTTCAAATGTACAGGATATGGAATGGGGTGAAGTAACAGCCAGAGAGATTGGAACAAAATTAAGAAAAGCTCCTAACCAGAAAACCCCAGACCCAGATGCAGTATGTAACTTATTGCTAAAAGTATTAACATCTTTAAGATTTAGCCATGAGTAAGAAGTATTTCTATGTGAACCCCGAATAGACACCAACCTGGTTAACAATAGGAAAAACAAGGGTCCTACTTAACAGTGAATCTGCAAGCTACCCTATAAATTATAGACCAATAACTTGCCTTTCAAGGACGTATAAACCATACACTGGAATTGATGCCGACAGAGTTTATAGTCATTTACAAGCAAACTCAAACATGGGAATAGAACAAATGGGTAACAAAAGAAAGTAATATGGAACAAAGGATCATTTGTTGTTAAAGTCATAATGGAAAACTGTAAACAGAGGAAGAATCTAAGTATGGCATGGAATGACTATAAAAACATTTAACAGTATCAGACATTTATCGATTGCAATACAGTGACCATGAAACAGTGGAAACCACTGTGTAGTTTAGTCATAATTAAGGACAAATTATTATTCCAGGGATAAAAATTCAAAGGGGAGTATTCCATGGTGATTCTCTGTCACCACTGGTCTTTTGTCTTGACCTTAACCCATTAAGCTGTCTACTTAACAGATTAGGTTATGGCTATAATTTGGCTCCAGGAAAACAACCAAGTCTAAAAGTTTCTCATCTTCTTTTTGTATATGATTTAAAATGGTATAGTTCATCAGATGAAGAACAGAAAGCACAACTGCAAGTGGTCAAATCTTTTTCAGATGATATAAGAATGGCATTTGGTCTTGATAAATGTCCAAAAGCAATCATTCAAGCAGGAAAACTGTGGCACCAACAAAACATCAGTTTGGGACAGAAATGTGATATAAAAGAACTTGAGCATTAGGGAGTATATAAATATTTGGGAATTGATGAAGGTTCAACAATAAAACATGAACAAATGCAAAGAAAACGTTAGTTGTGGCATGGCTCAGAGCAGCGGCTACAAGAGTTTCTTTTATACTTAAATCAGTTAAATACTTTCTTGAGTTTTACCTATGAATATTCTGATAAAGAAGTAGAGTTTTTGGATGTTAAAGTTACTAAAAATAATTTATCCACTGTGTCTACTACTTTGTATAAGAAAACTGTTAGAAAAAATAATTTTCTACACTATGGCAGTATGCATCCGAATCATGCGAAATTTAATGTGTTGAAAGGACAGATATTTTGAACTATGAGACTTTTTAATGATGATGATAATCTCATTGTTGCATTACAAACACTTAAACAAGAATTTTTAGAAAGAGGCTATAGCAGTAAACTTATTGATTCTCAAACAGCAGAAGGATAGGTCAGGGAAGTGCCAGCCATACTTTTCCCCCCACCCCAGTGGTATTAACAATAGGGATAATACTGACAATACTTTCTCAAGTGACGCTTCCACTGATACCTCTAGGAATAAACTAAGGATGCCATTGACTTTTGCCAGCAATGTGCATGTAGCATCTGATATTATTAAAAAGAACTGGGATATTCTGTCTACTGTACATGAGTTGAATGGGGTCATTGGCACACAGCCAGATTTTGCTTTTAGAAATAATAAATCACTTAAGAGTCAGCTCTGTTATCGATCCTTAAATACTAAATCAACTATAATATCTGATAGACTTGGTACATATATGTGTAGGAATTGTATGGCCTGTACATATATACATATTGGTAATCATTTCACACATCCCACTTTGGGTTTTAAGATAGATACTGCTTTTTATGCAGATTGTCGAACAAAAATGTAGTCTATTTTTGCTATTGTACTACCTGCTTCTCATTTTACATAGGGAAAACAAACAGGGTGTTTAAGGATAGAATACTTGAACACCTTAGGGATATTAGGAATGTTAAAGAAACCAGGGCACTATCACTACATGTAGCTAAAGAGGGTAAAGAACATAACTTTAGCTTTATGGTACTAGAGATTCTGCATAATACCAAGAGAGGAGGTGACATAAATAATAGAACAGAGTCTAGTGAACAGAAATGGATTTTGCGCTTTCAAGCTGATAAACCTCCTGGTTTAAACAACAGAGTTTCCCTGAAACCCTTCCTTAAAGCATGGCCATTAAAGCATTGATTTCTCTTTTAATATTTTATCATATATATTTCAATAGTCCATCTTTTATTATTTTTTACTACTGTATTCGTTAACATTTTTTAAGTACATATTGTTCATTTGTCTGTTTTTATTCAATGTTTTAAAGATCTATATATTCTACAGATGTATTTTATCACATGGCTTCAGCTATGATGCACATTTTATCTGATTTTTGATTGGATGTTTTAGTGTTTAAAAATGTAACTGTTTTTCTACCTTTGTTAGTCTGAAGAAGCGGATGTTATTCCGAGAAAGCGCTTACCTTACAACAATAAAGGACATATTGATTTTCACTGCTGTGTGGAGCCAGATCATTTTTCTTTTTCTTGTATTCTCTGGTTTTTGCATCTGATTCCTTATTTGGTTCAAGGACTGTTTTCGTTTGTCAAAGAAAACTTAGTAAGGAATATTTTAGAAGACTAAAATTAATACTGAAAACAGTCTTGACATCTAGGAACAAAGTCCAAGCTATAAACCCATTTGCTCTTCCTGTCCTAAATTACAGTTTTGGAGTGAGTGACTGGTCCCAAAAGGTGTTGAATAGGAAAACAAGAAGAATGCTTCATGCTGATCAAATAATTTATAAAAATCAGTGTACACCAAGACTACATACTCTTCTAAAGGAGGTATGAGCCTCCTCAAAATTGATTGCATGTATAGATCTGCAATTGTGGGACTGCATACATAGCTACAGACCTCACAAGACCCAAATGTAATGAAAGTTTTGAAGCAGGGAGAAAATAAGTCTAAGATGACTTCCCGCTTAGTTTAGCAGAAGCATATTTGCGTCAAGCAGGAATGGAAATCAAACCAGAAGTAGATAAAAATCAGGCAACAACTGAACGTGCCAAAAAGCAAATGAAAGAATATAAGGTATCAGATGAAAAGGCAAGAAATGTGGAAAATGCATAAATATATTTGCAAGAATAGAAAACTCTTGGAACAACCTCATTTTGATCAGGATGGAACACAGGAATGTTTAAGGAGAGGTGAATTTAAAGCAAAAGATGAAAGGTTAATATTGGTGGAATAAGACACTGGAATATGTACACATTGGTTTACAAAGCTCACTGGACATGTGGGAGAAACAAACAAATGTAGGTTTTATAATACAGAATTGGAAACAGTCACACATATTGTTGCTGGTTGTGATATACTAATAGCAGATGGTCTGTATACCGAAAGCCATAATAATGTGGCAAGACTGTTGCGCTGGAGGTTGTGCAAACATTATAACACTGAAGCAGGCAAAAAACAATGAAAACATGAGCCACAAAGCATTACAGAAAATGATGAAGTTTACATGGGATCACCCATAACCAACAGTTCGAAATATAGATGCAAGAAAACAAGATATAGTAGTCCATGAAAACAAGATAAAAGTAGCATTGATCACTAAAACTGCTACACCCAGCGACTATAGTGTCTTACATACAAAGAGACACAAAGTTATTAAATACCAGGATTTGCAGGCAGAATTGAGAGCAATGTGGAAGAAGGATACCCAGACAGTTCCAATAGTAGTAGTAGGAGCAATGGGTCTTATAAAAAGAATTTACAATCGTACTTAGATATGTTACTGATATTACTTCTGCGGTGGTGCAGCAGTAGCATTGTTGCCTCACAGCAAGAGGTTCGCCCATTCGATTCTCGGCTTGGGTTGGGAGTGCCTTCTGTGTGGAGTCTGCATGTCCTCCTCGCGGTCGAGTGGGCATTCGAAAGACATGCGTTGAATGGGAGTGCCTTCATTGAAGGTTGGGCGTCGGGCTGGAAACTTGACACCATAAAAAAAAAAAACCTGCCAATCATTAGTGGACCAGAGTTCCGCTGTGGCGACCCCTAAATGGGAAAAGCCAAAAGACAAACAACAGCTTAGATATATTACTGATACATGTGACTTTGTATGAATTGCAGGTTCTGGGCACATTGCAGGTGCTGCAAAGAGCACTTCTGGCTAACATCAAAAATTGAAACAATTCTGATTTCATGAACTTTAATAATACTTTGACTTAGGAATGGGGTCCATTCCCACGATGGTATTAGAAACCCAAAACACTTGTAGAAATTAAAATGTTATATTTTATACAATGTCTTTCTTAAATGCACTTTTATTGGTAATATACTGTTAAATCATGACCATAGCATATATCATAAATTTCAATCCACTTCTGTCTCACCTTTGATAAAAAAAAAATTACAGCTATACTATAATAAGCATTGCATTGTTTGTCTGTACAGAAATAGTACTGTGCAAGTATGCTGCAATAATGGACTTACTAACAGCCCTTAGTATGAGCAGTGACCCTCTATGTTTATCAAACCTAAACAAATAGTAACTGGAGAAGGAAATGGACTGACATTGCGTTAATGAATAAGTTTAAGCCAGGCTTTCCCAAGATAAATCCACCTATATCAGTCATCCGGAATTCGCAAACATTCAGGCATTACTGCAAATTAGTAATAATTGAAATGCCATGCTATTTTTGATCTATAAACTGTGTAATAAATTAGTAAAACTCTCTAACATTAGCCAGTATATTGAATAATATATGTTTGTATATCATCTGTGTCCTTCCCCATTTCTGGACCATCACAGAGTGTCACGCCTAGATACTGGGATAAGAAAACTTCCACGCAAATGAATACAATAAGCAAAAAAAAAAACGAGTAAAGGCAAAAGTCACTGTCCAAAATGAAACCGTTTAATCCACTTTCTACTATAAGAAACATAAATATCCTTAAGCGCTTTTCATCAGCACATATGCTGACTTCTTTAGAGAATGTTAAAATCAATTAGTTGACTAGACTTTATACAAGTATCATTTAAAACCACTTAAACACGTGGCTATAAAGAGCCAATCCATTACTAGTATTAAAAGTGTTTAAGTGGTGACTCGAAATTAAAAAGTTTTTCTCAAAGAACTCGAGACACATTAAGCTCATAAGCTTACAAACAAACACACTATAATAAATTAAATTAAATGGTTACAATAAATTGCATTAAACTACCCTACATTTATACTAAACATAAATTAAAACAAGTTATAATATATAGTAACCCAAACTTGTACAGGTTTAACAACTCTCCAAAATAAACCAAATCTTACCAGAGGCATTCACCTATTAAGGCTATTCAATTTAAGTACACTTGAGATAGAGCAAATATCATTAAGGCCCGGGTAGCTATAAGCATTAAGTCTTACTTGCCACTTTAGTTCCAACTCTTCAAGCTTTAGTGGTCTCGGGCCCCCTCTACAATCAATGTTTACTTGCTCTAAAGCCAAAAAGTTAAAAATGTGGTTTTGATAACCAGAATTGCGTTTAGCTAACACATTTTCAAGTTTACATTTCTTAATAGCGTATAAGTGCTCGTATACTCTGTCCCTAAGCCTTCTCTCTTAGATATATGATAAAAGAAGAGTTACAATTAAATCTATGTTTCAGTTTATAAACATTGCCTCTTATGAAAAAACAGTTGGTCTCCTGCATGCATCTACAATAGTTGCAGTTATAACACTTTGACATCCCTGGATTGCAAGTTGTACGTCTATCTTTGTGTTCCAATAAGGCTTTTAATACTAGTAATGGATTGGCTCTTTATAGCCACATGTTTAAGTGGTTTTAAATGATACTTGTATAAAGTCTAGTTAACTAATTGATTTTAACATTCTCTGAGGATGTCAGCATATGTGCTGACGAAAAGCGCTTAAGGATATTTATGTTTCTTATAGTAGAAAGTGGATTAAACGGTTTCGTTTTGGACAGTGACTTTTTCCTTTACTCGTTTTTATTTTGTTATAGATACTGGGATAACACAGAGTCACCCTCAGTAACACCCAACAATTCTTATTTTATGTATGCCATCCTGGCTAAGTGAAAACACACACAAAGCTGGAAGCAGCTTTACTTGTCATCTAGTTTGGCATCTGATGCCAAGTCTGTGAATGTACATAACTAAATTAATTAGGTTTTGAGAGGTATATCTCAATTCCTGTACAGTACTCATGTCACCAATGCAATGACAACTTACATTACATTACATTAATTACATCCCTGTTTTACATTCATGAAGAATTGCTCAGCTTTGGGAACAATTGATGTAATGAAAACTTCCCCAATCTCTTTCATTATGTAAGAAATCTAAGTGGTAGCATACATAACTTTGGTCCACAAAGCCGTGTGTTCTGTTACCACATCAACTAATTGGATTATTTGTCCAATACCGAAATTGCAGTACAGCATAAAGGGGGCATAACATTCTTCTTTGTATCATCCTGCTGATAAGATGTTAAACCAAGGTCTCATCTGCTTGAGTTTACAGATATAAAAGATTCCACAGCACTTATCAAACATGGTAGGGAAGTTTTCAGTGCACTGACCAAATCTCCTCTAGTCAGTATGAATCCATCTTGGATCTCTCCTGAAATGAGGCCATTGGCTTAGTGGGACTAACCCAGTCAACAAAGTATAAATAAATAAGCAGAAGCAAATATTTTGTAATCATTTGAATGCACTAATTTTCCCAAAGAGCAAACAAACAAAATAAAAATCCACTTAAATGCAGTTCATGAGGAATTGCTGTCTTATTGGTACCCCCATGGATGTGAAACATATCTGAATGCTTGGTTCTTACAGCTAAACAACTCTAGGCCCAGACAGACCCTGCACACTACAGTGCTAGCACCTGTTAGGCCCAGAATGACCGCGCACACTACAGTGCTAGCACTTGTTAGGCCCAGACTGACCCTGCACGCTAGCACCTGATAGGCCCAGATTAACCCTGCACACTACAGTATTAGCACCTGTCACAGAGAAGCCATGTTGCCAAAATGCAGTTAAAATGCTCATTTCCTCTTTATTTCCATAGCCTAAAATCCACCCCACAAAGATGAGACTCTGCACAGTCCCCCTTCCAAATAAACGAAAGAAAATACCTGTCCTTTGGTCAGAAAGCTGAACCAAGAATGCAAGCAATGAGTGACAGTACAGAGAAGCCTCCAGTGTTATGTGAGCATCCAAATATGATAAAATGTAAAGAAAAACTATAGCATTACATTCAAGTATGATTCAAAGAAGAGAAGGGGCCAGACATGGTTATGAGGTATATTTGCAATACAGCAGTCAAACAGATGTTCACACCCTAAACATCAAAACATGACTGTAACATAAATATCTTGTGCAAAATTTAGTAAAGCATAATGTCACCTAAGTGATTCTCACTGTATATCAAAGCAAATGAAGGCATGGCGAAAGGCAGAAGGATGCAAGTCCATAGAGGTGTTCTGCTTTAAAAAAGAAAGATGACACCAAGAATTTAGAAAAGTCTAACAAAATAAGAACCAGTCCATTGAAATAGCAAGTTTCCCCACAGCTTATGATAATTTCGTTATTTAAAGAAATTAAATCAGTGTGCAGCATGCCTTAACAGGGACCCACGACACAAATGAAGCACTCATCCTATGCAATAAATTGGAGCCAAACATTTTTTGCAGCACTTCAAAATCACCAGAATGAGACTCAGTTTGAGTTACCACTTACATTATGATTCAGGAAGAATTATCGGTAACTGTCATTTATATAATAGGAAATATAACTACTTAAACAGCCCGAAGTCACAAAGGAGGTGCAGTATTGACCGAATGCTAAAAGAACAAATGCAACAACTTACAGTACTACAGAATTTTAGCATCATTTTGAAAATCAGACATAAAAAAGTAGAAAAAATAATCAATGCACAAATCTAATGTTATACATGGAGCACCACAATTATGTCCTGAATTTGGGAAAAGACAACTTTGTTTAGCTCCCTTCTGACTTAAGAAAGGTGCTTAACTATGTGTTGTTAGGCACCTCTCAATGCTATAAATCTCTGTTCTTACTTTGGAGCAAAGTAACAGGCAATGGTTACTACTTCTGAAGACTGGTGACAAGTTAAAACAACAATATTTATTTATTAATTTATTTATTTATTTACTTACTTACTTACTTACTCGGTCACTCTTTGTTGATTGAGTTAGTCTACTAGGCCAGTGTCATTTCTCAGGGGAGACCTGAGGTGGTATTCATACTGACTAGGAGAAATTTGGCCAGGTCCATCTTCTCCTATTCTTTCTTTCATAACTGCTATGGGATCTTTTACATACACCTGATCTACCATCAACTCAGGCAGATGGATCCTTGTTTTAATAGCACATCCAAAAAAACTGCACATTCAGGAGTGCAGCACACCCTTATGCTATACTGCCATGGATAAATTAATCCAAGTATCTGATGTGGGAATAAAATCCACAGCCAGCTGTTCCTTCAGCACCAAAGGTGAGTGTTGTAACTGATCAGCCACGGACACTGTTTAAAATAGGTGAGACACTTCCCTCTGCAACAAAAGTGTGGCGGAGTGAACTGTGGACAGTTTTTAAGCCACTGCTACTTACCTTTTGGCCACTGTCTGTGTGGCAGTGCTAAACCATAAAACCCAACAAAGACATCACGGCACTATACTTTGTTCTGTAATTAGTAGTAATCTTGTGATGTCTCTTTTGCTTTTTTGCTGCTTATTTCAAATGTTATATTGTTATATTAATATGTTACATTATCTTATATCATTATGCTGTTTTTCTTTGTATTGGAGCTTTTCTCCCCGGGCCTCCAGTTAAAATGGGCTGTTCATGGCCCAGTGGACCTTCCTCATAACAAATGTCAATAAATAAATAAATAGTAGTTCATTACATCAGCTAAATCAGCACATACTACAAAGAATTATTGTCTGGTCTCTCTGAGCACAACCAAATTATAATATGTCCTTGACATAGAAGTCAAAATTAATCTCACAGGTTTCACCTTGCTCTACTCTCAAGATGAGTATCTTGACATTAATGTCTCAAACATACAACTTGGATATTATCGAAGAAATAATCATAATCCTCTGGGTTCTACATTTACTTCTCTCATGATGTACGTGCATGCATTATTCCTTATACACCCTATGACAGCTTACAGAAAGTTGGTGTATGTGTTCTGAATACCAGATTGTTTGCTGGATGTTCATAAATATAGACATGGAAGTGTCAGTTGTTACTGACTTAGAAACATACACAAACACATGCACAATTCCATAATTATTAAGCTAACATAAAACATCCTACAAATGACATACATAACTGCATGTTTAGAAGTGAAACAAAAATGGCATGAAAGCAGACAATCAATGAAGCTGAAAGATGCTATTCTTGTCACGTTTCTTTGGCTAAGAAGACTAGTTAGGCACTAATGTTACTGCAATGACTTTACTCTTGATTTTCATAATGTGCACGTCTAAAATACATTTTTGTATAACTGTGATCACTCCATCAGGGCCATATATAGCTCACAGTATCTGACCAAGAAGTAGATTGAATCTGAAACATTTGGACACTAGTATTCTCACGTAACTTAAAGTGTTTTTTAATGAGAGAATTCCTTTTTACTGCTGTGTGGTAAAGCCAAAGGCCACCTGTTTCATGATTCTGATTTCGTTTCAAGATGCTTTTTGAAATTTCCCTAAGGTACTATCTTGAGCTGAAGCTAAATTTTATGTCATTTGAATTCAGCTCAGCTACTGCATGCAACAATACCTTCAAATATTACAAGATCTTGTTCAGTAGGGGAAGCTAAGGTGCATGTGGTGAGTAACAGAAAAAGCCTGTACAGCAAACGGACATCTATATGAATTAACCAAGAGACCTTTACTTTATTGCAAAATATAATTAATATTTAATTTTTCTACATATAAACTGAATACATTTAAATGTGATCCTTTTGGATAATTACATAAAAAAGGAGTTACAGTACAGACTTTATAATGTGATGTGCTATTTGGAATTCTTGATCTAATGTGTTAGTTATGGGTTATTTATTTATAGACTGACATTGTGTGAAAAGGTCAGTCTTTGGTGATCTCTACAAACTCTTTGCAACCCCTTATGTGCTTACAGCCAGTTCTTTGAGATTAGATGTTTTCATATTATCCTGTAAAATAGAAGCATTTTTATTTGTATAGTTTAATATAATTTCATTTGACTGATAGGAAGAGTGTCACATTAAATCAATCATATTAAAAGATTAACAATAAGTGCTTGCAAATACTGTAGAGCAACATAACTTAAACAAGAGTCAATCCCATTAATGCTAGAGGAGGCCCACATGTTAAGAAGTACCATTTTCCAAGTATATTCATTCATGAAATTATAAAAGGATGAAATGCACCTTGGTTCGTTTAGTGTGTGTGTGTGTGTGTGTGTGTGTGTGTGTGTGTGTGTGTGTGTGTGTGTGTGTGTGTGTGTGTGTGTGTGTGTGTGTATGTGTGTATATTTGTGTGCCTGTACAGTGGCACATACACATGCAAATGTGTCTATGTATGTGTGACTACAACACTTTAGGACTTTTAGCTTAACAAAAGACGTTCCCTTATTACGTAGTTATACTTGGGACTTTTAGCTTGAAAAGACATTTTCCTATTATGTAGTTATCAAAGAGCAAATGCTAAATGACATCTTACATATGAAGCATGGGTCAAAGAAGAAGAACAGGAAGTATTTATGAGGCATGGATCACAGAAGAAGAGCAGGAAGTACTTATGAAGCATGGGTCGTGGAAGAAGAACAGGAAGTACTTAAGAAGCATGGGTCATGGAAGAAGAACAGGAAGTACTTATGAAGGATGGGTCAAGGAAGAAGAACAGGAAGTACTTATGAAGCATGTGCCAAAGAAGAATAGGAAGTAGTTGTCTGTCTTCACAACAGAATATACCAAGGAATTCAATATAAATATAAATAATAATATTAGAAGAGAAAAGAAATGTCTGACTGCCAAATGAAAAGTGGTTTAACTCTTAACACATCTCTTAAACATCCATGTCAAGAATGAAAGACAAAGTGAAACATAATCAAGAATAAAGATTATAAACTGGGAACATTTTGGACATGCTTCTATTACTCACTTAAAAAGATACAAACAATTCTCTTTGTATCTTTTTTCTTTTATAATATTCATTTATAAAAATTTGTGTTATAATTTAAATAGATATATGTAATTTCTAAATGAACAAACTGTATCATAATGTTTATAATGCAGAGATAAAAAAAATAACAAAATGTCAAACAATTGATCACTGAGAAAAGTCGGAGTTCCTGAATACCCATGAAAAGGATAACTGTACTATTGTAATACCTGTTCTAGTTCTACAACTGTTATCAACCAGTTGTAATAAACCTTTTGTGGAATACTTCACCACATCAGAAGCTCAATAAAGTTGTGTAATATATATGTTCAGCAACCAATTATTCACTTTGTCAGTATAAAGGCCCAGTTTAGTCAAACAAACTACAAGTATAACAGGTTTTATTCATACGTCATATTAAGAAAACTTCAATCTTTTAACAAATATGTAAAAGAGAAGCAAATTAACCATCTGCCATATGTGTAGTGACGGGACGGGGGGGAGATGAATGAGAGCGGGAGAGATGGGGGGCTTTCCTTATAAAACCATTTTAACAATTACATTTCCCTAGTAACAATAATGAGGTTAGGAACTTCCTTGTGTGTCCATTTAGATGGGTAAAGTACAGATATGTGAACCACTCAATATAACTGTAGATGTAAGGAATGCATTTATACATAAAGTGTTTTAAATATTGATGCACATTGTGTGTATACAGTGCTGTGTGTATACAGTGCTGATTTTGTGTATACAGTTCTGATTGTGTGTATACAGTGCTGATTGTGTGTATACAGTGCTGATTGTGTATACAGTGCTAATTGTGTGTATACAGTGCTGATTGTGTGTATACAGTGCTGTGTGTATACAGTGCTGATTTTGTGTATACAGTTCTGATTGTGTGTATACGGTGATGATTGTGTGTTTCATTTACTTTCTCTTGCTCTAATTTCACAATTTGTTGCGCAAATATTTTTCATAAATTCTATTGCCTTTTCTGCCAGTTCTTCTTTCTTAACTACAATCTCTAATTTACAACACAACTTCCAAATGAATTCGAAACCAGAGTCATCACTTTCAAATAAGGTTTGACTTTCTATAGTTGCAAGATTGAACAGCAAAAAGATTTTTCCTCTTGCTCATCAGAAATATTCTGGGGAAAAGTACTCTTGTTCAGGTTAATGAAACCAAAGTTTGGTACCAGTCTTAGATGGCTAATAACCATTTTCATTTGTGAATTCTTGTTGCTGTTTCTCAGCAGAGCTTAACATCTATTGATCTTTTGTGATAGCAGCACACATTTTGTTTTGCTTACTATTGTTTTTGCCTTTCATTATTTTTCAGTATAGGCAGTCAGTTTCAACAGGTTTGCACACCATACATTATCCAGCACTGAACCCACTTTCCTCTGTCGTATGGTTTCACTTCTTAGAATCTACACATTACACAGGCTTTAGTTTAACAAAATGCCAGTAGAGTTTTTGTAAAACAGTTTTACCACATACACCCTTTTAATGCAAGTCTCTCCTAATACACTAATAAATAAGTCTCTGTTTCAACCACCCCTTTAAGGCCACAAAGCATTATGTTTATAGCTAGAGATGGTCTTATGGGAACAGGGCATTTTGGTTTTGTCTTATGTATACCAACTTCTCAGTATTAACAGTCTACTACTTAGGAAGATTTGCTTTTACTTAGATCTCTCATCTTAATGAGAGACCTTTATATATGAAAAATCAGGATTATACAGTGTCCTATTATAGCTACACAAAACAAAAATCAACCTTGGCCTAAAAAATCAAACAGTTCCATAGGCGGCACAAACTCATGTCTATTTCACTGTAAATGGGTGTGGTAATGTACACATAAAGCAGCATCTCGCTCTCTTTTTATGGTGTGGAGGTTTTACACAAAAGATTACACTTTCATGTTGTGACATAATAAAATCTAGGCAAATTGGCAGAGAACTGTTTACATATTCCTACATTCCCCACCTGTGTTTATTTATTTATTTATCAATCATTTGTTTACCAGGAAAATCTGATTGGGACAGAGCCTATTTTCAGCAAAGGCCTGGGGAGAAATCCTCCAGACACTTATCTTTGGAATGTGGGAGGAAACCAGAGCAAGCGGAGGAAAATCACGCAAACGCAGGGAGAACATTAACAAAATGCTACTTGAGTTTTTGTAAAGCAGTTTTACCACATACACCTTTTTGATGCAGAAGGCACCCCAGCTGAGAACTGAACTAGAGAACCTCTTGCTGTGAGGTGACGACATTAACTGCTGCACCACTGCGCCACCCATTTGCTAGATATCAAATCAAATGGACTTGACTCAGGCTTAGCTCAGTTTATTTGAAGTGGCAAAATGTTAGTATTCAGCCTTTGAAAGCAAACATCTTACATAACATAGCTGCTTCAGTAACTCACGTCTTATTTCAAGCAAACAACTTACATTTTTGTTAAGCTAAGCACTTGAGCCTACATGATTTTTGACTAGACAAAAGCCCAAATGCTGCAACAGTCCCCATCATGTCTCACAACACATTCAGCCAGAGTCTCATCTATATGTTTTGATCTCTGTCTTACTTTAGAGGCAAACATCCCCAACTCTCTACAGTCCTTCGTTTTTACAAGAAGGAATTCCACCTTTCTCTACTTTGGGAACTTGTGGATTCTCCTGCCAGACTGGTATGACTGCTGTTCTGCAGTCTATATTGCAGTCACTAGGTGGCAGGCTGCCATACTGGTTAAACAAACAAACTATAAAATAAATAAATAAAACACTTCTCAGACTGAAAAAAAAAATCACACCTGTTCTATGTATTGTTTATATATCTTAGAAAGGATTCATGTTTAACACAGAAAGCCACAGCAGATCTGCCTAAAAGCTTATGCTCACAATGATGAGTGCATCCAGTTTAAGAAACTGTATATAAACAAGAGCATTAGACTGCAGTGGTAGTGCTGCGGTAGCATTGTCGCCTCACAGTAAGACGTTGTCCTGTTCAATTCTCAGCTAGAGTGTCTTCTGTGTGGAGACATGCGTGAATGGGCGTACCTTCGTTGAAGGTTGTGCATCAGGGCCAGCAACTCGGCACATAAAAATCTACTGCCAATCATTAGCGGACTGGAGTTCCACTGTGGTGACCCCTAACCGGGAAAAGTCGAAAGACACAACAACATATAAACAAGAGCATTGCTCAGTGACTTCAAATAGTTTGACACAGACAATTTCTCACAATAATGTTGAGATCTTCAACAAAATCATTCATAAAATAGAGATAATTTTGTAAATAACTGTAAGCACAAAAGTAGGACAATTGTGGTTAAGATTTAGAAGATCAATTGGTTGCAAGCTCTAATCAAAAATATGTCAACTTATGAACTGTTTAACAAACGTTGGAAATAATATGCAGGAATACTCTCAGATAAGGTCTCATGGTTTCACTTGTGAATATGAAATAAGATACTAACAAAACTCAGGAAAGCTCTCTATCCCAAGTCTTGGGATGCTACACCAATCCCTGTTTCTCCAAATAAGAGTTACGAGCTAAAATCTATTATTCCATCCACTTTGATAGGATAGTAATCACTCCTCCATCACATATCAATTGAGATGGTATTTTGGCATTAATGTTTAATTCTAATAGCTGTAACATGTTGTATGCAATTTTATATTATTTGATTTTAGTTCCATTTCTTGACCAAGGTAGAGCACTGATGTCAGTGCACCATTTTCGGGCTCAGAAAAGAAAAGAAGAAAATAAAAAAAAAAAATTGATCAGTGAAGGGAAATTAGCAGGTGTCACAGAGGTGCAGCAGATAGCATTATCTCCTCACAGCAAGAAGTTTCCAGTATTGATTCTCGGCTGGGGTGTCTTCTATGTGGAGTCTGCATGTCCCCCCTGAGTTTCCTCTGGGTGCTCCAGTTTCCTCCCACATTCCAAAGACATGCAGTAGGTCAGAATGTATTGTAACTGTTGAAATTAATATATTGTAACACAGGATACTGGAAGAGGTTAATTTCAGTTTTAGGTCATAAAAGATTGTATCTTACAGTTCTGATTGCAGCCAGAAACAAAATGTCTGTGAAAATCATGACTAGGTATCCTACTGTATTATCCTTAGGGGTGAACTAATCGCTATCCTGGAAGGGTGAAAGTTTTTGAGATGGTTTTATATCTTCCAAATACTATAACACATCTTAGCAAATCTCTATGTGTGTTCATTATGACACATATGCATTCAGTTCTGGCTCAATTGCTAGTAAAGGGGATAGGGTGGGAACCAGAAGTCAAATGACCAGATGTATGTGATGTCATTCTGTAATACAGCACTGAAATGATGTCTTAATACTAGACGAGACAGAAGTCTCAGGACAGTCTGTTTTTAAAACCTGACAAAGAAGGATCACTCACCCACTTCATCTTGCCTTCCTTTAGTAAGTAACCAGGGAATAGTAATTCTTTAGATCAGTCAGGAAAATATAGTGACATTAGTCAAGTACTGTTTTTCTGTACATGTGTGAATCTATCCATCTGTGTTATTTTTAATATTTCCTGTGTATGAAACTCTGGTGTTTATTGTAAATAGATATTTAGTATTTTAATTTTCTTTTATTATTTAGCATTAAATATATTTAAACTTTTCATTGCAGCTGGTCATTTAGAGAATATTTTAAACTTTGAGAATACTTTTATTTATTTAGTAACACTGAAAGCCTTGCTGCATTGGTCAAACACTATCGTTTGTATTAGTATTAATTTTACTAAGTATAATTGCATATCCTTGTAAAAGCCTTAGAGTAGTAGGCTTTGAAGTGTTTTGCTGGCAGTATTTACCTTATATTGTTGGCAGAGGGGGCATAGCTTGTAAATCTGTTCCAGCCTTTTCCAGGTATGTGTGTGTGTATGTATGTGTGGGAAAATCAAATCTCAAAGAGTGTGTGTGTGTGTCAGCTACTTAGAGCAGGGATACAGAGGAATGGTTTCACAGGAAGGGTGGTGGAGGACATGGCTTGGAACACTTGGCTCAGGACTTAACTCTACGGCTGACATCGGTGAGGAGTCTTATTTGGGAGCCTGATGAGAGAGAGGGGGAACCCAAACCCAGGGTGGGAGTGTGTTCCCTGTGTGCTCTTAAGGGAATTTGTGCTTGGTTCAGAGAGCTGCATCTGGAAATACTGTGTGTATCCATTTTTGTTCCAAGCGAATGTCCCTCAATGGTATCAGTGGTGAGGATTGTTGTTGTGTCTTTTGGCTTTTCCCAGTTAGGGGTGGCCACAGCGGCACTCCAGTCCACTAATGATTGGCAGTTGATTTTTATGTGCTGAGTTGCCAGCCCTAACGCACAACCTTCAATGAAGGTACGCCCATTCACGCATGTCTCCATGCAGAAGACGCTCTAGCTGAGAGTCGAACCGGTCAGCATCTTACTATGAGGAGACAATGAGGATTGAGGCTCCTTATTTACTGTCCAGATGAGGGACGTCGCATTGTACTTCAGGGAACGTGTTTTCTTTGGCTGTTTTGTGTTACATTCAGACTTTCTATTTCTTTGGTTCTGATACTCGTAGTTTGACAGTCTCTGATGCCATTTTTTAAATCCTCATTTTCTACAGCTTGCAGTGGTTGAATTATTTCTAAGTAGCTTTTGCTGTTCCCATTATGGCTTATGAAAAAGTTAACCAGTCAAGAATATAGTTATGTTGTCTTCTCTTTGTGTAGAAGTGTGGCTGTTTCAGAGTTAAGTAGCCCAGTGTTGCTCAAGAAAGGAATGTTTTCCTTTGTGTTACATAGACACACACACACACACACACACACACACACACACACACACACACACACACACACACACACACACACACACACGCACACACTTTCCTAAATGTGTAAAGTGCTACTTTTGAGGATTTTAGGGGGTTTTTTGTAATAGCATGGCCTTATGTGCTTAATTTATGCTGTCTAAACTTCCTAGCTTGTATTACACTTCTGTGGTTTAATGATACTTTTTCCAGCAATGCTACTTACTACATGACCATCGGTGGTCATTATTTTAGCTGTCAATATTTATTTCTTCATTTATTATTTCTTTTTTGAAGCTTGTAATTATTGTAGGTGGTTATAGGTTCATAGGTTTGTACTAGGCTAACTGCCCTTGTGAGCCATTTTAAGCCTAGCCAATTACCTCATGTGAGAATCAAACCCTGCACCTTATGTCTTTAAGGTAAGCACATTAACTATTATGCCAACTTCCCACTCTAGTTTTCATGCAATTTGCTCATTATTGTCATATGGTTTAGTTTCTGCTTCACATGGTTTATTTTATCACAACAGTGAAAAGGAGTTGTGGTACTCAATGAGAGGAAAAATGGTAACAAAATGCTTGAAAAGAAGGGCTGAATGGTGTTAAGCACTTGTTGATGCTGTTAGAGATGTGGCTGCAAGTTTTTATTCTATCTCAGATTCATGTTTTTATAATACCCTTATATAATGTTTTGCTTTTGAGATAAGTATGATATACTGTGTCTGTGTTTTGTTGGTATAAATGCACCCTTGGTATTATAGAAGCAGAGAACAACTTACATTTCAAATATCTTTTTGTGTTCTGTACCCGAAAACAAAAAAATCTACATCCGCACCTTCAGATATTCCATTAATATTTCCTTATCTTTTTACGTTTGTTTTAATTCTTTGTACTTTGTTGACTCGTCACTGGAAAGTTTTCAGAATGTGCCTTAGGTGACAGGGAAAAGTGTTTACTTGAAGTTAAATATGGATTCGTATTTTGGGGATTACATTTTTGTTAGAATATATATTTCTACAAAAGAGACAGTGTTATTTTTTCTTGTATATTTTGTCCTAGTTTTAAGACTGGTTAGGGACATTTAGGTATTTTAATTGACTGATAATAATATTTTTAGTGGGAATGTATATTTTGCTCATCACAGTTTTTTTATTCTAGGACCTATATATTCAGAAATGATTGTTGGTACAAAAGAGAGTTTTATTTTTTCTTGTATATTTTGTCCTACTTTTAAGACTGGTTAGGGACATTTAGGTATTTTAATTGACTGATAATATTTTTAGTGGGAATGTATATTTTGCTCATTACAGTTTTTTCATTCTAGGACCTATATATTCAGAAATGATTGCTGGTATTATTTTTGTTTCTCACAGTCTGGACAACTACAAAAACTAACTTTAATTAAATACGCTGCCCTGGGTGCAAACCATCATTATGAAAGTCCAATCAAGACAAAAATAAGTGTAGAAGAATAAAAATATTTCAAAATAAATTACTTTTTAAATACATTACTGGAATGTCAGTCAAAATCAAGTATAAGAAAAACAGAAGCACTCAACTCAAACCACAGAGATGACTGGAAGTCTCCAACAAGTGTAATGAGCTTTTAAAATAATGGGAATCCTGTCCTTTAATACCAAGGCTTATACATTATCTAGTCAAGTATTCTCTGCATGGCAACAAACAGGCTTCAATGTGTTGTTGGTGGCAATTAACAGTATATATATAAGCTTACTTTGTTCTTTCGATGTCAGACAAGCTTTTACCTTATGGTCATTAAAGCATTGCTACTTAAACACAGAGCAACAGGCACTTTGAGTAATAAGCATAAATCAACAGTACCCCATCCAAGGTAGATACAACTACTCCTTGCCTTGCTGGACACATCCAGAGTCACATGTCACAATTTGAAATCTCTCTGGCTGACTGTGATGGCCCCTGACACATTTGTCATACTCCTCAACTTCAAGAAAGAGAAATTCGACAAAAAGCAGAACAGGGTGAAGTGGGAAACAATAAATACAAACATTTTTAAATATTGCTCTAATAAACTTAGAAAGATAATAGAATAGGTCTTGCATTAGTATGAATTTTCTGAAGGGTATAAAATCTGAAACTCAAATGTCTGTCATTTTCTAACTTCAGTCTTTAGTGATTTGTCACTAATTTGCCAAAAACACAATTTTATGAAAAATGGACCAAAATGTGATGCAAAAATATAAAATAGACACACAATACAGCTTCTACCTGTCAAAGAAGGGACACTTTAATATTAGTACTGCTACCTTGAGCAGCTGAAAAAAAAAAAATCTACATGATTTTCAGTAATCTCTATAACTTTGATTATTACAGTTGGGAAGAGCAACATTTTGAGCCAAAAATTGGGGACAGTTGAGAGGTTGGCTATGCCTAATTCTATAAAGCAATTTATTTGCATGTACCTCTCAACCTGTTAATGCAGTAAATCTGAACAAGGCCAAATATATTATATAAACAGTACTAAAATTGCTCTTGTATAAATTGAGACAGTTGATAGAACGGCTCTTACTTTAACATGCATTTTTATGAAGGTTATGAAGTCTGAAACTTATTATTTAGTGACTTCTGGCAAATCATTTAGGAATTAAAACTACAAATTTTATGAACAACAAACCAAAAATAAGAAGCAAAAATCTATTCATTCTTTGAAAATCTGGACAGTTGGGAGGTATAGTTCAGCTGGGCCTGTCTGAGTTTGCTGCCCTTCCCACTCCCTGACAAAATAATGGTTGAACTGGAGCCTCTGCAGCCATTCCAATTAACCATTACTTGGCTATTTCACTTCATTTACCATAAACACTAATGTGCATACTGCTTTACTTCAATGATTGGACTTCATTTGAAAGTTTTATTTTGTATTTTACAGCACAAACATTAAGTCATCTGTTAAACAAAGCAATGCAGTCTTCATTGAAACAGCATTGAAACCCACATTCAAAGAAAATACATTTTGCCAGTGGCAGATAAAGATTAATATGAAACATACATGCGCTTTGATACACCTTCCTCATTGTACTAAAATTATATTCCTTGTACAATACAGTACACTTGTTAGAGGGTGTTTTAAATTTGTTTTGAACATTTTTCCAGTAAGCAATGAAACAAAACATATGCACCCATAATGGCAAAAATGCCCAGTTGAGAACATTTATCATCAGTCCACCATTATCAGTCAATATGCACAATTCTACAGTGCACCTTTATCAGTAAATATGCACAATTCTACAGTCCATATTCAGTGAATTCAGTTCGACAAATTTAAAATATTCATCTTATAAACTTAGAAAATAAAAAGGTTGTGCTACTATGTATTCTGAAGAACATGAAGTTTGAAATTCAAATGCCGGTCAATTTACTGCCGGACAGAACAAAACAATTAATACTGCAGACACGTCTTTTTAAAATGGCAGGGCATCAGAGCAAATCCACACAAACACAGAGAGGAGATGCAGACTCCAACCAAGAATCAAACCAGAAAACCTATAGCTGTGAGGCAACAATACTACCACTGCACCATCAAATCTGCAAGGAATTAAACATTCAGAAACCTGAAGTCTGAAATTCAAATGCCTGTCAATTTTACTGCGGACAGAACAAAAACAATTTTCAGCAGAGATGCAGGGATTAATACTAAAATGGCAGGGCACCAGAGCAAATCCACACAAAAATAGGGGAGATGCAGCACAGAGAAGCCACCAAACCAAGAATCAAACCAGAAAACCTATAGTTGTGAGGTAACAATACTATCACTGCACCATCAATTATACAAGGAATTAAACATTCAGAAACCTGAAGTCTGAAATTCAAATGCCTGTCAATTTTAGACAGAACAAACTGCAGACACATCTTTGTAAAATGGCAGGGCAAACACATGGAGGAGATGCAGACTCCAACCAAGAATCAAACCAGAAAACCTATAGCTGTGAGGCAACAATACTACCACTGCACCATCGGAATTAAACATTCAGAAACCCTTAAGTCTGAAATTCAAATGCCTGTCAATTTTATTTAACATTTTTAATCAGGACAGTCTGACTTGGAACAAATAAACAATTTTCAGCAGAGGCCCAGGAAGAAATAATGCAGACATGTCTTTGTAACATGGGAAGAACCTGCAGCTGTGAGGCAACAATGCTACTACTACACCATCAAATATCAAGCATTGCAACATTTACAAACCACAGATATTATGAGGAACAGATCAGAAGTCTTTAACACCTGCATACAGGGTACAGGGTTCAAGCCTGCACACACACACACACACACACTAAAGCACAAGCACCATACACAAATAAAAAGCACAAACTCAATAAAAATAAACATTGTAAAGGCACCTTACTCCTTATATTTAGAACTGACTAAGTTGGAGGAGTTTGGGTTTGCATTTGTTAATTACTTCTTTTTTGTTTTATGCAGTAGGTTTAGTTATTTCATTTTTGTGAGTAATTTTCAGTGTTCTGCATCTGGCTTCATTGAGTTTGGGAAATATTATTTAGATGGTAGATTTTCTTAAGTGGTGCCCTTGAGGTGACATCTTGGAAAGTGGTATGTTAGGCACTGTGGCAGAGGATTGGTATTTGGAGAATGGATAATGATTTTACTGTGGGTTGGTCCAAATGTAAGTCATCTTCAGTGATGAAGATGGCAAACAAATTATTTTATATGAAAAGATAGCTAGATGGTTGCGGTGTCTGCAGATTTAACTTATTTTGTAAGTGTCAAAGGAGTTTTCAATGTTGATTTTTACAAAATTTTACATGTTTGTTATTTTTCATTATAGTTTCAAAGGGCAACATTCATTTTATTTAGGGAAGTAACTTTTTCTTTATTAGTGGCAGGGCTTATGTTTTGTTTCAGCAGCCACATTATATTACTTTTTTGATAAATTAGCAAAGTATTTTTGCATTTTTAATTGATATTGTGTAATTATGCCAATTTGATTTTTATTACTGTTAATTTTAGGATGAGGCTAGAATATTTTGATTAGGTTACTGTTTAGTTTTGTTATGGTGCTGTTGTAGTCATGAGACTTGGGAGGATTTTGTTTACATTTTCATTCAAAGACTCATTGGTTAAGGATTGAGACTCATGACCTGAAATAGATTGTCTAGATCTCTCAGTTAAATTGTCATACATTCAATATGCTCAAAAATTGCCTAATTCAGTTTTGAATTCAGTCAAGGAGTTACATGTTTTAACGTCTGCAGGTAATCTTTTCCATGGCCTCTGTTCCCACATCAGAAAAGACCCTATCTTAAAATAAGAATTACCATACCTAAGACAAAATAGGTTGTTGTTATTATAAATAAATATAGACTAACTCATCTGGGTGAAGGCAGCAGCAAATAATTGACTTTGTAGACACATGAAGGCACTTTTTATCCCTTCCTTCATCATCCCACTGAATCTGGAATATAATTTTAGCTTTACAAATCTTTCAGTCTAACAAAAACGAGTGACAGCCTTAATTAATAAGCAGAATAACTTTCAGTATATTTAGACCGTCTGTAGAATATGAGCAAAATATTAAGGTGTGCTTAGTAAGTTTTTGTGTAAGGGCTACAAAGGGTTGTATCATAACATCTGCACTCTTAATGATACTCTATGCTTTGTGGTTCTCCATTATTACAGACTCTTGGAACCTGAGCCCCAGAAAAAACCTGAGCCCCAGAAAAAATAAAACTCCCTTTTGTACCAACAATCATTTCGTTAAAACATGTAACTCCTTGACTGAATTCAAAACTGAATTAGGCAATTTTTGAGCATATTGAATGTATGACAATTTAACTGAGAGATCTAGACAATCTATTTCAGGTCATGAGTCTCAATCCTTAACCAATGAGTCTTTGAATGAAAATGTAAACAAAATCCTCCCAAGTCTCATGACTACAACAGCACCATAACAAAAAAAATTACCATAGTATTCAGATATCTGAATATTACCATAGTATGCACATATCTGACTATTACCATAGTATGCACATATCTGACTATTACCATAGTATGCACATATCTGAACATAACCAAACACAGTATCCACTGTACAGATCCACAGCTGGAATGACAGTATTCCCAATGGCAGAGGGTGTACAGATCCACAGGTGGAATGACAGCATTCCCAGTGGGACAGAGGCATTACATATTTTCCTTCCACAGAATTTGAGTCAGCATACCTGGAAATATTACTGGAATGGACTTCTCTGAATGACTTATCTTAATGAGGTTGAAAAATGTTACTTTCTTCTCATTACCAAACATAGTATGCACATATCTGAATATTACAAAACACAGAATGCACATATCTGAATACTACCAAACATAGTATGCAGATATCTGAATATCACCAAACATAGTATGCACATATCTGAATATTACCAAACACAGTATGCACATATCTGAATATTACCAAACATAGTATGCAGATATCTGAATATTACTATAGTATTCAGATATCTGAATATTACCATAGTATGCACATATCTGAATATTGCCATAGTATGCAGATATCTGAACATAACCAAACACAGTATGCACATATCTGAATATTACCAAACACAGTATGCAGATATCTGAATATTACTAAAGATAGTATGCAGATATCTGAATATTACCAAATATAGTATGCAGATATCTGAATATTACCAAACATAGTATGCAGATATCTGAATATTACCATAGTATTCAGATATTTGAATATTACCATAGTATGCACATATCTGACTATTACCATAGTATGCACATATCTGAATATAACCAAACATAGTATGCACTTATCTGAATATTACCAAACATAGTATGAAGATATATGAATATTACCATAGTTTGTAGATATCTGAATATTACCAAACATAGTATGCAGCTATCTGAATATTACCAAACATAGTATGCAGATATCTGAATATTACCAAACGTAGTATGCACATATCTGAATATTACCAAACATAGTATGCACATATCTGAATATTAACAAACATAGTATGCAGATATCTGAATATTACCAAACACAGTATGCACATATCTGAATATTACCATAGTATGCACATATCTGAATATTACCAAACATAGTATGCAGATATCTGAATATTACCAAACATAGTATGCACATATCTGAATATTACCAAACATAGTATGCAGATATCTGAATATTACCAAACATAGTATGCACATATCTGAATATTACCAAACATAGTATGCAGATATCTGAATATTACCAAACATAGTATGTAGATATCTGAATATTACCAAACATAGTATGCAGCCATCTGAATATTACCATAGTATGCACATATCTGAATATTACCAAACATAGTATGCACATATCTGAATATTACCAAACATAGTATGCAGCTATCTGAATATTACCAAACATAGTATGCAGATATCTGAATATTACCAAACATAGTATGCAGATATCTGAATATTACCATAGTATGCAGATATCTGAATATTACCAAACACAGTATGCACATAACTGAATATTACCAAACATAGTATGCAGCTATCTGAATATTACCAAACATAGTATGCAGATATCTGAATATTACCAAACATAGTATGCAGATATCTGAATATTACCAAACATAGTATGCAGATATCTGAATATTACCAAACATAGTATGCAGATATCTGAATATTACCTTAGTATGCACATATCTGAATATTACCAAACATAGTATGCACATATCTGAATATTACCAAACATAGTATGCAGCTATCTGAATATTACCAAACATAGTATGCACATATCTGAATATTAGCAAACGTAGTATGCACATATCTGAATATTACCAAACATAGTATGCAGCTATCTGAATATTACCAAACATAGTATGCACATATCTGAATATTACCAAACATAGTATGCACATATCTGAATATTACCAAACATAGTATGCAGATATCTGAATATTACCAAACATAGTATGCACATATCTGAATATTACCAAACATAGTATGCAGATATCTGAATATTACCAAACATAGTATGCAGATATCTGAATATTACCATAGTATGCAGATATTTGAATATTACCAAACATAGTATGCACATATCTGAATATTACCAAACATAGTATGCAGAAATCTGAATATTACCAAACATAGTAAGCACATATCTGAATATTACCAAACATAGTATGCACATATCTGAATATTACCAAATATAATATGCAGATATCTGAATATTACCAAACATAGTATGCACATATCTGAATATTACCATAGTATGCAGATATCTGAATATTACCAAACATAGTATGCACATACCTGAATATTACCAAGCATAGTATGCACATATCTGAATATTACCAAACATAGAATGCACAAATCTGAATATTACCAAACATAGTATGCAGATATCTGAATATTACCAAAAATAGTATGCACATCTCTGAATATTACCAAACATAGTATGCACATATCTGAATATTACCAAACATAGTATTCACATATCTGAATATTACCAAACATAGTATGCAGATATCTGAATATTACCAAACATAGTATGCACATATCTGAATATTACCAACATAGTATGCACATATCTGAATATTACCAAACATAGTATGCAGATATCTGAATATTACCAAACATAGTATGCACATATCTGAATATTACCAAACATAGTATGCAGATATCTGAATATTACCAAACATAGTATGCAGATATCTGAATATTACCAAACATAGTATGCAGATATCTGAATATTACCAAACATAGTATGCAGATATCTGAATATTACCAAACATAGTATGCAGATATCTGAATATTACCAACATAGTATGCACATATCTGAATATTACCAAACATAGTGTGCAGATATCTGAATATTACCAAACATAGTATGCAGATATCTGAATATTACCATAGTATGCAGATATTTGAATATTACCATAGTATGCACATATGTGAATATTACCAAACATAGTATGCAGATATCTGAATATTACCAAACATAGTATCCAGCTATCTGAATATTACCAAGCATAGTATGCACATATCTGAATATTACCAAACATAGTATGCAGATATCTGAATATTACCAAACATAGTATGCAGATATCTGAATATTACCATAGTATGCAGATATCTGAATATTACCATAGTATGCAGATATTTGAATATTACCATAGTATGCACATATCTGAATATTACTAAACATAGTATGCAGATATCTGAATATTACCAAACATAGTATGCACATATCTGAATATTACCAAACATAGTATGCACATATCTGAATATTACCAAACATAGTATGCAGATATCTGAATATTACCAAACATAGTATGCACATATCTGAGTATTACCAAACTTTGTATGCAGATATCTGAATATTACCAAACATAGTATGCAGATATCTGAATATTACCAAACATAGTATGCACATATCTGAATATTACCAAACATAGTATGCAGATATCTGAATATTACCAAACATAGTATGCAGATATCTGAATATTACCAAACATAGTATGCAGATATCTGAATATTACCAAACATAGTATGCAGATATCTGAATATTACCAAACATAGTATGCACATATCTGAATATTACCAAACATAGTATGCAGCTATCTGAATATTACCAAACATAGTATGCACATATCTGAATATTAGCAAACATAGTATGCAGCTATCTGAATATTACCAAACATAGTATTCACATATCTGAATATTACCAAACATAGTATGCAGCTATCTGAATATTACCAAACATAGTATGCAGATATCTGAATATTACCAAACATAGTATGCACATATCTGAATATACTGTCATGTAAAGACTGAAGAGAAAAAGCACCATGGATAAGCCCTACAGCACTCTTATTAATCCTTGTCTTCCTGTTTTAACCCAAATGGTTCTATCGTCCATTCAATTTATGATCCATCTTACAGTGCAAAAGGACTAACATTGTGCTATCACAGTTATGATATGATAATGCCATGAGATATTGTGTTACACCGCTGAAGATACATCAGCATCCACATGACACCGTTTCTAACCATCATGTCTAGTATTACTCTCATAAGTCAATTTAGGATGATAGGGGAGCCGTGATATATCCCAGCACTCTGTGGATACAAGACAAACTAATGTAGAAGGACATCTAACTACATGATATCGACTCACAATAATGCCCTGCACAAACACCGATCTGAAGGAATCTACGACACAGCTTTTGGATGGGGTGCACAAACTGATGAGTGATCTGAAAGAATCTAAGACACAGCTTTTGGATGTGGTGCACTAGTGCAAACCTATGTGGACTCTGAATTGAAGACATCTCACATAAGAACCAAACTCCAAGACCTTACAAAGCAATCTTTCATATAGATTGAAACATGGCTAAATAATTCACACTCCAACACATCTCTCTACTAGGACAACACTATTCACTATTATCTCTCTCATCAGTGCCATGATAATTAAGACACACCTAATTAACAGGTTTCAGTCACACCAAATTAACTGGTATCAGCCACACAAAATTAATGGGTGTCACCACACTAACTTAATGGGCATCATCTGCACTAAATCAACATGCGTCAGCCACCCAAACTTAATGGGTGTCGGCCACACAAAATTAACAGGTGTCACCCACAAAAAATTAATAGGTGTCAGCTACCCAAAAATAATGTGTCAGGCACACAAAATTAGCAGGTGTCAGCCACACCAAATTAACAGGTGTCACCACACAAAATCAGTTACACAATCCAACACATTGTGGTGAAACATACCTGAATGTTACATCTATGAAAAAAATTCCTAAACAAGCAAATTAATCTTAGCTCATTGGATAGCCCTTTATCCCTCTTTCTCTGTTTTATATATATATATATATATATATATATATATATATATATAGACAGATATATATAGATATATAAAAACACAGTGTATTTATTACATATAATACACACAGACACACATGCAGGCACACACAAATGCATAATTTTCATGATCAAAAGGTATATATGGCATATGCTAGATTTGATTAATTCCCACCAATAAAGCCTGAAGGACAGCTGGGCTCTTGGCAAAGTCATGTTACATGGGATCAAGCCTCTCACATCTTCCATGAAAATGGGTGTCATCCCTCCGTCTAACCTAATCAATATGACTACCTCTGAGCTTGAACCTTCTAGAATAAACTTTAACTCATGTTGTCAAGCTCAGCCTAATTGATTTCATTGAATCTGACAGAAACCAGTCTATTAAATGCCTTTATCAACATGATCAGACTTTGCAGCTCATCTGTCACTGATGTGTGTCCATAGATGTGTGCCCTGTTTTCTAATATGAATTATATGCACAAGCTTGCTTACTCCAGTTTTACTCTCAAACACACACGCACGTTTCCCCTACCAGAGGACTTTTTCCAAGTAATCTTTTGAAAAAGTGACCTGGTAGGGTAAAAGCTCTTGTGTCTTTTTTTGTTTTTTTTTTAGATTTATTTACATTAAATAAATATCACCTTCTTTGGTTCACAGTACATATTTTTTACTTTGTTTGTTGTTTTCATAAGATATTGAGCTTTACCTTCACCATCATTTCTGTTTTATTCAATTGATTAATTTTCTATATAATCTCTCCAAAATTTAATTATGCATGCATTTTAGTCAAGTGCCACCTGTTTCTTTTTGCTGCAACCATTGTGATTTAACCTCTGTCTTTCATTCAAAAAGCTCTGATAGCACGGTTAAAACTGAAATTAACTATATACATTGCAAAATTATATCAATACACTAAAAGATAAAACAGCTTTAAGTTCACAATTTAAAAATATTTAAATGGCCTTGCTGTTCTGCTCATTTTTGCATGGATAATGTTATACTAACCTTTCATCCTTTCTCTCCCACTACTCCACCTCCAAACAACTTCTCAAAACACAGCTTCTCCTTCCCAGTACATACAGTCAGAGCTGCCGGGACCAGCACTCACAAGCCATCTTATTGCTGCCAGCACCCTAATACCATGTGCTGAGGAATGTGTTTCTGGCAACTGCTGCCTAGATTACAATGCATTGTAGAGATGGAACAGCAAATGGTAATGCTGAAAGGAACTGGATATCCCAAATACTATGCCAGAGTGACCACTGTTCATATTAAATTCTGTCATTCTGCATGCCTGGCACTTCACATAAAATACCAGAATTAATCATTAATTTAAGCATGCAATGTCTCCTTAAAGTTCTGATACCAAATCTGATGACTACAGCAATTAACTGCAGTAACTCAAATTAAACCAACACATGTTTATCTGTTTTAATTTTATGAAAAAAAAAGTCACGTTAGTAGGGAAAGATGAGGTTTATAAGAGCAGCAGCCAAGGACAAAAGGTTTATCTATTTTCTTCTAATTCCTTTCCCTGCAATCATTTATTTATTAAGCCACAGACAATGTATTAGTTACCTAGTTACTATCAAAGCCAAAGATTGCTGTATGTCCAAGGCTCACAATCACTGGCAATAAACTCTTCCAAAGAAAATCAAACAAAGAGTCATTGAAAATGTGTCTGTTCTGTTCTGCTTTCTCTCATTTTTATGGTTATGGATTTAAAATGGTTATATAAAATCAGTGTGCATATTGTCACTGCACTGCAAAAAACTAGAATATAAGGCTGAGAGTGTAGTACACCGAAGAAGAGTATTTAGACACAAACTAATTCAGCTTAATTTTTCAAACACTCATTGATCAGCTCAAGAAATCACTGTTATGGGCTGTAACTGTGTAGCAACTGCAGTTTTGCATATTCCTGGCTGAAATTGCTTAATTTATGACCCATGTGCAGGATTCAGAAAATTACACCACTGTCCATAGGGAAGCTAGCTGCCATAAGCTGCCGAATATATTATAACTACAACAGACATGCAGATGTTTCAAAATGCTTGCAGTAAATTGATTTTTTTTTTTTAAATGTTTCCCATTTTGAAGATGGTGAGTACTTTTGGAATACCATTTTAAACTAGAAAAAACATTATTATGCTAAGTGTGAATTTAATTGTGGGATGTATAAAGTTGTGTCACCTGTCGTAGAGGCAGCATGTGAGTTCATTTACTCAGTCATATATTCATTCATTTTTTTCTTCATTCATTCATTATTTCATTCATTCATTCATTCATTTGCATTTTGATTTACTAGATATCTAACTTGATTAAATCCCATTTTCAACTGAATAAATAACTTCTGTTTTAGTTCATATTAATTTGAAGCCATGGAGAAATGCTGAAGACATAAATTATGCAACATAACAGAAAAGTAGCAAAAAATAGAAAAGGATATTGATTTTCTTCAAATCAAGGAGTTTTGCATTATGAAAAATATCTATGACGGGTTGCACCAAGATGAAACTGATACTATCAATTTAAATAGTATAAGCAGTAGCTTTGCAATTTTTACAATGGATATGACTGAAAAGGCTGCAGGAAACTTGCTTTACAGACACAGGAAGATAAGGCAGCAGTTCAAAAATGTCAAGAGCATAATGCATTAATTGAAATATTTGAGAATAATTTGTAGATATTCAACCTTCTACAACACAAGACAGCTGTTCTGTTTATTCTTGTGTGTATGCTTTGAAAGTCAATATTCAGTATGGATTGAGCATAAATTAAGCACAAGACATCTATCTACATATACAGTCACAGCAGTGTGGAAAATGCATGCCAGTAACTCTGTATGGAATAAATAAATTACCAACAAGAAAAGGCTACTTGATTTTAAAGGAGAGTTACTAAATTTCAAATAAATCAGGAACAAGAAAAGTCTGCTTGATATTAGAGGGGAGTGACTGAATCATTGCCATGAAATTGGCAATGTGGCACTGTTGGTGACTCCCTACTGGGTGAGGAAAATCTACATTTGTTTCTGTGACTTGCTTAAACTGATGGAGCTGCTTTCTGTTTTATCTGTTCCATTTTATTTTCTCTTTTAAGAAATCTGGTTGACCTAGTGTTTTTGTTGTATGTGGCGTATAGACACTTAAATTACATAGGCCACACATTTCACATGTTTTCCCCCATTAGTTAACTTGTTTCTTAACACTACTTCTATGTCTTTGTCTTTTCTGATAAGACTGAAGGCCTGCAAAAACTACAAGCACTGTCGTTGACTTCCTGCTAGTTATTTTTACCACCCGCCCTCTCATTCCTTGATCTGCTTTTTAAACATGGTGATTTTAAGCTGCCCACCTTTACTGTAAATTGAGCTTTATAAGCACCTCCCTTTCGACATTGCTGTTTATATCTTGAATTATTTATTTGCCTTTGCTTGTGCTTATTTTGAAAAAAAAAAAGAATTTTGCCCCTCACTGTCTGTTCTACTGGTTTACTTTCTCTGAACTCATCATCTAGCTAGCTGTTGGATAAAGTAGTGCATTTATAAACTCTAGCAAGATTTTCTGCGTTTGTACTTTTTGAGGACAGTTGATTTTCAATATAGTGGCTGTGGGTGGTAACCTGGTCTGTATAGGTTGGGGAAACATGCTAGAGAGTCCTGCATGTAGTTGTTTTATTGGCTGGAGGGCTTATTAATCCACTTATCTCATTTTTAGTACCTTCACAAATTCTGCACAATTAATTGTCTCTTGGTTCATTTCTACAAAGTGAAGTAGTTTTATTGCACACTAAGATCCACCCACTCAGTAACCCTCTTCAATACATCTCTGAAACAACCCCTCTCCTCATCTTGGCTGTGCACATGCGTTAACACCACATCTCCTATAACCTAACTTCAACCATCACAACTATTTTCACCCCCCGCTCTACTACCCTGGGATTGTCCTTTCACATCCACCTGTCTTTTACTTACTCTGCCTCTCCATCCTGTCCAATTCCCTCTTCTACTAACCCTCACTGTTCTACCATTGATCCCTCCTATCTGCTTCCTTCTACCCTTCTAGACCTAACTCTTACAGACACACCATTGAACCAGGTGAGACATTCAGGTACTCCCTCAGCCTACCTTAATATCATACCACCACTTATATCTGCAACAATATCCACCAACGTTGCTGATTCCTGCAATAGGATTCATATAACATATCATTCAGCTATTACACCTCCTAAAGGTGTGAAAAGTTTAGGAACCTAGTCTCTTAATTAATTCCTATATCTGCTTTGCACCCACTGCATGAAGTGTCCTCTATAAATTTTACTAGCTGAAAACTACTCATATGGAATGTTCTCATGTATATACTCTTTACTGCTTGTATAATATCTTTGATTTGAGAATGATTACTGATGTACTGTTTTTTTTCACCAATTGTATAAGCTGCCAATCATATGTACTAAATGTAAATTCTCTATTGTATGTGAAATGTCTTATATGTGGAGCTTTTCTCCCTGGGACTCCACTAAAAATGTGCATTTCTGACCCACCTGGACCATCCTGGTAAACAAATGCAAATAAATAAATGAATAAATAAATATAAGCTGTTTTAAGCACACTGTTAACATGAATTACTCATTGCTTTTCCTTAAGTTTAAGATTGTTTATGGTAGCATTTCACTCTGGGTGCTTTTTTACTGTGCTTTTAAATTAGGAGGACTGGGATTATCCATCTAGTGGCAGTAGGTGCTTACCTTGTCTATCTGAGTTAGAAAGCTCACAAAAAGCCTCAAAGTTCAGTCATTTTATTGCCAGAGGACTCAGTACCGAGTTCTGTATTTCTAGTGCTGATATAAATTTGGCACATTTGTCTGGAGCTGCTTGCTATGCCAGTGCCCCGTACAGTTGCAAGCATCTAGAAATATTGTTTATTTTCATTATCCCATGAAAGTTTATTGTGTTTTTATTATTTTTTTTGTACTTCTTTATAGTTGAAAGTTATATTTTCAAACTACTGTAGGGGGTGCAGTTCTGCACTGAAAAACATTATATTGAGTGTTTTTTAATTAGTATTAGGCATCTCTCTGAGGTTCCTTAACACTTTGGCTCCAAACCAATCATTTTACATTAAGAGGGTCAAAGTCTGCACTCTTGTGAAAGGAGAGGTCTGCTTTTTACCTATCTGAGCTGGCACATGTTGGTGGAAAGCTCATTGTGGGATTACCTAATTAGCCTTAGGGTATAGTTAGCCTAAAACTTGCTTTGTATGATCGTATATAAGCCTAATGTTGGCAAGAAGCTGTTCTATGTGCAGTGGCAACTATTGATGTCTTGTATACATGCAATCACCAGAAGTTGAACTTTCCCTATAAAAAACACCTAGGAACTTTACCTAATTTTTGTATTACTCATCGGGCAACTAGTTTGCATATTGAGCAGCATTTACATATTCAGTTAGGACTATTTAGGTTCATAGGTTCATAGATTAGTACTATGCTAACTGCCCTTGCGAGCCATTTTAAGCCCAACCAATTATCCCTTGTGAGACTCAAACCCTATACCTTGTGTTTGTAAGGCAAACACCTTAACCATTAGGCCACTCTCCCAACCCTTTATACCTTACCTTATTAGAGTACCCAGGACTACTGCAGCACAGACAGCATCTGGTTCATCTGGTTAGGTTAGCTGCAGATTACACCAAGTAAGGACCCCTTCCCTTTTCCAGTTACAAGCACCCTCCACCCCTATCCTTTCAAGTACACATTAGGACCTGTAGCCATGGATGGCCACTTTCCTGCTATCTCTGCATCCAGCCTGGTGGACTTGGGTATCCTGAGGTGATGTAATAACTGCCTTATGTAAAACTGAACACATATACAAACTGCGGCTAAAAGTTGGTCTCAAACACACCAGATAAATACCCAATAGAAAAAGAATGATCTGACTACCACGGCTACAGCCAGTATGTTAAAAGCAAACACTTTAATATATTATTATTTCATGCTCTATGTGTGTCTTCAGGTCTAAAGAAGTGCCTAGAACATTTTTTTATTTATTATATTTTTATTTTTTTTTACATTAAGTAAGGCAAGATGAACATGGATGAGTGTCTTGTCAGGTCCAAAATCAAAGTGCGCACCTCACACATACCTCTGAGGTATACATATGTTCACAGAATGTCCAGATCTTTGCCTTATATTTTTGGTCTGCTATTCATAAAATTGTTGTTTTTTGGCAAATTACTGGCAAATCATTAAAGAATGAACTTAGGAAATAATAACAGTCATTTGAGTTTCAGACTTCACACACTTCAGAAAATTCACGCTAATGCAAAACCTGTTATTCTATCAACTTTCTAAGTTTGTATGAGCAATATTTAAACATTTTCTCTATTAATGGGCCTTTGTCCCACTTTTATTTATGGTTTTGTCCAGATTTCTTGCTATCTTGCTATAAGAGATTGAGAGGTATGACCTCACATTTCTCACTAGTATTGAAATACACTTTCAGTGCTGTCTGCAGAATGACATCACATCTGGTTACGTGGCTCTGTGGTTCCCACACTACCCTCTCACTAGAAACTGAGCCAGGATCCAGTAATGATGTGTCACAGAATTCACATAGAACTTTAGCTAAGGTTTATTACAGCATCTGGAAACTGTAAAACAATTGCAACATTTCCACCCTTCCTGCAGAAACTAACAAGCCATTCTCTGGTACCCCAGGGTAGCAATTAGTTCACCACTAAGGACAACAAAACAGGATCCCAGCCCAGGGTTTTTACATTGTGTCTCTGGCTGCATTCACGTGTGAGACAAAAATCTTTATGGCCTAAACCAAGTCATTTAATTTCAGGCTATTTTTCTTAACGTTAGCTGGGCTAAGCTTAATCCCTTTCATTCCAGTGTCCTCTGTTAAAATATATACATTTTATCAGTTACGACATTATGGTCTGACATATATCTATATTTCTTTTCTCTCCAGAAGAACCCACTGTTTATACATTTTTAACACAAGCGTCTGTACAAATTAGTTTGATATTCAAATGACATATAATTCTTTACAAAACTCCAGTTAGCTCTGCTGGCATACATTACACATGCACTACCCTACCCCCCATGGCACAGCTGGCACTACCTCATATCATCACATGCACAACAGTACAAAAAGGTCCCACATTAGTCTAAACAAGTGAATCAGGGAACTAATGAAGTCTCTGAAAGCAGACGTTTATGTAAAAATAGCCTCCAAAGCTAAGGGCAACCATAAGGCATTTTTTTCAGTTATGTCTGCAATCTTAAGGGCAACAGTGTGCGGAATTAGTTGTAGCTGGCATTACCTATATTCAGCTGGAAGATATAACAAATCTGCTTGCTGATAAATTCAGCTCAAATTTCACCTCCCCTTCAACCCCAGTTTTCTCCCAAGAAATACACCACACCAGTCCACCAACAATTATCACCAAAGAACAAGTTGCCACTCCTCTCTCTAAAGCTAAATATGCAGCTTCAGTGGTGGATGACAATGTATGAGGTTGTCTCTTACCCAGCTTACATCAGGATGCTTCAGGCCCATTAGGATCTCTGTTTAATCCCAGCCTTTGGACTGGCTTTTAACTGATAGAGTGGACAACAGCAATAGTCATCCCCTGCATAAAAGGAGACCATCTACTGAACTAGGAAAACACAGACCCATAAGTTTGACTAGTCTTATGTTTAAGGAAAAGGAAAGAATAATCATGTACCTGATAAATAATGACATAGGAAACCTCAAAACAAACCTCAAAACATTGGACCTGACCCATTTTGACCTGTCAAAGGGCAGGTCATATCTACTTAATCTGGTAGATTTCTTTGAGAAACTAACTGAGGCCATATATGAGGGTAAAGCAGTACCTACTGCCTACTTCAACCTGGCAAAGGCAGTTGACACAATTTTCCGCCCAGGTATTATAAATAAACTCACAAAATTTGGCATAAATCTCTAAGCCACAACATGGATAGCCAACTGACTCATGGACAGGACACATATGGTTAAAGTGGGTGAATCCAGATCCAGAAAAAGGCCAGTTACTACTGGTATGACACAGGGTTCTGTGCTGAGACCATTCCTGTTTGGAATATACTTCTATGAAGTCAAGACTAATGTGGAGGGCCTCTGGATGGCAAAGTTTGACGACACCTACAAGCTGGGGGCATTCTTTGATTCCTCCATTGATGGAGATTTCCTTCAGAAGGGTCTACATCAGACAAATGATTGGTGCCAGAACTATGGCCTAAAACTAAATGTGAAAAAATGCATTATTATACACTTTGGGAAGTCAAATACCACATGCAAATTACAACATCAATAGCACACCATAAAAGTAGACTCAAAGGTGACAGATCTAGTTACACAGATAGATAGTAGCCTAAACGTTGACCCCCAAGTGTCCACAGAGGTAAGGAAGTACTTCTATGTGGCTCGACTTATAAGTAAATGTATGGCATCCAGATCCAAGGAAATTATAATCCCCCTTTACTCCATGCTCATTAGAACAATTATTGAGCACAATGTACCATATATCATGTACCTGACTAGGCACTTACAGCTGGAGCGACCTCAGAGGTTTCTCACAAAGAAAATGCAGGGGGCAAACAACGTTTCCTATGTGGATAGACTAAAAGCCTTATCCCTTTACTCCGTCTCCTAATGACTATCAAGGTGTGACATATTTATGACCGACAAGGCACTCACAAATCCAGCCCTGATGAAGTTACTACACATACGCTAGTGAAACAGCACAAGAGTCACCAGAGGTAGGATTCTAAACATAGTGAGGCTTCAAACAAAGCTTGCTGGGCAGACAGATATGTGTCTTAACGCTTGGCCCTTCTTTGCAATGGCAATCTTATTCACATTGAGCAGAACCCTTCCCTGGCCCTGTTCAAAGACAATTTCAATCAATGGATGGGGAATTGTAAAGTCACACTGGGGCAATCTGTAAAATACTCAATGCATAGGCACAAATTCATGTCATTATCCTACCCCTAGGGGCTATATATTGGATAAAACTGGGGTATATTGGCAAGGCTTGTAAGGGCTGTTATGCCGTTAGCCTAGTAATCTCCAATGAACCTAGATGAGAGATTACGCACAAGCCAGTACAATGAAGATGAAGCAACAGTTTCAGCAATGTCTGATGCTGCAAATGGATGTACAGCAGGTGTATCATAACGAGAGGGTGGGGACTGACAAATGAGAAGGGAGGTAGAGGCATAAGGAGGGGTCATCAGACTAAGGACCTCTTCTAGTGCAAGTTAATTTTTACCACATCTCAGAGAATCAAATTATTCTTAATTATCTCTTTTCATATACTGCAGTGGCATACAGACAAGACAGTCCGTCACTAAGCATATCAGTGGTAAGGTTACTAGACATTATGCACATTAACGGAAGCAGATTTTCTGTCACAGTGCAGACATTGCTGCTGTCACACACTGATCCAGTCTAATCTTTATTGCCAGTTTAATTTCACAATGCTATGCTTGTTCATAGGTTCATAGGTTCATAGGTTAGTAAAAAGGGCATGCGCTTCTGCTTTCCTGGTCTAATGGAACAGTTGAAGGTTAACACCACATTAAAGCATACAAATTGCCAATGGAATTGTTTTACAACAGGTATAGAAAGTGCCCTTATTTCAGTAATTCCAAGTATCATGTGGGCTAATACCAACATATGATGAGATGGATATTAATCATGATACCCAAGAAGTGCAATTGCTGCTCATGATATATGCTCATTCAAGGTTTCAGTAGTCCATGTTCTATAAATGTAAGCCATGCTCAGCTGAAAGAACAAAGTGAAAAGCAAGCATTCTGTACCTCACCAACAGTTAATTTCTCAGTCTTTATGCACACCAAAAGCTGCTCTCCTTTCTTTGTTTCTTTTTCACTTGCCGCTCTGCAGTACCAACATCCAGCACTGCTTCTTTCTATAGCATATATTTGCTTATTTGTTTCCAGCATAAGCCACTGATTTTGCAATGAACAATGTGTACGTTGCACATAGTTATAAAGTCATCACAGGAGATCGCCTGGTGTATCTTCAGAGACATCACAGCTCCTACTGAGTTCTGATCTCCAAAAATGACTCACTAGGTTACGAAATAATTCCTTTCCATTCACCCAGTGAGTAAGGAAGGCCTCCAGCAGTTTTGTTTGCTCTTCCCAGCATGCCCTGCTAGCTAATGATGGATTGCAAAAAGCATTGAAGGCAGTCAAACCCTCAGCGAGAGTTAGGCATTATAAGTTTCTGAACTAACGCAGAATAACAATGTGATAAGTTATAATACATAAGTACTACACAGCTAAGCATCTCATCACTGCATCATGCTTGGGCATAGTAATGTTAGGTCTAGTCTGACCTCTGAGTGTACTCTCAGGAAAAGAACAATAATCACCTAGAAAACATGGAACATTCATTGCAGTTTCTAGGTTTAATTTGAACTCTTGTCCAAAATGACACAAAATAGTATATTTATGGGTTTTAATGGCAAAAGAAATTAATAAATAAACAAATATTGGCATAAGATTCAAACAAGAAACCAACACTACTAGATGATTTTCTTTAATAATTCCGATTACAACTTGCTAGTAGCTAAATATTTCTGTGATGTCTGAGACTGTTTCAGTCAGTGAATGTGGGTACAGTTTAGATAAACTTACTGATTTGTTTATTACTTTTGTTTTTTGATTCAGCTAGTCCCACTAGGCCTAAATACTGTTTTCTGGGGACAGCTTAAGGTAAACCCAGCAGGTTGAAATGGAAGGAATGTGTGGGGAACAGGCATTTCTGAAAACTATCTACAGAACAAAGCAGCATGGGATTTGAATAGTATGGAAAGGAAGACCTACAATAACAAGGTCAGTGAAAAATCCCATAAGTCTCTGGGTTGGGAATAGTTGTCTATTTATAGAGAGGTATTGTTAAGATGTCTTCAAAGTAAAAGTTATTGTAATCCCCTGGGTTATCTTATCTGGAAGTTGGAGAATGGAAGATTTTCAGTCAGAGACCAAATGAAGCATAAGGTATTAGAGCAAAATCTTTGTCTCTTTGTTTACTGTGAGGATGAAGAAATAATAGAAGAGTTGTGATTGCAAATGAAAACAGTGATTTTAGGGCATGGTTTAGGAGATGATGAATACTCTTGTATTAGGGAATTTGGGATGGACATAATCCCATTTGTACTCAGACTGAAAAGCAGGGGTTATGTGACATCGTTATAAAATATCAGGGATATGGATGGTGATTGTAGTAATGTTTTATATAGCAAGGAATGTTGGAGTAGAGTGATGCCAAAGAAGAGTTACAGATTGCATGTTCATTGCAAAGTAAATTTATATAATCATTAGTGTTTTGTTTGGGCACAATGTTTATTATATATTATATTATGGCAGACCCTATCCCTTATCTGGCTTCATACATCTTATATTGTTATTTGAGGTGATTGTCTCCAGAATGTCCCTTTCTTGTTTGGTTAAAGTATCTCCATTTCTTCTAATGTCCATTTCACATGTTTTTTTCAAATACATCAATCATGGGATGAAGGGGGGTTGGGTTGGCTACACTCTTTTGAAATCCATATTAGAAATGCCTGTCCACATCTCATTGCCATATAACAAACAAAAGTTCAGTTTCCTGTGCTCTCAATATTCGCATGACCAGAGGGAGTAAAACTAAATCCTTTCAGAAATAACTTGTGATGTTCCGGGTTTATCTCAACACTGGAAAAGTTATAGATGTTAAAGGTGTAAAAAGACTTAATAGAAACAATACCTTCATTGAATGCCCCAAGTTGTCTATTTACCATCTCTTGTATGAACCGCTGTTGTTGGTCCTCCACTTCCAGTTGTTCCCTCTCCCCATTTGATTCGAATTTTGCATTCTCCCTGATTGTTTGTTGGCCAGTCTTTCTGACCTTCTCAGTCCAGGTTGATCTAAAGAAACATCCTAATTTGGTCTGATATGGTCATCCCTCTGCATAGTGTGTCCTTCATTTGTATCAGCACAAGAGCTGTCATGTGAGATGGGGGCTGTTCTGTTACCAGCTATCTTTATTTGGATATACTGTTTTATTTCTATAATCATTATCATTATGTTGTAATTTCTTATCTTTTGAACCCCAAGCATTGGGTTCTGTTTCAAATTCTTTCTCAGCATCTAACAATATGGTTTTATATTACTCACTTGATGCTTTAGATATTTGCAACATCATTTGTAAAAAACATGGTTTATATTACACTGTAATGAGAAATGGAAACCCATTTTTTAGAGAAGCAGCAACATTTACTTTTAAAAATCAGCTAAATTTGAAGAATATTCTTGAAAGACCTCTTAGGAGCTTGTGTAATGACTCACTTATGACTTACAAGCGTGGCTACTGTTGTCAATGCCCCTATACAGAGACTGATTTTAATACTGCTATTTTTGCAAAAGTTTTTAGGTGGATGGTCAAGGGAAGGTATAACCATGTGACCAACAGGGTTGTGTACATGGCTAGGTGCTGTACATGTCAAGCATTTTATATCTGAAATACTGATAACAATTTTAATAAAAAAATTTGCCAGCATTTACACAACATTTTGAAAAAGGATGACAGGAGTGCATTGGCCAAACTTGCAGCTCACTGCCACAATTTCTCTATGTTCAAGTTTTGTATCCTAGAGAAAATTGATGTAGCAGTTTTTTCTAGGGACTGGAAAAATCAATTATTGTATCATGAAATGCTTTGGCAACTGAGACTGGTTTCTATGAACTTCCCAAGATTAAATGATGTTATCAGCAAGTTAAAATTAGGAGCACCAAAGCTTTAAACAACTTAAGTGCTTCTCTTTTTTTTTTTTTTTTTTTTTTTTTTGCTGTTGACATTAAATTGTTTGAACTCTGGTTGGTTTTGTTTGATAGATGGTAACCATTGGATATAAGCAGCAATTCTACTGGTAGGGACTAGTGACTGGTTCTTTGTTACTCCTGACTAGCATCTTTTCATCTGTTTGGTGCCCGTTTAACATGACATCATTGGCTGGCTAATCCAGTGAGAGTTTAACTATTGGATGAAAGTATTTTGGCATTCACACTGGGAAAAACTTACAATTGCATCGTTTTCACATTTCATTTGCATTTTTTTTATCTCATGTGTGTTTATTTCATCAAACTTATCAGTTCTGTTATGGGGGTTATCCCACCATTTTTAAAGCTTGTCTTTTCTGTTTTTCTCATGGTTCTGAAGATGTCTTACTGAGAAAAGTGCTTACTCATGTGTGGTTTTTAACGTGGATTTTCATTAAATTTCCATTTCTGATTGCTAACTGGTCATTTGTTTTATTTTGAACTGTGATAGTCTTGGACTTTGAAGTGTGTTTGTCATTTTGTCTGATGTGTATTGGAAATATTTAAAAAAAGCTCTAATATGGTTAATAAATGCCACAAAACTATTTACATTCATGAGATTTACCTAAACATTAAACAGATGGGACCTCAGTTTAACATCTCCTCTAAAGATGGTACACTCAGGAGTGCAGCACCCACTGGTGCTCTATTGTGGTGTCAGCGATGGCTAAACTAAACCAAGCACCCGAGGTAGGAATGATCCCACACTCTCCTGATCTACCAGCATTAAAGGTAACATTTAATTCAACATTACTTCATAAACCAGTTCCTTTTACTAGAAAATTAGCACCAATATTATTAAAACACAATTGTTTTATTCCAGAACAAGAAATGTCCACAACAATTTTCTAAATAATAATTGTATTACCTCAGCCATAATTGTGTGCAAAACACAAAAAAGATAACTGTTTTATGTTGCCTGAAACAACATCCACAGAAAAAGATAACTGTTTTATATTACCTGAAACAAGATGTTATATATGTATGCATGTAAGTATTCAGTGTATTTTTCTTCATTTATTTTTCAGGGAAATTAATATTGTTGGCCTTTTAATCCAAAACATGCTGAACAGCATTATGTCCAAATCCAGCAAGCATATGCAATTTAGAGAGGCCAGACAACCAGTACATGATTACTAAGGTCAGTGGCGACTGGATTTCCCTGAAAAAAAATGATTCAAGTAAAAAAGCCAAAAAGGCCTGCCTACCAAATTTATTACCAGCCTAATTGCTTACATTACTTTTATGCCTGGGAATTCAACAGATCAGTAACCCCCTCCCATAGCCAGCATTAGGCATAGGCCAACTAGGCAGCTGCCTAGGGCACCACTCTAGAAGGGGAACTTTTTCAGTGTTTATTTGGAGTAAGTAGACCAGGATGGAGGCACCAAGTGGTGTGGTGGTGAGTCGCCGTGGAGCCCTTTTGCCTAGGGCACCAGTTGACCTAAGGCCGCTCCTCCAAAACCACAATGACAGTCTAGTGAATGATTTTACAGAAGGGCTATATGTACATCTTTGGCAGGGTATTAATTCATAGGTAACGCTTTTTAAAAAAACAAGCTTTGCAGCTTCATAGCAGAATGTTAAGATGCTATGAAATTCAATTAGTAAAAAAAAAAAACAAATGGCTGACATTTTTAATCCTCTCTAAATGTGGCTTTGCTGTTTAGTAAGTTCTAAAAAAGGAAAAAGCAAAAGTAATAAGTATATGTGTGTGTGTGTGTGTGTGTGTGTGTGTGTGTGTGTGTGTGTGTGTGTGTGTGTGTGTGTGTGTGTGTGTGTACATCTATCTTTCTGCATGTGCGACTTTGTTTGTGTGTGAATATGCATAGCAGAGAAAGGGAGAGAGAGAGAAATACAGGAAGTGTGAGTGAGACGGTGAGAATGAAAAACAGAGATAGCACATTCCAACATCTTTTGGCTGCAGCAAGTAGTCTGTCAACTTGCATTGTAAAGTAAGATAAATGCATCTGTAATATCTGCGATTATTTACTGACTTTAATCCTAAGTCACTTAGTAGCAAATCAAACATTCTATGTGGGACAGTTAAGAGGCATGCGGGTGTTGCAATGCCTTGTATTCAATTATTTTTTCATTCACTTGATCACAATAAGACATCTCAGGTATAGTCACTCAGCAAAGTGTACATCAGGCTCTGTGGACCTCATATATTTCTGCATGCCCTTAATATCTTTATAACATCAGGGTTTGTCGACCTCATACATTTGTGCATGCCCCTAATATTATTATTGCATCAGACTCTGTGGACCACATGTATTTTGCATGCCCTTAATATTATTATTGCATCAGACTCTGTGGACCACATGTATTTTGCATGCCCTTAATATTATTATTGCATCAGACTCTGTGGACCACATGCATTTTGCATACCCTTAATATCATTATTACATCAGGCTCTGTGGAGTGGGCCAGATGTATTTCTATATGCAATTAATCGGACTCTGTGGACTGCATGCATTTCTGCATGCCCTTAATATCATTAATATATCAGGCTCTGTCGACTGCATGCATTTCTGCATGCCATTAATATCATGTAACAGCCTTTCCATATGCTGTCACTATAAGGATGAAAGTATAAACCTGTGCCCTGAGTTGTACGAAGCTCACGTGGATGTCACACTTTTCAAGGTGTGGAAAGCTTGCCCTTCTTTCTTCAGATTATATTATTTAATTTAGCTATAATGCAGATGTAATGTTTACATGATCGTCTTCTTACTTGTACGTGCTATGTTTTTTCCTATTTTTATGTCATTAACACAGATGATATAAATCATTAAATAATCCATTAATAATCTGGTAGATGTTAAAAAAATACTGTCATAAACTGAGAATTTGTGCCACAACTCCTTCAGTCATGCTTTAATTTTAAATCAAAACACTATTTCTTCCTGACAGCCACTTTGCTAACCAAGTTAATTATCTTTTCAGGACGATTTAGCTAATATGTTGCTTTCTAATGAAAATGTGGTTCCCAGTACTGAAAGTTCAGAAAAATTACTTTAGATGACGTTTGCCTAAAGCACCTTATTTATACCTTGAACGACATTTCATGTAAAAGATCCAGTTTATTGCTACAACTGACCGAGGTGACATAAGCAGAATATAAAAGGAGTGGCAAGATGTCAGTATCAAACCTTCAGCACTTGGCTGCTGAGAATAAATAACACTAACTAATGTGTAGCAACACAAATAATATGTTTTAGTAAGGTTAGGGTAATTACTAAGATGCAACAACTGACCACAAAGGAAGGAAATCATTGCACAAACTAAAGTAAAACAATGGATACTGCAAAGGTCTTCAGTCACACTGGCAAATATATTAAATAAGAATGACCACTACTGGCTGTCCTTAGTATGTCGCAGTCCTACCCTGTTGCTATTCACAGAAGCAGTGTTGCAAATAATTTGATTTGTAACCCCTTTTACATAGCTAAGTTAATAAAATAACATCAAAATGATTTAAGTACCTTAACATGCTTTCATTTTTCAAAACACTGCACTACAGATATTAAAAACTCAAAACTTATCTTAAAGAAAATGTTTTCCTGATTTATTAATTTATTCTCAGCGAAAGATTATTTGGGGAAAATAATTATCATCTGACCACTGGGGGTAGTTCTAGCTTTCTCTTAATATGTTCATAGGTAGGTGCTAGGCTATCATCCCTAGGGCCTATACAATCCTAGCCAGAAAGGTACCCTGACTTTCGCCACCCAAGAAAATTATTTTCCTGTGCCCCTGTCGAGCAGAGCCACAGATGTGATCCCCAGGTGAATTTCCTATTTCCCATCCAGTCATCAAGATTTTTCTTGAAGATTGCTAATGAGGAGCTTTGTTTGATATAGATAGGTTTGTTCCAGAGTATGGAAAGTCTCTGGAACAGGAATCTATCCCTAATGAGAGTAAATATCCCTAAGGGTTATGTTAAGTGAATCAACTTGACCGAAGGATCAAAAAGTTATTATTATGATATACAACCATTTAAAAATGATGTCTCTTTCCCTTTTCAAATAAAGTTGTTATAGGTTCTTATTCGTCTGCTGTGGTGCCATTGGTGTATACTGTGCTTGTGTGTGCTGTGTCACATGCCTAAACATATGCTGTGTACTGCTGTCCATTTTCTCTTACTACTACAATGACTTATAGTCAGTGATCATAGTCTCAGTTACTATGTTCAGACTTTTTTTGAATGAGAAAGGGTTAGAGAAAAAAATATGGGACTTGTAAGGGCACAGCTTTTATGTTGTGCAGGTTTTTAAAACATTCCTTGCTTCATGGTGGCACGGAGGTATCCAATTATCATTGGTGCATCACAGTGCTTAAGTCTCCAGCTTGATTCTTGGCTGAGGTAACTTCTGTGTGGACACTGCATGTCCGCCCTGTCTCTCTGTGGGTTCCAGTTATGTGCTTCAACTTCTTCCCACATCACAAAATAATGCCATAGGTGAATCGCAGCCTTTCAATCTGCTCATAGGTGCTTTGGAATATTAAACTAGCTGACACTACAAAACTATTATTCTAGGACCTAAAGTACTTCCTTGATTATACATAAACAAAATACTGTGTATGTTATTTTTATTTATGTACTCTTGTCACTGTAAGCTACCAAATCTTGGTCAGGGTTGTGTTTGAAACATATTCTTGAACCAGTGTACTTAGTTAATAAGTGATGCATACATACATACATAAACATCTAAAATTCATCACAGGAACAGTGCTCGGTCTCACAGAGAGGTTCCCAGTGGAAGTGGGTGTGCATCAGGGTCTGGCTTTGAGCTCACTGCTGTTCATACTGATGATGGACAACATGAGTAAAAAGGTTGGAGTGGACAGATCAACAAAGTTGCTGTATGCAGATGATGTGGCATTACAGGCAGACTCCAAGAAGGAACTTCAGCAAAGGACAGGGGGGGATGGAATGCAAATCTGAAGGCACATGCAATGAAACTGGGTACAGATAAGACAGCTGTGATGATAGCAAATGGAGGAAATCAGAAGAAGATGAAAACTGAGATAGAAAGTAAATAATAAAAGAGGTTAACAGCTTCAAGTATCTGGGACGCATGTGTGTGAAGAAGGGAAGTCTGAATGAGGAGATCATATATAAAATCAGAAGGTCTGCAGCCTACTGGCACAGAGTTGTCAGGTGCAATGTAGAACAGAAGAATGGCAAAGAAGTCGAAAAGTAAAGCATACAAACCTTGGTGAAATCCATACGTCTATACTGTACCGAAACCCGGGCAATAAAGACAGATCAGTTGTGCAAGCTAAAAGTGATGGACATGAAGTGCCTGAGATGGTTGATAGGATGCAGACTGTGGGACTAATGAAGAAATGAGGACATAAGAGAAGAAGCCAAAATAGTGCCAATTGCAGAAAATTTCAAAGAGAACAGATTACGGTGGTTCGGGCACATGTGCTGAAAAGCAGAAGACAATCTGGTAAAGAAGAATTGGGATAGACAGGAAGAAGGGAAGAGGAAACCAGTTCACTCAGAAAAGAGGTGGATGGATTGTGTGAGAGAAGACCTGCGAGAGTCAGGCAGAAGTGCCAAAGAAGGTAGGAGAGTGGCATTGAAGAGACAGATTACAACAGTGGACACCTCACCCCAACCCCATGTAGAAAATGGGCGAAAGGGGGGTGATGACGATGACTCACTAACATGGGAAAGCATTGCATCCCCCCATCACATCTTCATTGGTGAGGTTGGACCACAAAGCTGTTCCCCTCAAAAATAAAAATCAACCCTGTAAAACCCAAGTAAACTCAATAAAATTTGGGAATTATATTAAAGCAACCTACATCTTGTTAAGAGACAGCTTGCCAAAATCCACAGCTCCCCCAAACCCCAAAAACACAGCTACCTACCCATAATTATTTACAGAAGCCCTGCACAAACATGTGAATGGCTGCAATGAGACTACCATATTTACCAGAAGTAAGCCAAAGTCTAACACCAAAAGCAAACTAGACTGGTGGCATTGTTAGCTTAACAGGATATATAACAAAATATATATAACAATAATATAATATATAACAAAAGTAAGAAAGTCATGGCCAGAATCAGAAAGAATAACCCTCATACAAGGAAGAGCTCTCTTATTCAGCTAAACAAGAAACTAAGAGGGCTAATAAAGTTCAGCAAGACCAATTATGGAGTCAGGATAGCATCACAGACTAAAGACGATCACAAGTCTTTCTTTAGCTATGTCAGGATCATTAAAGTAATACTCAGCAGTTGCTTCGTAAATAGCCTAAAAGATGACCTAGCAGGATCACTTGAGGCATTCTTCAATTACAGCCTAAAAACAGATTACATGCCAAGTGAAGGAAGGGCCACAGCAGTAATCCATCAAACTGACCTCAGGAGCTGCAGATCTGTCCATCTGACAAGTCTAATATGCAAAGCCATGGAATGGATGATCATGGAAATGATCAACATTGACACTGGCAACCTACAGACATAGGACCCATCCCAGTTTGGCTTTGTTAACAGAAGATCTTGCCTACTTAACCTGGTAGACTTCTTTGAGGGGGTCACCATGACGGGTACGGGATGTTTCGACCCTGGACAGTTCGATCCCAGACAGTTTGACCCCACTGAAATGGCAAAGCAAGGAAAAATAAGCCACAGATATTTTGACATAAAGAAAAAATGTTATATACTGCTCATGCATCCACATAGTTACTGAGAAAATGTCAAAGATTGCCTCAAAAAAAAACAAACAAAAAAAAAAGAAGTCATGAGGATATATGACTGCTTTGCGAAATACAACCAAAAACAGAAAATAACATTTTGGAGATGTGACAAAAGAACTTCCTATAACTGTAAAATGAATAAAAAATTGATTTCATTTAATTTTAAAGAAATTATTTATAGTAGATTGACATAACTAATAACTAATAACATAACAATAATATAACTGTAGATAGATTAGACTGTATTGTGTGTATGCTTGTCTTTATGTTTGTCAGTGCTGCTGGAAATCAAGTGTGTTTACTCCTGCATCCATATCCACTTTCCTGAGGTTCTGATGTGCTTTGATGGTAGACGGTGGGAAATGGTGAAAATTGCATGTTGCTTTTGGTGTTAGACTTTGGTGGTAGTATAAATGTTCAAGATGAAGATGGCATATTAATCTAAATAAAAAAAATTATTTCATTTAATTTTAAGAAATTATTTATAGTAGATAATAGATTAGTTAACATAACATAATATAAAATAAAAATATATATTTAATTGATGGATAATGTAAGTTATAAAGTATGTTATAAAGTAACTGTAGTCATAATATGTTAAAACATAACACTAGTTATTATATGTTAAAGATTTAAATGTTAGATTTCTACTAACCAATGTAATAATTAAATAAAATAAAAATATTATTAAAATATATTTACAATGAAAATTTAACAGTGTTATTGAATAATTGATTAATTAATAACTTAATGATAAAGTACTTTAAAAGAATATATTTGGGGTCAAACAGCCTGAGGTCAAATAGTCTGGGGTTGAACTGTCCACTAAAAAATCACACACACACACACACACACACACACACGCACGCACGCACACACACACACACACACACACACACACACACACGCACGCACGCACGCACGCACGCACACACACACACATATATATATATATATATGAAATTGTATAGAGGTGCATGGGGTCGAACTGTCTGGGGGTAAACAGTCCGGGGTTCAATAGTCCTGCTTCTACCATGACTATGGAGAAGAGGAAAATAGTGCATGCCACCTAACGTAACCTGGCCAAGGTGTTCAATACAGTACCTCACTCAGGTATTGCTGACAAACTCTCAGAATTAGACATAATCCCCCCATAGCTCAATGGATTCCCAGCTGGCTCACAGATAGAACTGAAGAGGTCAGGATTGCTGAGATCACCTCCCCCAAGAGACTGGTCACCAGCAGAGTACCCCAGGGTTCTCTATTGGGCTCATTCCTATTTTGCATCTACTTTTCCGAAGGCTCACCAAATCTGAAGATGACTGTAAATTGGGAGCTATCATAAATTCCTCCCATGACAGCAACATCATAGAAGAGGGTCAAACACAAACAAATGACTGATAATGGGACAGAACATAAATTATGTAATCTGGGAAAACTGTAAGCATTTAACCTGACCTGCCATCTTAACCAGGCACTTGTAACAGTTGGAACACCCTCAAACGTTCCTCATCAGAATTATGAATACCCTGTCCTACATAGGTCACCTTAATGTCCAACATAGGTCGCCTTAAGGTCCTATCTCTATAGTCAGTCTCCTACAGGTTAGTGAGAACTGACTTATGCCCAGCATATGAGGCATTCTCAGATCCAGCTCAGATGGATCCCTTGCACATTCGCAAGACAAACAGCACCAAAACACCAAATCCAAGGACCTGAACTCCATGTCTGCAACATAAATAGAATCTGTTGGAGGCACTGACATTTGTCTCAAAGGATCCCTTCTCTTTAGAAAAAATTCCCCATCTATGTGAAGCAGAGTTCATCCCTGAACCTATTCAAAAGAAACCTTGATCATTGGATGGGAAATTGCAAATTCACCCATTAGAAACATTGGGATGTTTCTAATGGACAAATATTGACCGTAAGTAAATGAATCCTCAACTAACCTACCACCCCCATATAATCCTTAGCTTCCACTTTATTTGTGTCTAAAGAACTCTGAGACAAATCTGTTCATTAGCCTTGTATGAAACTATAACACAATAACTATATTTTTTGACTGGATAATATTACATATTTTCTTTATATTTCATAAAAAATGCAATTTTCCTCTCTCTGTCAAATGCAGTTTCACCAAGTTGACTATACAACAGATTTCACAATGCTCATATATAGTTTACAAATGTTTTAAATAATCTGAAAAAAGAAAAAATATAAACCGGATATGTTAAATTAGTTTCTCTTCCCCATGGTATCACACAGGTATATTCTGACTTATTCCTTTGAGTAGTACAAGTTACTTTTCTCTTTGTCTCCTTAGCCAAATGTGTGTACCTGTAGGACCTTCTACAACAATGCCTTGGTCTCTCTTCAATTCATATACTCTAATGATTGTATGGTGGTTGTTCCTACCCCATTTTCTATGCCAAGCAGAGGCAGATCTGCAGGTATATTCACCTGCCGGTTAACTCATTGCACTGACTGAGTGGTCTATCAAAAGGACTATGTTTTCCCACCTATCTTCACAACTCTCGAAGTAGAGAAAATGTTCATTATTATTACATTGTGTATCAATTTGTAAATAATGTGATGAAGTGATTTATAAATCCAGTTTGTACTTATTTTTGAGTAATAATGTGTTGTTTCTTATCCCAGTTTATATTTCTCATTGAGTAATACCATATTGTTTCTTATCCCTGATTGTATTTATCTTTGAGTAATAGCATATTGTTTGTTATCCCAGTTTGCATTTCTCTTTGAGTAATAGCATATTTTCTTATCCCAGTTTGTATTTCCTTTGAGTAATAATGTATTGTTTCTTATCCCGGTGTATATATCTCTTTGAGTAATAACGTATTGTTTCTTATCCCAGTTAGTATTTCTCTTTGAGTAATAATGTGTTGTTTCTTATCCTGGTTTGTATTTTTCTTTGAGAAATACTTACAGTTTAGCATATTGTTTCTTATCCCAGTTTGTATTTCTTTTTGAGTAATAGCTTATTGTTTCTTATGCCAGTTTGTATTTCTCTTTGAGTAATAATGTATTGTTTCTTATGCCAGTTTGTATTTCTCTTTGAGTAATAGTGTATTGTTTCTTAGCCCAGTTTATATTTCTCTTTAAGTAATAGCTTATTGTTTATTTTCCCAGTTTGTATTTCTCTTTGAGTAATAATATATTGTTTCTTATCTCAGTTTGTATTTCTCTTTGAGTAATAACGTATTGTTTCTTATCCCAGTTTGTATTTCTCTGAGTAATGACATGTTGTTTCTTATCCAGGTTTGTATTTCTTTTGAGTAATGACATGTTGTTTCTTATCCAGGTTTGTATTTCTTTTGAGTAATGACATGTTGTTTCTTATCCAGGTTTATATTTCTTTTGAGTAATCTTGTTTTTCTTATCCCAGTTTGTGTTTCAAGTCCCTGCCATCAATCAAATCTCTGCCCATAATTAAATTTACAATTTCAGTATAAGAACATATATTTTAAGCCTTTTTAGTATTTAATTTGTCAGATTCTAGAGACACAACATCACTAATCACATGATGTTCACTGGGATTATTTTTCACAGGTCTATGCATGGTACTTTTTTGTTACTAACATTTGACACAGGTTTTACTAAAGATCTAGGGTCTGCCTAACATGCCTACTATTTTCTTTAAGCAGTGTTTAACGATCATTTGACTTTGTCAATTTTTATCATAGCTATAGTTTTTTTCTTATTATATTGACTCTCCAAATCTATCCATAAATTAATAGTGTGTATTAAGTTACATAATTATGACTATATCTTTCTGTTATGAGAAAATCTAAAACTATGAAACTCTTGGCCTTGTGCCTTTGAGGTAATGCCTGTGCTGGTAATTATTGCCCTATCAGCTTTATTGTAGTTCTGGTAATAAGTCTACTCCATGTTCATGAAGGCTCTCAATGGTTCTTCCATTAATCGTACTGATAACACTCAGTCAGCTGAGTCCCATTCCTTGTCTGATTCCTCCTGGAAAGCATATAATTAAAAGGTACACTGCAAATTCCTCTGTCAAGTTCAGGTGTTTTAGCAGAAATATTATCATCATAGTAGCCAATGACTCAGTTATCATTACCTGACCTTTGGCACTAGCCACTGACCTGCCCTTTTTTGCAGTAGTCACTGACTTGGTTACTATGACCATCCCTTTGGCAGTATCCACTATGGTCTGTAACAGGTGATTTACCATGATCATTCACAGACAAGTGCTCTCAAAAAAGTTGCAGCATACCACAAAACTCTCTGTCTGTCTGTCTCTCCCTTTATATATACATATATATGCTATGCTCATTGGTCAATGGTCATTGAACAAACCTGATCTCACTAATAGAATATGGTATGTTTCTGTTGTAAAAGGTATAAGCAGAACTTAACAGAAACACTACTCATTTAAAGAAGCATCACTCTATTTAAAATGAACGTATAGCATAGCTATAAAAATTATTTATTAATCCATTCACTTAATTTTTGTTTTACATTTTTGGGTCACTTGTACTCTTTCAAATGGTTAGAAACACCATTATGCTATGTGAAAATGTGCATGTCACTTGTGAGAAAGAGAGAGAGACTGTGTGTGAGTGTGTGTGTGTGTGTGTGTGTGTGTGTGTGTGTGTGTGTGTGTGTGTGTTCATAGGTTCATAGATTAGTACTCCCTTGCAAGCCATATTTAGCCTAGCCAATTATCCCTTGAGAGACTCAAATCTTGCATCTCGTGTTTGTAAGGCTAACACCTGAACCATTAAGCCACCCTCCCAACCCCTGAGCATGTCTGTGTGTGTGTGTGTGTGTGTGTGTGTGTGTGTGTGTGTGTGTGTGTGTGTGTGTGTGTGTGTGTGTGTGTGTGTGTGTGTGTGTGTGTGTGTGTGTGTGTGTATGTGTGTGTGTCTGTGTGTGTGTGTGTGTGTGTGTGTGTGTGTGTGTGTGTGTGTGTGTGTGTGTGTGTGTGTGTGTGTGTGTGTGTGTGTGCGTCTGACTTTCTTGTTATGCTAACTGAGTCCTTTTATGGAGTTACTTATGTTCTACCACACTAACATGAGCACAAACTGAAAACACCAGATTACCATAAAAAGAAAAGAACAAATAATATAAGCGCTTTCATTCTTTTAATATACAAAACTTCTTCAGAATACAATAAGTGGTACTGGTGCTTTAAGAGACTATTACATTGTGTAGAATTAAATTGAAGGAGGGAGTGGAATTGGATAATTAAGATGACATCATTTAGAGACATATATAAATGGCATTGTGCTTGTGTATTGTATTCCGAAGAAGGTCAGTATATTAAAAGAATCTCTCTCTCTCTCTCTTTCAGCTTTTCCTGGTTAGGGGTCGCCACAGCGGATCACCTTGTCCACTCATGCTTGGCATTGGAGTTTTACGGTGTTGAGTTGCCAGCCTGGCACCCAACCTTCAACGGAAGGCACACACATGCACGAACTCATGCCTAGGGCCACTTTTAGCATGTCCAATCCACTTGCAGCATGTCTTTGGAGATGTGGGAGGAAACTGGAGCACCCGGAAGAAACCCACATGACCGCAGGGAGGACATGCAGACTCCACACAGAAAACACCCCAGCTGAAGATTGAACTGGAGAGCCTCTTGCTGTGTGGCAACAATGCTAACTGCTTCACCACTGCGGCCGTCCCTGTATATTAAAAGAATGAAGGTACTTATGCTTTCTTTTTATGTTAATCAGCTGTTTTCAGTTTGCACTCGTGTTAATATTGTGTCATTTCTTTCTCTTATTAAGGTTATGTTCTACCATCACTCAAAATAGTTAGTTTTAGACAATCTCCTGGGTCACTTTCTGTGGCCAAAAAAACACATAGCAGCATAATCATCATCCATTATACAGGTTATAGTGTAAATTATTCATATATCCACGTATTATTAGCAGCAGTTCTATAAAATCACACCTTCTAATCCATAAAAAGGTACCATTATTTATTTATAAACATGTTTTCCTAAATATGTTTGCATATATATTACATTTTAATCGCCTTTCTTTCCAGATGAGGATAACGTTACTCATCTCAAACAATAACATAGTTAATGCCCTAATAAGAAAATTATAATTATGTACAGTAAACACAAATTGGACTATGTGACAAAATCCACCAGAAAGTGCTAATGAAAATTTACTGTGTTCTGGCTGATATGAAAAGTATAAAGCATGCACTCTTTGCATCAATAGCCAGTCAGTCTTAGCAACATTAACTGACAGTTTTACTTAACATACTGTTATAGAACAAGCTAAAATGTTTGGTGCTCAACTCTTTCATAGTCAACAACTGAAAAGTTAGATCTTTAGCATCTAAGATGCCTCTTCACATTCCTAAGCATTTCATGAAAAATCAAATTAAATTGTATAAGCCAATCAAATAGAAATATTTTGTGAACAGTAAATGATTTTAAAGTGTTACAAGATGAAATGTTGTTAAATAATGTTTGCAGTGATAATAACTAATATGTTCAATGTTTTATATCAGTATATATTATAATATAAAAAAATCAATTCTAACATTTTTTCTGTAAACTTTCAAAAATGATTTTGGATATCTTGGAAGCTCTACAACAATGACAAATAGGGCCAGATTCCAAAAGAGTTGCTCTCAGTGTAAGTGACTCACTTCAGTGTAAGACCTGTCTATAAACAGGCTTACTGCAGGGATCAGATTCCAAACCAACTGCTTTCAGCCTGCTGTCAGTGTAAGTGGTCACTTACACCTGCTGTCAGTGTAAGTGGTCACTTACACCTGCTGTCAGCCTGCTCTCAGTGTAAGTGGTCACTTGTAATGACAGCAAGTCATTCGGAATCAGACCCATAATATTCAGCAGCTGAACACAATCTATCATTGGACAGCATCCTCCCCTTAGAGTTGATCCAGTAGACAGGGACTTAGGGACACACCTAGATAGTAATCTAGCCTTTGATCATCACGTGTCTACAGTGGTGAGGAAATCATTCTATGTTGTGCAACTTATAAACAAAGGTATGGCATCTAAGTCCAAGGAAGTCATTGTTCCACTGTATTTGGGATTCGTTAGACCTATCATTGAGCACAATGCCCCCTTTGGTATGTACCTAACTAGGCCTATCCAATAATTGGAATGCCCACAGAGGTTACTTATGCCACAGGGCATAAGTAATATGTTCTGTGCAGACCCCCTCAGGAACTTATCTCTGTATTCGGTCTCCTACAGGCTTTTGAAAGGACATCTATGCCTGGCATACAGGGCATTGTCAGACCTCACGCTGATGGACCTCCTGCAGATCCACAAAACATCCAGCACCAGAATTACCCATTCTAAAGACTTAAACCTTGCATGTGATATAAATTGGGCCTGCTGGAGAGAGAGGTACATATCCCAGGGATTACCCAGTCTCTAGAACAGGCTCCCCAATCATGTGAAGCAGAGTTCCTCCCTAACCCAGTTCAAGTGCAACTTGGGCAATTGGATGGGAAACCAGAAATTCATCCCCGGTTTGCCACCGATGTTTCTAATTGACAGAGGTAACCTGTAAATGTTTCATCTCCCAGGCCCTTGCTTACACTTATCAAGGGTATCAGAAGTTGTCAGAGATTTGGGATGCATGGCTAGGCTTAAAAAGGCCCTTGTGGCCATTAGCCTTGCAAAAACCCATTAACCTAAGCAAGCAATTCATTTCTGAAAGCTTGTTTTCAAATATTTATAAAAGTGTGAATAGACAGAGGGACCGAGCTACTAAATATGAGGGAAATGTACTCACAAGTGAGGAGAGTGTGTTGAGCAGATGGAAAGGGTATTTTGAGAGGCTGATGAATGAAGAGAATGAGAGGGAGAGAAGGTTGGATGATGTGCGGATAGTGAATCATGAAGTGCAGTGGATTACAAGGAGGAAGTAAGGATAGCTATGAAGAGGATGAAGAACAGAAAGGCTGTTGGTCCAGATGACATACCTGTGGAAGCTTGGAGGTGTTTTGGTGAAATGGCAGTGGAGTTTTTAACTAGATTGTTTAATGAAATATTGGAAAGTGAGAGGATGCCTGAGAAATGGAGAAAAAGTGTTTTGGTACCGATTTTTAAGAATAAGGATGATGTGCAGAGCTGTAGTAACTACAGAGGGATAAAATTGATCAGTCACAGCATGAACTTATGGGAAAAAGTAGTGGAAGCTAGGTTAAGAAAGGACGTGATGATTAGTGATCAGCAGTATGGTTTCATGCCAGGAAAGAGCACTACAGTTGTGATGTTTGCTCTGAGATTATTGATGGAGAAGTACAGAGAAGGTCAGAAGGAGTTGCACTGTGTCTTTGTGGATTTAGAGAAAGCATATGACAGGGTGCCTAGAGAGGAGCTGTGGTATTGTATGAGGAAGTCAGGAGTGTCAGAGAAGTATGTAAGAGTGGTACAGGATATGTACGAGGGTCGTGTGACAGTGGTGAGGTCTGCGGTGGGAGTGACAGATGCGTTTAAGGTGGAGGTAGGATTACATCAAGGATCAGCTCTGAGCCCTTTCTTATTTGCAATGGTGATGATGAATGGTTGACAGACGAGATCAGACAGGAGTCCCCGTGGACTATGATGTTTGCAGATGACATTGTGATCTGTAGTGAGAGTAAGGAACAGGTGGAGGAGACCCTGGAGAGGTGGAGATATGCTCTAGAGAGAAGAGGAATGAAGGTCAGCAGGACTAAGACAGAATATATGTGTGTGAATGAGAGGGAGGATAGAGGAATGGTGAGGATATAGGGAGTAGAGGTGGTGAAGGTGGATGAGTTTAAATACTTGGGATCAACAATTCAGAGTAATGGTGATTGTGGAAGATAGGTGAAGAAGAGAGTACAGGCAGGATGGAGTGGGTGGAGAAGAGTGTCAGGAGTGATTTGTGACAGATGAGTACCAGTAAGAGTGAAATGGAAGGTCTACAAGAGGGTAGTGAAACCAGCTATGTTATATGGGTTGGAGACAGTGGCATTGACAAAAAGGCAGGTGTCAGAGCTTGACGTGGCAGAGCTGAAGATGTTAAGATTTGCACTGGGTGTGACGAGGATGGACAAGATTAGGAATACGTATATTAGAGGGTCAGCCCAGGTTGGAAGGTTTGGAGACAAATGCCAGAGAGGCAAGATTACATTGGTTTGGACATGTGCTGAGGAGCGATGCAGAGTATATTGGGAAAAAGATGCTAAGGATGAAGCTGCCAGGTAACAGGAAAAGAGGAAGGTCTAAGGTAAGGTTTATGGATGTGGTGAGAGAGGACATGCAGGTGGTTGGTGTGACAGAGCAAGATGCAGAGGACAGGAAGAAATGGAAACAGTTGATCTGCTCTGGTGACCGCTAATGGGAGCAGCCGAAAGAAGAAGATAAAAGTGTGAAAATTATGAATATCTGCATAGTTAATATGTGTACTCAATATCTCTCAAGCCATGCATCCTAAAGCACAAATACTAATTAGTTTCTTCTTCTTCATCTATCAGTCAGCTAATGCCTAATTTCCAGCAGATCTAAAACTCTTCCAACTCACAAAAGAACAGACTAGATCAAACATAATTTCAGAACAACACTCACACCCAGCAAATGTGTTTTATAACCACTCAATCCCTTAGTTTCAGTAACCACCACCCTATCAAATTCAGCATTAATTACCTTAATATTAAATGCCCCCACACTAATCTCATTCAGATCAATTCAGAAGTCACAATTGCCAGAGTAATATCCCACCTGTCTACCTTACACTGGTGTTCCATTCTTGCCCTCTGCTATGTTAAATCCACTGTAAGAAAACATAAACAAGTTTCTCCTCCCTGCATAAAATAACTACTTCCACTTAGCCGTATGACTTTTCAAACCATACACAGTACACTGCCTCACTAAAGAGAAATAAAATCTCTTGATAAGCCATAGGATAATTAGAAAACAAATTCAGTAAAAGGAACTAGACATTACTTCATCATTTTACAGAATATTCCCAAACAATAATAGAGAGACATAAAGACAAATGTTTTACTTCCAAGTAGACCTTACTTGTGAATTCCCAAACCAGTTCTGTCAGGAGGTCAACAACCTTGTACACAGTGCATCCCCTAAACATATTTCCATACTAGACACTATTCAAGGCAAAACAGGCATTCTCACACCATGCAACTTCCTCAGATAATTCACAAACCTTCCAATGGCTCCCTATCAGAAGATCAAAATGCCGTTTCCACAAATACGAAATGATCTACACATATTGCGCGAAATACATAAATGCCGAACATCCAAAACAACAAAATCCGAAATGTCAAAGTGTTTTTGTTGGCCCGTCTGCGGTATAGCTCCATAAGGTGTGATAGGTATGGACCTTATGGTAGGGTGCAGGTTAAGGTAAGTGTATAGATAGGTAATGTATGTAAGATTTAGTGTAGTGTTAGAAGTAGGGTTTTGTTAAATGTATTTATGTGTATTATTTATTTTGTTAAGGTATATCTCTGTAGGGGGAGTGTGTGGTAGTTACAGACCTTAGGGTTAGGGAGGGGTTAAGAATAGTGCATAGATTGTTGTATATATGGGGTTTAGTGTAGGGTTAGAAGTTGGGTTTTGGTGCTTTACTTTAGGGTTAGGAGTAGGGTTTGGTTAGTGTATGTATGTTGTTTATTTATTTTGTTTGGGTAGGTAGTATGTAGCGGGTGGTGGGGTTGGCTGACTATGGCCGTTTGATGCTTTAAATTTCACGGTTTAGTGCATTCAGTCTATTCGTGGTTTGATTAATATGTGTTGCTGTTTTGGTATTCGCTGAAATGGATTTTCGCGGAACTGATATAGACCCCCTTCCAGCACCACCATCCATCCTTTCATGCCATTCCTTTTGGTGACTCCTGCCCTAGCAATACTTAGCAAACTTCTGCTTTGCTAAGATGACACAAATCCTACTTGACTCTACAAAAGTGTCATGTAATCTCTTCCTATGGAGTGTACATCACTGTACTGTATTATCATGCATCTAGCCCACATCTATTATCTTTGCTTCACTTGTAATACAATGTCTGATATCTGGAAATCAGCCCTAATCACACCAGTTCCCAAAGAAGGTAAACCTGTGTCACTTCAGACTAATATCTGTTCTGCCATCACAGAGTAAAATTCTTGAGAAACTCATATATAATCAACTCACCATATACCTACAAGAATATCTTTGAATCTCCCAATGAGCAGCATATATTTTGTTCAGGGAAGTGCATCATGACTGAATTGTAGACCCTGAGAGATGATATCTAACAAATATGCAAAGAGGCAACTAAACAGGAGCCCCATCCATTGATCTTACCCAGGCATCTGAGATAGCCAATGATATTATTCTAGTACACTACCAGACTGACAAAAGTGTGAGACCACAAGCCACCAAATGGTTCAACTGATCATGCAGAGTAAAAATAGGCACCATTGCTCTGTTCAGAAACCACAATCGAATCAGGTGTACTACGAGGCTCAGTACTTCTCCTCCTCTTTTTTTCAATCATTTTGAACAAACTACCATTAAACCTATCCTACCAGCACCTGCTACTTTATACAGATGATATGGTCCTCCATAGATCTATCACCAGACAAGGCATTCAGCACCATCTTCAACTTGATCTCCTAGTTTTGAACAAATGGATCATTTCCAAAATTTTCATACTAATACTTAAAAGAAATCACAAAAATATCAAAATGCCCCCAAATTGTCCTGATCAATGACCAAGAAAATGACAACACAGAAATCAGCTCCTCCTTAAGATAGTTTGACATCTGGCTGGGCCAAGTTCTTAATGTAAAAACCCACATAGAAAAACACAGATCAAAACTCAACTACCAATTTATTTTACCACCAGCTAGAGCAGTCCAAGTTAAGTACATCCTTTTTGCCAGCTGTAATATGGACTACCACTATCTGTGACAGGCTCCAGCAGAATTACCAACCCCCTTTTAAACCATCTCTAATAACATCTGCTACCTCATAGCAAAATCCCCTTCACAACCAAAGAAGGTCAGCTGTCTTCCTGAGAAACAAAGACCTGAACTCCTTCTTGGTTCACTGCTATTTAAATTTCACATTTATATCACATTATCGAAAGATGAAAATAGCAAACGCTATTTCATCGGCCCCAAAACATCTAAACATGAAAATATCGAACATTCAAAACCCAATTTTTTTCCCATGGAAAAAAATTGCTGCTCTGAAACACATACACACAACACAAGCACATGAAACAAACAGCAACCACACACATACACTTAAATTCCTACATCTAACGCTAAACTAAACTAAACATACACTACTATCTACCCACTTACCTTAACCCAAACCCTAAGGTCTGTCACTATCGCACACTCACCTAACCTGCGTCCTAACCCTAACTCACTTAAACCGCCCCTAAATCTAAAGTCTGTCACTATCGCACACACTCATAACCCGTGCCCTAACCCTAACTCACTTAATCCACCCTTAACCCTAACATACAAACAATTGCACACTTACCTGAATCCAACCCGTAACTTTCTACCACAGCACTAAGAATAGCGAAGCCACAGAAATGGCCAACTGAATTCTTTCCCAAGGAAAGAATTTGCTGTTCTGCAGCTTCGCTATTCTTAGCGTTCACTGAATAGTGTGTATTATCAGAACATTCAAAGTTTTAATACTTCGATATTCTGATATAGACCCTAAATTTCTTCATCTCCATTCTCCATTAAACACCTTTATTCACTGTTACAAGTTCAAAAGCTAATTCATCTCAGACACAATCTCCCCAAAACAAGGCTTCATTGCAGAAATTGCAGTTACTTGTGCCTGCCTCCAATTATGGCAGTCTTTGTGCATCCTACTACCTTGTTCCAGCTCTCCATTTTCATCAGCACAAGCTTCCTCAGCTGCTGTGCCTTCCCTGCCGTGGTGCCTGTGCCATAAAGAATAACTGGTCATACCACTGTTTTGTACACCTTACTTTCTACTTCCGTACCTCTGTTTTGTACATCTTACTCTCTACTTCATTGATTTTCTTCTGCCACAACAAACTAATACAACAACTTGGAGAAAAACAGCTATGAATCCAAACAAATACCTACGAAAACACTAGTTTGGAAAACAGATCCAAAAATAGGCTCTGCTGGTGAAGGTAGACACCACCAATTGATTTAAGCTTGGGTAATGCACAATATAGCTTTTTGTCTGTATGCAGCAAACTTCATCATAATCTAAAATATATACATCAAATGCTGCTTTGAAATGGTTTTACACCTAACATAAAATACCTGCAATCAGGTCTTAAAGGTGTAGCACTCAAATAAAACTTTCCATAGGTATAATCTTCTTCTTCTTTCGGCTTTTTCCCAGTTAGGGGTCACCACAGCGGATCACCTGTCCGCTCATGATTGGCAGTGGAGTTTTACGGTGCTGAGGTGCCAGCCCAGTGGCCCACCTTCCACAGAAGGCACATGCACACACTCACACCTAGGGCCAATTTGGAGTGTACAATCTGCCTACAGCATGTCTTTGGGATGTGGGAGGAAACCGGAGCACCCGGAGAAAACCCACGCGACCACAGGGAGGACATGCAGACTCTGCACAGAAGGCATCCCAGCCGAGAATCGAACCAGAGAACCTCTTGCTGTGAGGTGGCAATGCTAACCGCTGCACCACCGTGGCCACCCTCCATAGGTATAATACATATTAAAAATAAATATATACAATTCAGCTTAGTTTAAATAACCAACCTGTCATATGCTTATTTTAAAATACAATAGAAAGAATGTGTTGCTCCTGAAAAGCATACAAAAACAATAAATAGAATGTTAATATTTATTAGCCCTTGTTTTATTTAAAAGCAGCATTACACAAGCTTAAATAAAATTAGCGGTATCTACCTTCACCAGTAGTGCCTATTTTTGGATCCATTTTGCAACTAGTGTTTTTGTTGGAATTTATTTGGATTTCTTCTGTCATACACTACTCCTGACAATTTATGCCAACTGTCTGCAGCACGTCTGATTCATTCAAACTTCCCTTCTCTTGAAGGTGTTAAGTCGGTACCACTGTTTCCCCTCTGTCTCAGTTTTCATTTTCGTCTGATTTCCGCCACTTACTGTAGTGACCACTTTCTTGACTGTACTCATTTCATTCCACGTCTTCAGTTTTGTATTCCTTTCTCCTCGCATTACTGAAGTTCCTGTTTGGAGTCTGCTTATAATGCCACATCCTCTGCGTGAGGCAGCTTTGTTTAACTCTCCTCTCTTGCTTGTTTGCTGATGGAGTCAATCAACAGTATGAACAGAAGTGGGCTCAGACCTGAACCTTACTGCATACCCACTCTAACCAGAAACCCTTTTGTCAGTCTATAACTTGCGTAATAGGTTCCTTGTATGTATTTATTCAGTCACACTTTTGACCATCCATGGAACATTAATAATCTTAATTTAAACACAAAAGGACTAGTGCCTCAGCTTACATCTTCACGGGTTCATGAAAGCAGTTTCATTAACAATCAATTTAAAGAAAAATCTAGTAGTTAGTTTGTGCCCATTTCTTTGGCTCACTTTCTAGGTGTGAGCCATAGACATGTCTTAGATCCTTGAATAATACAGCAGGGAAGTTTACATTAGAAAGGTTATGTTTGCAGTGCTATCTGGTTGCCATGTCAGATGATTATAGTTCAAGAAGCCATAATGTTTCAGTTTCTGAGTTAGAACCAAGTAAAACATTGGTATCTCACCAGTTTGTCAGTATACAAATTTAAAAAGGTCAAAAGTAGAATGCACACCAAGTTACTAGTAACTACTGACGCCTGTTATCAACAATCTTGCTTTTAAAGTCGTTACTTAAATTTGACTACAAATATCTAATGCTTTGATTCTTCAATTTAAGTCATTTTTAATAGTCATAATTCAAAGAATTCTATGCTTGAATTCTGTGTAACTATTATTATTATTATTATTAGTGTTTTGCAAAACTGTTCAAACCGTCTATAAATAAAAATTTAATTCAATTGTACTCTCACTTACTAGTTTACAACAGCACCTTATTTGTGAGTAAAATTAGTCTGTTTAGATTCCTGTCATTAGAAATATATGCAGAGCACTGAACCTTTTGCGGTTCCTCCACATGTCCCTGATTAAAAGCAGTAGAAAAGTGTGTGACTGTTAAATATTGTATGCATTATCTTACTTTGATGCTAGATCTTAAGCTGGTTTTATGATTTTTTTACAGCTTTGGCTGCTTGATGTTATGAAAAGCATTTTTCATACACCCGTTCATGTAACAATCTTTCAGTTTTTCCTTCATCAAAATACAACATCCTGATACACATAACACTGAAAATGATTATATGATGAAATACTTTGCTTAAACTAACAACTGCAAAAGATGATATGCCATGTACTGTTTCCTCTCCCAATACCTATAAAAAACTCATCTTTACACAAAAATATCTGATGTGTGCTGTGAACACAAATTAATCATAATAGGTTCAGATAGTGAGGCAATTTTCACAATTATGAGTGAACAAAGAAGACACTACCTAGCAATCCTTGCATTTGTTTTACTGTAAACATGGCTTTCTTTTTATGTTAAGCATATGTGCACATACTTGTCATATTAAATAACTAATAATTTTTGACTTAGTTGCCTTTTTTCCCAAAAAATGCTGAGGTGTAAATTCAGAATATGAAATGTAAATTACACAGCATGCTCTGGGTAAGCAGTTCCTGAGTCCTGGTTTGATTAAGTAATTTCAATTTTGCTAACCAGGAAAAACCTGCTGAGCATTGATTTCTCTCCATGTATTACCTAGTAGACAAAGCTATGTACCAAACCATAGGAGTCAAGCAAATCTGCATGAGAAAAAGCACACGATGAAGACAGCATACTAACAGAGTACAGAGTACACAAAAGTGTGCATTGCACAAAAGCAAAAGCAATTATTCACTTCTGATAAAAAATACGGCTCTGAGAGTAACACAAATTGCAGAACAGAGAGGCTCCAGAAAATCCAACCTGTATTTAACAGAACGGCAAGATATTTCATAAGAAAATAAGAGAAAAGATGACAGATAAAATCGTTATCAAATGTTCAGTAGAGAATATGGCTTTGAATAGCTAAAAGTGCAGTTGTTCACAGATGCAAAAACAGATAAAAGAACATGTTTAATACAGGAATGAAGGTCAACAACCTTAAATCATGTTTCATTCATTCATGGCGAACCGTGAGCCAGAAAATGTTTTTAGACTCCAGGCTACTCTTGCAAAAGAGCTTGTTCAATTAAATTATTATGAAACACAACTTTATAGATGGTAAAGAACAGGAGAAATATCTTCCAAAGAAGGTGTGCTACAGCCTTTGGTGGTAACTTACTACTACATCTTCTGAAAACATGCACATTTGGTCATCTATCACAAGAGGCACACCGACATCTCCATTAAGAATCAAATCAACAAACTGATGTGGTTCAAAGGTAAGGAACAATTTAGTATGGCCAGGAGTGACAAACCCCAGAATTGTCAGACTGATGGCCAAGAGGCATTGCTGCAACATAACCTCAGAATTGTCAGACTGATGGCCAAGAGGCATTGCTGCAACATAACCTCAGCATTGTCACTGATGGCCAAGAGGCATTGCTACAACATAACCTCAGAATTGTCAGACTGATGGCCAAAAAGCATTGCTACAACATAACCTCAGAATTGTCACTGATGGCCAAGAGGCATTGCTGCAACATAACCTCAGAATTGTCACTGATGGCCAAGAGGCATTGCTGCAACATAACCTCAGAATTGTCACTGATGGCCAAGAGGCATTGCTGCAACATAACCTCAGAATTGTCACTGATAGCCAAGAGGCATTGCTGCAACATAACCTCAGAATTGTCACTGATGGCCAAGAGGCATTGCTGCAACATAACCTCAGAATTGTCACTGATGGCCAAGAGGCATTGCTACAACATAACCTCAGAATTGTCAGACTGATGGCCAAGAGGCATTGCTGCAACATAACCTCGGAATTGTCACTGATGGCCAAGAGGCATTGCTGCAACATAACCTCAGCATTGTCACTGATGGCCAAGAGGCATTGCTACAACATAACCTCAGAATTGTCAGACTGATGGCCAAAAAGCATTGCTACAACATAACCTCAGAATTGTCACTGATGGCCAAGAGGCATTGCTGCAACATAACCTCAGAATTGTCACTGATGGCCAAGAGGCATTGCTGCAACATAACCTCAGAATTGTCACTGATGGCCAAGAGGCATTGCTGCAACATAACCTCAGAATTGTCACTGATGGCCAAGAGGCATTGCTGCAACATAACCTCAGAATTGTCACTGATGGCCAGTAGGCATTGCTACAACATAACCTCAGAATTGTCAGACTGATGGCCAAGAGGCATTGCTGCAACATAACCTCAGAATTGTCAGACTGATGGCCAAGAGGCATTGCAACAACATAACCTCAGAATTGTCACTGAGGGCCAAGAGGCATTGCTGCAACATTTCCATCTAGTAACCCAAATGATGACTGTATCCTGGCCGTAAGAGGCTCAGCTGTGAAGAAACAGGCCAAACAGGTTTACTAACTTTGTTTCTTCTTTTAAATAAGAGTTCTTTATGGTTAGTTAATTGCCCTTGATCTGGAGGAAGGCTGTAAACAATTTGTCCATGTGCAAATCAGCATAGACAAAGACACATACCATATTCTAGCAAGCTATAGGTCATCTTTTATACCCCTTAATCAGATATTTCATACTTAGACCTACTGGACACACTCGCCAGTAAACAAAATACCCTATTAATGGGAGATGTCAACTACCCCCTATAGACAGGAAATATACACTGCCTCATACTTGTAAGCACCATGATCCTTGCACTTTATTACACAAATACACTTGACCAGATAATGCACACACCTACCAGTGGTTCAAACATACTTGGCCTAGGTCTCACCAATATGGGAGAGTGTTGCAACCCCCCACCACCACAACCACACACACATGTCATGTCTTCATTGATGATGTTGGACCACAAAGCTGTCTCCTTCAAAATAAAAATCAACTAAATAATCCTAGCAAACCCTGTAGCAGTTAGAAACTATTCTAAAGCCAACTACATCCTTTTAAGTAAGTATTTGTCAAATTCAGTGCCATTCCCAACCCCGGGTTCACAGCAACCTGTGCAGAATTGTTTTACCTACTAGAAGTAAGCCCAAAATAAACTCTAAAAACAATTCACACTGGTAGAATCCTAATCACAATAGGGTAAATAACCAAAAGGAAAAAGTCATGGCTAAAATCCGGCAGAGCAACTCCCATAATGATAGCACCTCTTTAATAAAATTAAACTGTAAACTAAGAGGACTTATTAAGTCCAACAAGCCCAATTACAAGGTCAATATAGTATCACAAGCTAAAGACGACCACAACGCATTCTACAGCTATGTCCAAGACCTCAAAGGCAGCACAAATTGATGTACAGAACTGGTGGTCAATTATGTCATCTTCATGGAGCACAGCAACATAGCACATTTGCTAGCTGTAAACACCACTGAAACTTTGCCCCCATGTATTGGACATATACTGTCTTCAGTTCCTGCATGACACATTTGTACCCACCATGAAAGTACCATTTCCCTATATATGCTTACACTCTACATTTACTATGTTCCCATTGTTGCATAGAACATATGCATGTACTGAAAAAGATAGCCCTGAAAACTGGGCATGCATTTAAACATGAGATATCCAGCACCACTGCACTTCCAGTATTATATATATATATATATATATATATATATATATATATATATACACACACACATATATATATATATATATATATATATATATATATATATATGTATATGTATATATATATATATATATATATATATATATATATATATTTATATATAATAGGCATGGGAATCTGACAGATCCAAGCAGCTCTGACAGAATTACTATATGCTTTTATCTGGTCATTTGATAGCTATTCCAGTACCTATCCCTCTGCGATTTACTTGCTAACGGCAAAATAATACACATTACTAGCAAACACAATCTGCCAAATACCTGCAGCATATCATGTGGTATTCAGTACAACAATTGACATGTTTTCCTGGTGTGGCGGCTAAGGATATGTGGGAAGAAACTAAACAAAAGATAATACAAAAACTGAGAAAATGGAAGCTTTGTTATATAGATAGATATGGATAGTAAGATACAAGCAGTCAAAATGTTATTAGTCCCTTTAGTCTTATACACAAGTCAGGCATATTTTTATGAACCAGAGGAGACGTTGTAGATCTCAGTTAATAAAGAGCTGAAGGACTTCATCTGGAAGGGGAGGATGGTAAGAATCAAGTGGGATACGCTGATCGTTTCAGTAGATAAGAGCAGATCGGGATTGCCCAATTTGAAGGGGTATTTCAGAGCCACACAGTTAAGGGTCATATACATGGCACAAGCAGAAAATTACAACTCACACTGGAAACAGATGATGATGATGAAATGGGGGAAAGGTCAAGAAACAAGGAGAGACTGGGATTTTGAATACAGGCCTTAAGCAAAATAACAATAATCATACAGAATATTATATCCATAAAGTAACAAAGTATTCTAAGAACCAACCCAACACAGGAATGGAGAAAGGAGATTCTGCCAATAGAGATGAGTGCATTTAGGGATATAGACAATAGGCAAGAGGGGACTGGAATTTATAGGAGAATGCTGGCAAAGGAACCAAAGAATTGGGAGCAAATAGCTAGACAGGGAAAGGTAATAGAATGGGAAGATGCCAATAATGTATTTGGACTGTAGGTTAGAGATTGCCTTCCCTATCAAGGATTGATATCAGAGTACAGGCAAACAGAAAGAAATAGGAGGGCCCTAAATGAAAAAAACAGTACTAGTAGAGTTTTTAGTAGAATCTAGACCAGAAACTGCCATTAAAAAAGGATTATACAATGACCCCCCATTAATATTCCAAAACGTGTACGCTGATTGGTCAGCGTGTCCATTGTAAATCCGACTTATGCTAATGGAAAAGGTCCGGTCATCCGGACTTCACCCTCGTGACCAAACCACACCAACCGTGGGTAAATCCAGCATTACCCACACCCAGGCATCGGTTATGCTTAAATAATTAGTAGAGCATATAAAATATTGCATGATAACTATAAGAATCAATCATAGGAGTTTTGAAAGGATTGGGAAATGAAACTGGATAAGCAATTCACAAAGAAACAATGGAAGGATATATGTATGTCTCCCAAATAGGCAACAAAATCTAAAAGATTTAGGATTTTTGCTTGGAAATGTTTACATAGATATTTTTATACCCCAAGTAGACTCCAGAGAATTTTTCCTCAGGTAGGCAGAAAATGTTGGAGGTGTAACAGGGAAGAAAGAGGTACTAAGGAGCATATTTTCTGGAAGTGCAGTGGGTTGGAGGACTTTAAGGATTCCCACCGGGATGCACTGTCAGAGATGCTGGGTGGATGGATTGGTGTGATGAGGGAGATGATTTTTCTGAGCTATGATACAGAATCGGAATTGCCTAGACATGGTAGGGCCTTGTTGTGTTTAATTATGGTAACTGCCAAAAAGCAATTACAAGAAAACGGAAATCAAAATCTAAACCAGCTATACTAGAAGCAGTGAATTTAGTAACAGAGACAAAACAACTGGAACTGAGATCTTTAGAAAAGGGTAGGAGCAAACTACATAAGAAAAAATAGGAATTGTGAGAACAATACATACAGGAGAGGAATGAGATTTAAAAGGTAGCAGGAGTTACATGAGCTATATAATGTTTGACTGAAAATGATTGGGTGGAATATAAGTAATGCATAATGTTTGCAACTTGGAGCATGTCAGTATGGTTTTAAATTCAAAATGTGTGTGTCAGTGTGGTTTGTTTTCATTTATATAAACGTATGATTGCTAATGTAAGTGATGGTTTAATAAAGATGTTTCTTGTTTAAAAAAGGGGACAGGAATTGAATAATGTATGTAATGTTGCTTAGGTTATATGATATATAGCAATATATGTGAACTATAATGTTTGTTAATGTTAATTTGTTAATGCAGTCTGATTACTTTTGTATAAATGTAAATGTGTCTGTGTCACAAGTGATAATTCAGTAAAGGTGTTAAAAAAAAACATTTGACATTCCCAGGAAAATTCACATTTATTGTTGAACAATAAACTTAACTTCTAAGGGGGAAAATAGTATAAATTATGACAATATTCCTGTACTTAACTAAAAAGGTTTGTGGTAAGAATGTCAAAATACCTTGAGGCTCAATTTCTGCTCGGCTGTTTAGCTACAGTTACTGCAAACAATGACTGTTAACAGCTGGGTATTTCCTAAACATGTATTAGTGTTCATACTAATATCAGTCATAACATTTTCCCTAAATAGATGGTACCGGCATGCAGAATCATTTGCCACATTGTCAGAATCCTGCACAATGGAGCCTCAACAGGCATTCTCTTCTGTGATATCTCTGTTTCCTTTAACAATGGAAACATCATATTTGTTCCAGAAACTTCAGCTCCCTATCACAGCAATAAAAATCAAACTGCTGAGAAGGAATCAGGAGAAATCAGCCAGCTAAAACTTAGTCACAAACCTTGCTATAATCTTACAGGCAAATGTTACTTTAGCTAAAAAAAAAAGATATTTTTTGAAATACCTTTATTAAGTTTTCACTTAAGACCTAGGCACCCATACATTGGTAGAAAAGAAAACAAGCCATGTTAATATTTTTCAAGCATTATACATGTTTTCTTTCTTTATGGCAACATTATATAAATGGAATGATGAAATGCATTTCATCCACTGCTACACCGGCATCTTAATCGGTACGTTTGAAGGCAGTGTACCTCTGAGGAAAATGACATGCCCTACTTCAGCACTCATAATCCGAAAGTGACACATACAACAACACTTGCACACACACACACACACACACACACACACACACACACACACACACACACACACACACACACACACACACACACACGCACACACACACGCACGCACGCATGCATGCACACACACATATATCTTCGCAAGAAAACAGAGTCCATAGATAAAATAATAGTGGAGAGTACATAAAGGTAGCCACAGATCACAATTAAGTCACTGGATAGCTGAAGGTCTTATAAAGTACATTTAACTCTCTTCACAAATCTCACAGTATCAATCACTGTATTAATCTAAAATTATACTCATCATTCAGTTGACAGTTCATAGGTTCATAGGTTCATAGGTTCATACTAGGCTATCTGCCCTAGGGCATTTATAAGCCTAGCCAGAGTATGTTTGGCTTTCGCCACCCATTTTAAATTAATTTTGCTATGCCTTTTCGAGGTTAGTATACTGTGTCTCTAACAGTGACACAGAAGTGATACCCGGGGTAAACCTACAATCTCCCATCCACTCATCAAGATTCCTCTTGAAGAGAGTCAATGAGGGACTCTGCCTAACCTGGACTGGGATTTTATTCCAGAGTGAAGGGAGCCTCTGGGTTATGAATCTGTCCTTCCAGCATGTCTTATTTATTTCAGCGCTGAGGTTCAAGTCTCTTGAGCGTGTAGCTCGATGGGATTTGGATTTTTTGAGGTGCAGCATGTCCCTTAATTCTGGGTTGGACATGGCTTTATACGTCAGGCACAGGTCGCCTCTGAGCAGGCGGTATGCCACTGAGTAGAGCTGGAGTTTCTTTAACCGGGCAGCATATGGCATCAGTTTGAGCCCTTTGATCCTCTTGGTGAGGTACTTTTGGGGTCTTTCCAGTTGCTGCAGGTGTTTGGTAAGGTACATCCCAAAAGGGGCATTGTACTCGATTATGGGCCTGATGAGGGATGAGTAAAGAGGCACGATGACTTCCCCTAATCTAGATGTGAATCCCTTCATGATTAGGTGGGCTATATAAAATGTTTTTCTAACCACTTTGGCCACGTGGTTGTCAAATGAGAGATTGCTATCAACTTGGGTCCCCAGGTCCCTAAATTACTTCTTCTGTACTTAATGGATTACCACCTATGTGGTAATTTGTGGGCACTTTGTTTTTGCCAAAGGGGATGACTATACACTTTTTGATGTTTAGCTTGAGGCCATGGCTGTGGCACCAGTTGTCTGTTTCTATGAGGCCCTTTTGGAGGATGCATGTGTCAGCTGGAGAGTCGATTATGGCACCCAGTTTGCAGTCATCTGCGAACTTGGTCAGCCACAGTCCTTCTGTGTTGGCATGTACCTCCGAGAAATATATACCGAACAAGAGAGGTCCCAGGACTGAGCCTTGTGGGATGCCACTTGTAACTGGTTTGGAGTCTGACATGGCTCCAGCAATTCTAACCATGTGGGTTCTGTCCTTGAGCCAGTTTGCAACCCATCTAGTGACATAGGGGTTTATATTTAAGCTGGTGAGCTTATCTATAATGCCCGAGTGGGGTATTGTATCGAAGGCTTTTGCGAGGTCTAGGTAGGCTGTGTGGACCACCTTCCCTTCGTCAATGGCCTTGGTGACTGTTTCAAAGAAGTCGACCAGGTTTAAGAGGCAGGATCTGCCCTTAACAAAGCCAAACTGGGTAGGATCCAGTGTCTGTAGGTCCCCAATATCTTTATTTATGAGGTCCATGATGATCCTTTCCATAGCTTTGCAGACCAAGCTAGTCAGGCTTATGGGGTGATAGTTTCCAGGGTCCATTGAGGCACCACCTTTGTGGAGAGGGACTACTGTTGCTGTACGCCACTCTTTGGGTACATATCCTGTAGCAAGGCTGAGATTGAACAGTAGTTTTATGTTTGGGTTTAGCTCTTCTTGGAGTTCATGTAGGACGCAGCACGGGACACCGTCTGGTCCCATTGATGCTGTGTTTTTTGCTTTGGAGAGGGTGGCTCTTACCTGAGCATCTGAGATGACAGGGGGGCAGCACTCTGCTGGGATAGATATTTGCCCTTTTGGTGGGGAGGGGGGGGGAGTTTGCGCTGAACCTGTCAGCTAGGATGTTGGCAATGTCTGTGGGTTCGGTGTATTTTTTGTCATTTTGGACTAATTCTGAGCATATCTGGGAATTCCCACCCAGGTTCCTAACATAACTAAAGAAAGCCTTTTGATTATCCTTAGTGTCCTGTGCAATTTTTCTCTCGAAGCTGAAGTTCATAGAAGAAAGATATTCTTGTCTGTTCGTAATGACCACTTTCTCACTTTTGTCAGCTGTTTCTATAAAAATACCCATGCTTGATTTCAAGGGCTTGTATCTCTGCAGTAGTATGTTTCGACAACCTGTTCATTCCAAATTATAACACATCACCACACTGGTAGCTTAGTCAGATAATGACCTGGCTACTGCCCTGGGGACCCAGCTTTGGCTTGGGTGACTGACAGAATGGTAGGGATGGATGGACGTCAGCATCCTAGGGGAAGGTGGTGGCAAGGGTGTGTTCTTTAACAATCCCTGGTTTTGGATGGGGACATCACTCGGTAGGAGGCATGGTCCAAAGAGGTAGGCACAAAGATTGACATTGTTGTGCTGCTGCAGAGGTGGGGTAATATGCAGCAATGCCTTCCTTGTATGTGCACCCCTTGGATGAAACCATGGGCATTGTGAAGGAGGAAGGAGTGGGTAGGGAAAAAAAGAACCCCCAACCAATGGATGTTGATGTCTGAGACCCTCAGGAGGCCCTTAAAATCCATGACTGGTCCCAGCAGTTTACTAAGCAAGTGTGGAGTTTTTGAAATATTTGATAGATGGTTAGCAGTGCTGAAGAATGATATATGAGAGAAAAAAATGAAAAGTTATAATGTTCACAAATGTGTTCTCAAATGAGAGATAAAGATGCACCTGACAATGGATGGTTCATGGGTATGAATGTGCTGTTGTATTTAAAAGTCTGAGGTAAGGATGCTGGATAGTCAGGAGAGGGACTGGAGAAAATTATAAGCAGCAGTTATGTGTTGGAGCCAGTACCATGGCTTAGGGTAATAAAACCCTAACTACAGTCAAGATGACCTGGGTTCGATTAGTGACTCAGGCATCTGAGGCGCTGGGAAGGAGGGACTAGTGACTATAGCATAGGTGACCTGGGTTCAGTTAGTGGGTGTGTGTCTGAGGTGCTCAGAGGGAGGGACTGCTGACTACAGTCCAGGTGACCCAGGTTCAATTACTGGCTTGGGTGTCTGAGGCACTGGCCAGGAGAGACAGGTGACTATAGCACAGGTAACCCAGGTTAAATTTTGTTTGTATTCATAATACTTATTGTTAACTTGCTGTCATTTACCTTTGTCTGTGCTGAGACTAAACCAGGTCCATTTAGATCACTGCTCTACCCTGGTTACCAAACTAAATACATAAATAAATAAATAATTAATTTAAGTGCTCCCGTAGGGAGGTGTGATCCATAAAATGTAGTAGCTCTTGGATGAAATACACAAACATAGGAAAAGTGAGGAAGTGAGGGTAGATAAATAACACCCCCATGTTGAAGCAGCTCCCAGCTTAACCCCCTCCCAAGACTCCATGACAGTCCCAGCCCTGAGTTGGAGGAAGCTGGTGGATATAAAGAGGAGCTGGCAGACTCACTGATGAATGGGGGTCCTGTGATGTCCAGAAAGTATGAAGTAAACTAGTAAACTAGGGGGAAAATCTCTTACGTGGTCATGTGGAATTCAGTTATGTAGACTAAATGCTTCATAGATATCAGATAAATTCCATGTATTCTAATCCTATCCATATGTTTGTATCCAGATGAATTATACTGCTGCCTTTAACTGGTAGAGCCCTTGCACTGCATTTTGTTATGAGGGTCACTGCAACAAAGCTTACATTTTATATACATATCTAGTATAAAATCTGTAGCCATGTCAACCCTGCAAAAGGAAACCTAGATAATTTCAAAATAAATTATTTGTGCACACGCACACACACACACACACACACACACACACACATATATATATATATATATATATATATATATATATATATATATATATATATATATATATATAAAGAGAGAGAGTATATATATAAAGAGAGAGAGAGAGAGAGAAAGAGCATATAGTTATATTTCACTACATTGTCAACTCACTACATCATTATATACTGTATCAAACCTAAATAATCAAAACTCAAAGAAAAAAAAAGATGCATTTCATGCAGATGGGTAAGACCCACTGCACCCTTGTACTACCTGTTAAATAAATGTACTAACTCTGATATCACAAAACAGTGGGGAAAGAGCAGCATCCCACTCCCCACAACAATTCTGCCAAGCAAATGCTGCTATCCTATGATGAACTGGTAGTTCAACAAAATAATCTTCCTTACTAAATGTACAATGCCACAAACATAGGATGAAGGACACTGAACACACACACACACACACACACACACACATACACACACACACACACACACACACACACACACACACACACACACACACATATATATATATATATATCATGAATTACTAAACCGTATGATAGTGATATTAATGTTATTTTACAGAAATATTATTTTCCTTTATTAATTTATATATTCATTACTGACAATAAGGCACTGTCAAAACAGTATTAATCTGACAGAAAGGAAAACAATGCAAGAGATTCACTTTTATTCTATATTTGACTTTCCATTGCGGTAAAGTCACATTAGCAGTTTCTTAAGTGAGAAAAGTCAAACTGTAATAGTAGACCAGTAGTGGCATTTTAGTGTCCCAGTCATGTTTTCATTATGCTTGAACTCACTGTCTGTTAGTATGTTTAGTTTTCATTGTGTTTGAACTCACTGTCTGTTAGTACGTTTAGTTTTCATTGTGTTTGAACTCACTGTCTGTTAGTACATTTAGTTTTCATTGTGTTTGAACTCACTGTCTGTTAGTACGTTTAGTTTTCATTGTGTTTGAACTCACTGTCTGTTTGTACATTTAGTTTTTGTTGTGTTTAAACTCACTGTCTATTAGTACATTTAGTTTTCATTATGCTTGAACTCACTGTCTGTTAGTACGTTTAGCTTTCATTATGTTTGAACTCACTGTCTGTTAGTACGTTTAGTTTTCATTGTGTTTGAACTCACTGTCTGTTAGTACGTTTAGTTTTCATTGTGTTTGAACTCACTGTCTGTTAGTACGTTTAGTTTTCATTGTGTTTGAACTCACTGTGTGTTAGCACAGCAGTTTAAATGTATATGTACTACAAGGATGACTGAAGATCAACCAACAGAAGCAAGCAGTTCTTAAACCTGGAAATGCTTTAATTGCCAAAATGCATTCTCCTATACAGCATATATGCTTATATTTTGTTTCAAGTCTTTTTTATGAAGGCCATATACTAGTTTAACTTTTTGACATGCCCTCTGTAAAAGCGTCTGTCCTCTGTTTAATTTTTCCACGTCTTCTGGGTTTCTGATACCATAAAAGGAATGAACCCCTTTCCTAAGTCAGGGAACAATTAAAGTTCATGAAATTCATGTTGTTTCAGCCCTTGATGGTAACCAAAAGTGTTCTTCTCAGCACCCACAATGTGCTCAGAATCAACTCCTTCTGTAATTCATACAGAATTGCATGTATTAGTAGTATAAAAAAGTATACCTGTGAGTCGTAGTTAATAGACTCATTAGTCCTGCCATTTGTGGAACTGTCTGGGTATCTTTCTTCCACATTGCTCTCGGTTCCGCTGCAAATCCTGATATTTTATGACTTAGTGTCTCTCTGTACATAAGATTCCATAATCACTGTGTAGCAATTCCATTGATCAATGCTACTTTTTGTCTTTTTTTTCCTGGACTACTATATCTGGTTTTCTTGCATCTATTTATTGAACCCTTGGTAATGGGTGATCCCATGTGATGTACACATCACCATTTTTTATAATACTTTGTGGCTCATGTTTCCAATGATTCTCAGCTACTTCTGTATTGTACTGTTTGCACAATTTCTAGAGCAACAATCTTGTCACCTTATTATACCTTTCATTGTACAGGCCTTTTGCCATGAGTGTGTTACACCCAGCAACACGAATTGTGACTGTTTCAATTATTTTTTACAAAACCTGTATCTGTCTGTTTCTTCCATGTGTTCAATGATCTTTGTAAACCAACCTGTATGTAATCCACTATCCTGGGCCACCATAGTTAATATTTCATCTTTTGGTTTCAGCTCACTCTCCTAACCATTCCCGTGTCAAATCCTGATCAACACGAAGTTGTCCCAGGAGATCTCTATTTGATACAATATTTATGTATTTTCTATATTTCTTTCCTTCTCATCTGATGCTGCTCCTTATATTCTTTCTTTTGTTTTTTAGTTCATTCATTTACTATCTGGATTTTTGTCTACTTCTGGTTTGGTTTCTATTCCCACTCAACACTAATATGCCTCTGCTAAACTAAGAAGAGAGGCCATCTACAACTTTCTCTCCTCATGTTTTAAAACTTTCACCATGTTTCAATCTTCTGAGGTCCACAGATATGTATGCAGTCCCATGACTGCATATGTATACATATAATCAATTATGAGGAGGAGGAGGCCCATACCTCCTTCAGAATGAGGAATACATAATATTGGTATACACTGATTATGATTGATATATATATATATATATATATATATATATATATATATATATATATATATATATATATATATATTTTATAAGTGTGAAGTGTTTTTATTTTTTTCCTGTCCAACTAATCCATTATCTTTTGGGGTGAGTGAACTGCTGCAAAACTGTAAATTGGAACAGGAAGAGCAAACTGGTTTATTGCTTGGGCTGTATTCTTAGATGTCAAGGCTGTTTTCAATATTAGTTTTAGTCTTCTGAAGTATTTTTACTGAGTTTTATTTGCATTTGTTCATATTTCATTGCCAAACCTTCATCAGTTCCCAAATATTTATACACTCCTTCTTTCTCAAGTTTCTTTTTATCACATTCCTGTCCCACATTGATATTTTCTTGGTACTGCAAATTTCTTGCTTTAAACATTACATTTGCACATTTATCAAGACCAAATGACATTCTTTTATCATATGAGAAAGTTTTAAACACTTGCAGCTGAGCTTTCATCTCATATCTTATGGATTATACAGTTTTAAGTTTTCCACAAAAAGTAGATGAGAAGTCTTTAAGCAAGATTGTTTTCTGAGAGCAAAACTGTAACCATGACATAATCTGTTAAGTAAACAGCTTAATGGGTTAAGGGCAAGGCAAAAGAACAGCTGTGACAAAAAAAAAATCACTCGGGAATATCCCCCTTTGAATTTTTATGTCAGGGATAATAATTTGCCCTTTGTCATGGCTTAACTGTAAAGTGGTTTGCAGCTGTTTCATAGTCACTGTGATATAAATGAACAATGTAGGATGTGTTTTATATATCCATAAGCACTCCTTTATCCATGAATGTGGGATGCTGTCAAATGCTTTTTTTTGTGAACTATCCATGCCTTACTTAGATTCTTTCCCTTTTTACAATTGTCTAGCATGGCTTTATTTGGCAACAATCTCATTCAAAGATCACCTTCTATTAGACCTTCTGGACCTTTCCATACCTGAAGTTGATAATGCAGAATTAATATTTGCTAAGTTAACAATTAACCCTAAAAACACATAAATATCATACATGGATATATTCCACCAGGCAACAATATCGCCACACTTGAAAGTATACTACAATGGACCTCCATATCTCTCCCACAACAAACTATACTAATGGGTGACTTTAATATTGCTTGGCTCCTTTGTCGTCTCCAAACCCCACATCCCATGTAAACCTATACAGCTTCACTAAACTCATCACGTCTCCCAGAAGGACTGATAAAACTTATAAACATTAAATCCATCCTTGATTGGATTTTGCTTAGTAATCCCAGTCTCTCATCCCACTCAGGCTGCCTGCCTGACTGCCTTAGTGACCACAACCCAACTTTCCTCCTAAGAAACCACATTTATCAAAACTGCCAGCCCTCCATCCATCTAATTAGAAACAAAAAATATTTGATCCAAACAGGTTTATCTCTGCCCTAAAAAGCTGCAATTGGGAACCGCTCAAGCACCTGCCTCTAGAAGAAGCCGCTCTCTCCTTTAACTCCACCTTCCTAAACATACTCAACTATCATGCCTCCCCTAGAACCATTAGAGTGAAATCAAAATAAGCACTCTGGCTAAGTAAAGAATCCTGATCCCTACTCAGAACAAGAGATAAAGTCTGGTAAGAATATTGTAAAACCAAATCCCCTATAACTAAACACATCTTCCTAGAACTCCAAAATAAAGCAAAAAAAAATAGTATAATTAGACAAAAGCAACTAATATTACAACATACAGAATAAACATCAAAATAATACTCAAAAAATTCTGGGCAGCAGTTAACAATATATTGCATCCAGGAAAAACGACCACTGCCACCCCAACAACAGCCAACAACTCCATGAACTTAGCCATTTAATTTAATACTTACATCACAGAATCAATTCAACAACTTGCAATGATCCAGACCAACCTCAACCACACCCCTCCTACCCCAAACCACAACAGTTTACACCCTCCCAAAAGCAACAACCAGTTTACACTAAACCCAGTCACCACTAACACCATCAAAAAATTACTAAATAAACTTAAGACCACTACCTTAACTGCTGACAATCTCCCTGTTGACTTCCTGCAAATTGCAGCAGTAGCAATCGCATACCATGTATCCATACTGCTAGCTGGCCTCCTTTTGGTTTGCAACAAGGGTGTGTCACAGAATTAAGTGATGAATGGCTGTGATGCCTTATAAATACAAAAGCTGAACAGTCCTTTTTATACGATCTGAGGAAGGCTTATTTGCCGAAAGCACTTATCGGAAAACTGAGGACTGCTTGTTTTTCTGTTACATTCCTTTTCTTTTTATTAAAGTTTTGATTTTACTATTAAGTTTTACTGCCATGGTGGACATCAGGAGTTTTTAGTAGTGTTTGCCTTTTCTTTTTCTCGTTGGTGTCCTTCACAGTGTAAGAAAGTTCTTTACTCATTGACTGTTTTTGTTTCTTACACTGAACATGGCGAACCAGCAATTGAACCTGAATGACAAACTCAGAACATGCAACATTTCTAACATATCAGGAGATTTATTGAACCCACTTCTAGATCTGAATTTGGGTAATGTAGCTGCTTCCACAGTTGTTGTATTGGTTCCTGATAATAACTTTAATTGTATATTTCGGGAAGTGGAGAATGCAGCTTACCGGCTTAAGAGACTGCAGTGGCAACGCTTCCATATGGAAGCGTGCTTGCACCATCAAATTGTACCTTGAGGTATGCAAGTGTTTACCCTCATATGGGAACACTTATCTGGATTTGCTCGCAAAATGGCAAATTATAAATCTTGAAACAAGTCGACAATACATGAAATTGCTGATAGAATTATTCAAGCCGGAAGAGGAAAGGATGGCAGCAATTAAATCAACCAAGCAGACTGAATTGGAAAGCTTGGAGCTGCATGACTCACACCTGAATAACCTAGAACAGCTACAGATCAACTTGAATGCTTATGAAGCGAAGCTAAGACAGCAGAAGGTTAAAAAGCTAGCCCGTGACCATCAGGATTTTGTAAGAGGCCATATCTTTGAATGGCCGAGAGAGGAAACCAACAGTAAGGGGCGGGGAGCCCTACCATCACATAAGGAGAAGGTACCTTTTTCTAGACTTAATGGAGAAGATGTGATTACTCATGTCAGTCTAACTGATCTGGAACCCTCCACTCACAACCCTGCTATTTTTAACTCATCAGTACCGACCCCTAATTTTATAATATCTGAAACAGATTCAAGAGAAGCGTCTAGCAGTACAGCCACTATAGGTGCAGAAACCAGCAACAACAATGCTCCTCTAGCCCCCAATCTAGCAACCAGGCCAAAAGAAGGGGCAATGCATGCACCGATAAATTGGCCCTTACCGTTTTTTTCCAAATTCAACCATTACAAGGCTCAAAGAACACAGAGTCAAGAATGGAAAAGGAAGAAGCTTACACTTTAACTGGATCTGAATCAAGCTTAGTAGTGAATCTTTCTAATAAGAGTTTAAGCCCTGATATGATTTCCTTGTTAGACAAGGGCCTGAGATTTATTCCAGCCTTACCATCTGATATTAGTGAATTTGTGCTGGATATCAGAATGTTTTGCAGGAACCTTGCATTAAAATGTATTTTTGGACAAGCTAATGACAGTGGATGGCTACCTTATACAAAATTGAGTAGCTTTGTTCCCCCTAATCCTCCACCAGTGGAGATGTTCTTGAGATTATGTAAAGATGACATCTTCAAACTAAGGGGTAATACAACCAAAGGACAAGGACGTTTCTTCATTTTAACTACTAATGAGAATGAAATGCTGAAGCAGCTAAAGGAGACAGACAGCTTGGTCATCAAGCCTGCTGATAAGGGAGGATGTATAGTAGTGATGGAAGCCGTATGGTACAGGCATAAAATGCTCTCTATGCTGGATGATGAAAGAACGTATAAGAGATTAAGTTGCAGTGAAGCTACGACTAAGGTAGATCATTTTTGCAGCCACCTATATGACCTATTGATAGAGACAAACATCTCACAAGAACTATATGAGTTCTTTGATTGCCCCAAACCTATGTTTCCATACATCAGCGGACTCCTCAAAATTCATAAAGATCCAGTTGACCCACCCTACGTCCCATAGTTTCTGGAAGGGGGTGGGTAACTGAACCTGTTTCCATGTACATGGAGAATGAATTAAAGAAGGCCCTGCCACTAGCAGGAACTGTATTGAAGGACTCAGGAGACTTTCCGGAAAAACTCTTTTCAGTTACCAAGGGTCTTAAAAAATATGAAGATTTGTTACTAGTGACAATGGACATCAAGAGTTTGTTTATGGTGATTCCAAATGACTATGGTCTACAGGCAATAAGATCTTTCTTAGCAAGGAACAGTATGGAAGCAGAATCAATATGTTCCTTGTTGGAACTTGTATTGGAAAATAACATCTTTATGTATGGGGATTCTTTCTATTTGCAGACATGGGGTGTGGCTATGGGCACCCCGAGTGCAAATAGTTACTCTAATTTGGTTCTGGCTGAGTGGGAACACAATGAACTGATACTCAGCACCTGGAAACAATACCTAATGTACTATGGCCATTTTGTGGATGATGTCTTTATCCTTTGGAGAGGCAGCACTACACAATTGGACCTTTTTGTCAACTTCATCAATGAGAGCACTGAATTTCTAGAGTTTGTGGTCAAACATTCTTCGGAGACCATAGAATTTCTGGATGTAAAGATTCATTTGCACCTGATAGAGGTATCAGTACAGGAATTCATAAAAAAGAAACCTGGAGAAATCATTATCTGCATAGGGGGAGTATGCACCCGGGACATATTTTTGATAACATCTTTGAGAATCAGATCTTAAGAACTTCAAGATTATGTACTGAGAATATAGACTTTATAACAGAACAGAGAAATATTGAGATGCATTTAAGCAAAAGATCTTACAAAAGAAAGAATTTAAGATTGAAGCATGATCCACAGGAATTAAGGAGAGGAAAGGGATGTCCCTACTTCTCTGAACCTACATCGAGTCATCATGAGAGTCTGGATTTTAAAACTCAATCACAGCAACTTAAATGTCTGTTAACATACACTGCTGACAATAAGCAAGCATGTGAAGTTATCAGGAAGTTTTGGCCGGTATTGACAACAGATGACAAAATAAGAGACATTGTAGGTGAACAGCCCAGATTCCTATATAAGAATAAGAAGAATTTGAAACGTCTCATTTACAACAAAGATGGATTTGAAAGAAATAGGCCCAGTTCTAACAGAAAAGGCACTTTCAAATGCCTGAGATGCAAAGCCTGCAACTCCATTGACAGCTCCAATACTTTTGTACATCCATTCTCCAGGCAACAGTACAATTTTAATGTTTATGCTGATTGCACTAGTTCCCACATCATATACTTAGCAACTTGCTGCCAATGTAGTGCTTTCTATGTTGGCAAAACAGATCAATGTCTTAAGGAACGTATCCTCAGACATTTGAGGGACATCAAACAGAAAGATCCCAATAATGCCTTAGCAGCCCACGTAGCACAGTATCCTTCTCATTACTTTGTATTTAAGGCCACAGAGGCAGTCTGTCAAACCACAAGAGGAGGTGATGTTCATAATCACACAGAGCTAAGGGAAACATGCTGGATAATTAATTTAAGAGTGAACAGATCACCAGGCTTGAATACTATTGTGCCATTAAAACCTGCACTTAAGAATAGAAGGAATATGATTATCAAGTTTACGTGAATGCTGCTTCATTTATATAATGTATTCACATCCATAGCTATTAGTTTTCTCATATACAATCTTATAGTAAAGAGAAGCACTCCCCTTTAATTACAATGAAGGAAATTATACCTCTCTGCTAGCTGGACTCCTTTTGGTTTGCAACAAGGGCGTGCACAGAATTAAGTGATGAATGGCTGTGATGCCTTATAAACACAAAAGCTGAACAGTCCTTTTTATACGTTCTGAGGAAGGCTTATTTGCCGAAAGTGCTTATCGAAAAACTGAGGACTGCTTGTTTTATGTTACATTCTTTTTCTTTTTATTAAAGTTTTGATTTTACTATTAAGTTTTACTGCCATGGTGGACATCAGGAGTTTTTAGTAGTGTTTGCCTTTTCTTTTTCTCGTTGGTGACCTTCACAGTGTAAGAAAGTTCTTTACTCACTTATAAAGAGGCCATTATCTGAACCTTACATCCCCACCATCTGGAAAATCTCCCACATCTTACCCTTACACAAAGAAAGTAACTCCACCGAACTACCAAACTATCACCCAATTGCAATTCTATCCCCTCTCTCAAAAATTCTGGAAAGGGTCGTACAGACCTAACGTATGGACTATCTCCTTAAACACAAGCTCCTAACTAATAACCAACATGGTTTTTGCCACTCTTACAGCACCACCACAGCTCTAATGTCCTTTACTAACACAGTTAACCAGCACAGAAACAATGATCAATTTGTATCAGCCATATTCCTGGACCTGTCCAAGGCCTTTGACATGGTCAACCGTTCCAAACTCATCTATGTCCTCTCCTCCCTTAGCTTCAGTCACCCCACTATCACCTGGTTCCAAAGTTACCTAGCAGAATGTCAACAGGCTGTCTACTGGCAACAAGATCTTTCACCCCATTTGCCCTGTCACCTTAGGGGTTCCCCAAAGCTCCATCTTTGGTACTCTTCTTTTTTCTCTTTTTACCAACCAGCTCCACTTGGCTACACCCCAGGTCTCAGTGGGTCAGTATGTTGATGACACTACTCTGATTTGCTCATCTTCCTCCCTCAAAGACCTCCATACCATTACTCAAGATTGCTTCTTATCTGTTCAATCCTGGTTCACTAGCTCGCAAACTATCCTAAATTCCACCAAAACAAAACTTCTTCTCTTCTACCCAACCAGATATACCTCCCCATCCACAACCATCGGTATCATCTCTAAAATAAAACTATTATCACCCCCAACAAACCACACCAAATTACCAGGAATGGAAATTGACAATAACTTGAAATTTGATATTCACATTGTCCAATCCATTACAAAAGTTCACAAAAAAAACATAAAAGCCACCATTGCTAGAACCCACCTCCTCTCAACTCTCCTGTATGCCTCCCCCAATCTTAACCAACCTCTGCATGTAGTCAAACTCGAAGCCTGTTTCAATAAAATCTCCAAATTTGCCAATATTGCCTCATACAAGTCATATCACTACTCATCACTTAAACAGCTCAAGTGGCTTGAACTCCCTCAACTTCTTTTCTCTAATTAGCTTACCTTCACCTACAAAATACTCTATCAATCGAAAAAAAACATGCTCTCAAAGATATCATTCAGCCATATCCCTCCTCAAGACCCCTTCACCCCAGTGACAAACTACTTCTACACACCACCAAAGCTACCAATTCAACAGGTGAATCACGTTTTTCCAACTACATCTCCAAACACTGTAATAACCAATCTAACTCACTAGTAACTAACTCCTCAACACTTGAATTTAAAAAACTTCTAAAAACGCACCTTACTAACACCTGGTTCTGCACCTGCAACTCCCCCTCGATAACCTATTCCTCCTTCCCACTTTGTTATCATTACCCTTACATGCTCTGCCACTAATGGTAGTTTCATTTAAACTGTGCATAATCATTTGGTTATATCCACTAAATGTAAACAACTATTTTTATGTAAGTTACTGTTGCTCTACTTATTGTGTCTGAAACCACAATCTTGTAAGTATTTGCTTCTCATTTAGCTGTATTTGTTTCTCTGTTGTATGTATTTGTTACTCTTGGAGCTTTCCTCTCTGGGCCTCCGCTGAAAAAGGACCTGTGTCCAGTCGGACTTTCCCGGTAAACAAATGTAAAATGAAATAAATAAACAAATGTTCCATATGGCTTTCCTTTATTACCATTTTGTTCTGTTAACATGACTGAGTTCCTCATTTTGAAATAAACAATATATATCGTTTCTAGAGCTTCTGTTGTGTGATGTTTTCACTACATATAACAAACGGACCAAAATTTAAAATGAGCATTTCCATTTGCAGTCTTTCATCATGAATAATTGAGCAAACCCACTGACACACTTTCATATGCTTGCAAGTTGTACATTCTTAGTAATATCAGAAGGGAAGTGAATCAAGCATTTTATCATACTAAAGTACAGAAATAGTTTCACTTGTGCACTGTAAACTAAAACCAGTACAAAATCTCAGTGATACCCCCTTGGAATCACGGAATACTAAATGCACTGTTAATAACTCTTCAGAACTGTTTCAGCATTTGGGATGGGCTGAGTTTCTGGTAGTGCCCTGCATTTCTACTGTAGGGCTACACTGTGGTAACTGATATTCTTTGTTTTGTAATGCTTAATGGGACATGAATAAAAAAATCCATATCCCACAGAGTAATGTGATGTGGTAAAAAGCACTTAAGCCAGATCTTTTCCAGTGAATCACAGTACATAAATGTTAACTTGCTCCAGGTATAACTCAGCACTCCATACAGGAATGAAAAACCTAAGAGCCTAATATGCAAACAGCTTGCCTATCATTACACTGAATGCCATGTGACTGAGATAGACTTCTTTTTCCTGGTGATATGTGCGGCATTAATGAGAATATGATGCTATACAAAATACTGGCAGAGTTAAAGAGTTAAAGGCATATCATATAACAATAAATTCAGCAAAGAGCTGGTATTTTACATGTTAATATAATAAACATAGCAGAAACAGAGGGTGACAGCTGTACCAGCAAAAAGAGCCACTGAAATATATGAGTCTTTAGCTGCTCACAGTCTGACTGAAATGTACTGCTCATAATTGCTGTTTATTATTTAAACTGCATTATTCACACTCACTCAGCACAACAATGCATTTCTTTCAGAGGTTAATGGGTCAGTACAAGGCTAGCTGGCCTTGCAGGACATTTTAAGTTATCCAGTTTCCATTTTTGTGCTGGAAATAACCTGTCCTGTTTGGTTATAGACTGGCCTTACCCATCCTATGCTTGCTAATTATGTACTATCCATAGTGAGATTAAATGGGATCATACCATAGAAAATGTGCAGGGAGTCCATGCATAGGATAAAGCATTTAGGAGCTGTCCGTTAGTAGTACAGGGGGCAGTCATGGGGTAATTTTCTGTTTTCCATTCATAGATCTAATTTGGGCTTTATTTTATGTGGACGGTGAGTCTGTTCCACAGCAGTGGTATCCTCTGAGAGATATACCTGTCCCCCCAAACCATTCTGTTTATGTTGCAGGAGTGGTTTAGATCCATAAACTGACTAATTCGGATGCCATTTGACTAGCTGATCCATCGTTAATGGGTCGGAGGATACTTTGTATGCCAGACACACATTACTTCTTAGTACTCTATAGGATACTGACTGTAGTGGCAGGGCTTTGAGTTGGTCCATACAGGAGACATTGTTTAGGCCTTGTATTCATGATACATACCAAAGGGGACATTACATTCAATGACTCAATAAAGGGGGGCAGTGACATTCCTAGATCTAGAAACAGTCCCTTTGTTTATAAGCTGTACAATATAAAAGGAATTTCTTACAACAAAAGACACATGTTGGTCAAACGTTAGGTCACTGTCTACATAAGTTCCCAAATCCTGAACACCTCCTTCTCATTATGTATTTGTTTCAGCCTTTTTAGTAAGCTGCCACCAAATAAATGTAGTGAATCCCCTCAGCTACATAACTAGAGGGATAACACTTCATCCAGCTTGACCATGGATGCATCCCTGCATATGTGTGGTGGTCTCAAGACACACCTCATTCTTTCCCTGTGTTGTTACTGACATTATAGTTTAATTTTCTCCTCAGTAATATGATCGCAGGATGATCATAAAAACACATTATTTTCATTTTTTTTCATAAAAATTGTGGCGAAAAATCTTTGCTGATGGACCAGAAATGCTGGTTGGTATTGCTACACCAAATACCATGGTGCAAAGGTAAAAAGTAGACAATACATTTAAACTCATTCCATGTTCTTTTGTAAAAATATTCATTTGTTCAGTTAAATATTGTAGATAAGTGATAACATGCAGTAGTACCATTTTGTCAAATATCAGGATTTTAAAACAAGAATAAAAATTGCAACTGATGATAATGTTCTGAATGAAGTAAAACATCTTGTTAGTAATAACAATTTCTCACCTGCTATAGAACCAATATTTAGTAATTATATAAAAAATGTTACAATTTTATCAATACTAAATTGCATAATTTGCTGAGCAACAGAGACCTTCCGGAATTTTTAGGTGAAGTCTCAGAATTTATAAATGACAGAGCTTCTAGTCTGTAATTTGTATTCATGAACAAAGTTATTGAGATAATCTAGCAAAGATAAAAAGAAACCGTAGGTATATTCTGCTGTAGATGTTGTGCCTATTAAAGATATATTAGCACAAGATCTTTTTTTAAGGCCTGGGGAACTTGAAACCTCATTTTATGCAAGTAACTATTTTCATCGTAGCATAAGCTGCAAGGGGTAATGATTGTGACAGATTGCACATGGAGAAAACCACAAGAAAGCTGTCACAGTGCATCTATGAGCATCTGTATGCCTCGAGTTCAAGGAATGCTGATGGTACCCTTTATCGTCACATAGTACTGTGCCTCAAATGGAAACAGTTTTTTGTCAAATGTACACCTATAGTAAGATATAGGGTGGCTGGCTAAGCACCCTTCAATATAAGAAAAACTGATGATTACATTTTATACAGGCTACCTTTCTGGCTTATAAGGCATGTACACTACATCAGGGAAATAGTCAGTAGCTTTGCACATTAGACACTGTGGTATAACCTGTCACTCATTAAAAGCTGCATTACCCAAACTGTAATGGCCTAATATAATCTCTTTAATATACACTTCATTCATATTTGGTTATTTTATACAACCACATCTTTCAGTGCTTAGTTTATGTTTAATAACAGTCTTTCATAGATCCACATTAGGTAAACCTTTCCAACCCCTCCACTTTTTTTTTTTCAACATCAGGTAATTACTAGTTTGTTGTTATTAATCTAATTTCAACTTTTTCTTTAACAGTTCCTAAATAAGCAGTACATTTTGTCAAAGCACCCGTAATCTCACTGCTCTTATTTATTTTTCTGTTCTTAATTTATGTACTAGTCTTGTTACTACTGCAATACACAGAACGTTAATTCCCTGTTTTATTTAATTGTCTGCACATGTAGTAAAAGGGAAATGGTTATAGCTACATAGGTTCATAGGTAGATACTAGGCTATCTGCCCAAGGGCATTTATAAGCCTAGCCAGAATGTGTTGGCTTTCGCCTCCCCTTTAAATTAGTTTCCTGGGCCTCTGTCTAGCAGGGCCACTGAAGTGATCCCAGGGGTAAACCTACGATTTCCCATCCACTCGTCAAGATTTCTCTTGAAGAGAGTCAGCGAGGGGCTCTGCCTAACATAAATTGGGATTCTATTTCCGAGCGAGGGAAGTCTCTGAGACAGGAATCTATCCCTCCAGCATGTCCTGTTTATTGTTGTGCTGAGGTTTAGTTCACTGGAGCATGTGGCTCTAAGAGATTTGGTTTTCTTGAGGTGGAGCATGTTCATTAATTCCGGGTCGGACATACGTCAGGCAGAGATCACCTCTGAGCAGGCGGTAAGCAACTGAGTAAAGCTGGAGTTTTTTTAGACGAGCTGCATAGGACAGCTCTTTGAGGCCCATGATCCTCTTGGTGAGGTACTTCTGTGGTCTTTCCAGCTATTGCAGGTGTCGAGTAAGGTACATTCCAAATTCTATTATGGGCCTAATGAATGATGAGTAGAGGGGCACAATGACCTCTCTGGATCTAGAAGTGAACCCTTTCGTGATTAGGTGGGCTAGATAGAAAGAATTTCTAACTACTTTGGCAATGTGATTATCGAAGCAGAGGTTGCTATCTAACTGGGCCCCCAGGTCCCTAATTACATCTTCCTTACTTAGTGGATTATCAGCTATGTGATAATTCGTGGGCACTTTGTTTTTTGGCATTCAGCTTGAGGCCATGGTTCTGACACCAGGTATCTGTCTCTGTGAGACATGTTTACCTTCTTGTGGCCCAGTTAACTGATTATTTTCTGTCCCACACCATTCTAAGCAAGTGGATCCACTCCATTTGCCCTCGTTCTGATCATGCTTGCTCTTCTCCTTACTCTACCCCTATTCCAACCCAGCCCCACTTACTCTAAATTTAAGTCCCCTCATCTCCACCCACCTCTAAGCTGAACCAAGCCCAGTCTATAATGCCTGCATCCATTAACTATTTGCAGTCCCTCCTATATTTCTTTCAATTCCCCTCTGATCTCCAGCTCTCCCTTCTGTTCTGTATGCCATAACATATTTGCTATCCACTTATTTACAAACACTTCAACACCACATTGTTTCCCAATACAACGCATCACCCATCTTTTTTCAATCTCCTCCTCATCCTACAACTGATGACCATGGCACCCATCTCCATGCTGACTGTCACTTCTCCTGCTACTCACCTACTTAACATCTTTACCTTCACACGTCCGCACAACCAAGCACCATCATCATAGGGGTACTACCCAACATGCCGCAGAATCCTTCACATGTCCACACAACCAATCACCATCACCATAGGTGTATTATCCAACAAGCTCCAGAATCCTTCATACATCCACATAACCAATCACCATCATCATAGTTGTACTATCCAACAAGCTGCAGAATTCTTCATACATCCACACAACCAATCACCATCATCGTAGGTGTACTACCCAACATGCTGCAGAATCTTTCACACATCCACACAACCGATCACCATCATCGTATGTGTACTACCCAACATTCTGCAGAATCCTTCACATGTCCACACAACCATCATCATCATCTTAGTTGTATTATCCAACAAGCTGCAGAATCCTTCACACATCCACACAACCAATCATCGTAGTTGTACTATCCAAAAAGCTGCAGAATACTCTACCCTTAATTCACCGAAATTAGCATCCGCCTTATACCACAGACTTTTTCAAATGCAACCTACACTTACACAACCCCATAATTCATAAGCAAAAATTAAAAATTAAAATTAAATGTTTATCTTAAAACCAACGCATTTGTTACAAACTACAAATCAGTGATGACATCCTTCTAAAGTCTGGACCAGCTACATCCCCATAAATGTTTAACTATACAACCCCCATAAATCACAGCCCTCCAATACAACACAGCATTACTTGTTCTTCCCTTAACATTACACAAATAAACATTTGAAGTATCTACAGTGAAATGCCCCCATTCCATGCCTGGCATAACCTACATGTTCCAGATACAGTAGTACTAGCTGAAACCTGCATGAAAAAAAGAAACAAAAGATAATGAATTTCTACCCCCAGAGAGAAGAGATAAAAGGGCCAGTAGAGTTGCAATCCTATACAAAAATTCTCTGCAGCTTACCCCTTCACCACTAAATCCTCAATAATTTGGTACACAGAAATTCTAATATAAACCCTCAAACTCAACCAAAACAAAACATTACCCATCACAGGTACTTATTTGCCACCTGGTAATAATCTCTCTGCTTCAGAAGACTTCTTCTCCAGGGTTTCATCCAACATCTCCCAAGAAAAATATATACTGGATGATTTCAATAAATCCCTTTGATCTCTCACAGCTAATCACCACTCCCACCCACTATAATGCAAACAACACCAAGGGAACATTAATTTACTGGATTCGTACCTCTATGCCTCATGAAATCTATACATCAGGTACCATTCCTGATATGCTAAGTGATCATCTCCCTACCTACGTAATAAGAATAAGAAGGGGGGTATTCCAGGGTGACTCTGTCACCGTTGCTATTCTGTCTTTGCCTTAACCCATTAAGCTGTCTACTTAACAGCTTAGGTCATGGTCATAATGTGGCTCCTAAAAACAGCAAAGTCTAAAGACTTCTCATCTTCTCTTTGTCGATTATTTAAAACTATATAGTTCATCAGATGAGGTACTGAAAACACAGCTGCAGGTTGTCAAAACTTTTTCAAAATGTCATTTGGTCTTGATAAATGTACAAAAACAACTTTTAAACTGGGAAAACTGCAGCACCAGGAAAATATCAGTTTGGGACAGGAACGTGATATAAAAGAACTTGAGCAAGAGGGAGTGTATAAATACTTGGGAACTGATGAAGGATCAGCAATAAAACATGAACAAATGTGAATAAAGCTTAGTAAGGAATACTTTAGCAGACTTAAATTAACCCTAAAAATAGCGTTGACATCTAGGAACAAAATCCAGATTATAAACCAATTTGCTCTTCCTGTCCTAACTTACAGTTTTAGAGTGATTGATTCGACCCAAAATGTGTTGGATAAATTAGATATTAAAAACAAGAAGAATGCTTCATGCTCACTAAATGATCTATAAAAATCAGTGCATACCAAGATTATATATTCCCATTCCAAAGGAGGGATGGGCCTCCTTGAAACTGATTACATGTATAGATCTGCAATCTTGGGACTCCACAAATATCTGCTGACCTCACAAGACCCAAACGTAGTGAAAGTGTTGAAACATGAGGAAAATAAATCTAAGATGACTTCTTTGATTAACCTAGCAGATGCATATTTGCATCAAGCTGAAATGGAAATCAAACCAGGAGTAGATAAAAATCAGGCAGAAAATGAATGTGCCAAAAAATAAAAGCAAGAATATAAGGTGAAGGATCAGATGAGAAGGCAAGAAATGTAGAGAATGTATAAATATAGTCGCAAGTATAGAAAACTTCTGGAAGAGCCTCATGTTTATCAGGAGCGAACACAGGAATGGTTAAGGAGAGGTGAATTCAAACCAAGAGATGAAAGGTTAATATTGGTGGCCCAAGATGGACTACATGCATGCTGGTTTACAAAGTCCATTGAACATGTGGGAGAAACAGACAAATGTAGATTTTGTAAAACTGAATTGGAAACAGTTGCACACCTCATTGCTGATTGTGACATAATAATGGCAGAAGGACTGTATACTGAAAGGCTTAATAATGTTGCAAGACTGTGGTACTGGGGATTTTGCAAACATTATGGTAATGAAGTGGCTGAAAAACACTGGAAACATGAGCCACAAAGCATCATAGAAAATGATGATGTCTACATCACATGGGATCATCCAATACCAACAGTACAAAAGATAGATGCTAGAAAACCAGATATAGTGGTCCATGAAAGGATGACAAAAGTAGCATTGATTACTGAAATCAACATACCGAGTGACTACAGTGTCCTGCATACAGAGAGAGACAAAGTTATAAAATATCAGAATTTGTGAGCAGAAACGAGAGCAATGTGGAAGAAGGATTCCCAGACAGTTCCAATAGTAGTAGGAGCAACGGGTCGTATAAAAAAGAGTCTACAATCATATTTAGGTATGTTACCAGTACATTTAACACCATACGAATTGCAGAAGGCGTCATTACTAGGCACATTGCAGGTGCTGTGAAGAGCACTTTTGGCTGACATCAAAGACTGAAACAATACTAATTTCATGAACTTTAATCATACTTTGACTGAGGAATGGGGTCCATATCCATCATGGTATTAGAAACCCAAAAGATTTGGAGAAATTAAAAAATAAGAAATGCATAAATGCATAAATATAATTGCAAATATAAAAAAAACTTCTGGAAAAACCTCATGTTGATCAGGAACGAAAGCAGGAATGGTTAAGGAGAGGCAAATTCAAACCAAGAGATGAAAGGTAAATACTGGCGGCCCAAGATAGTGGGTTACATGCACACTGGTTTTTACAAAGTCCATTGAACATGTGGGAGAAACAGACAAATGTAGGTTTTATAAAACCAAATTGGAAACAGTCACACACCTCATTGCTGGTTGTGACATACTAATGGCAGAAGGACTGTATACTGAAAGGCATAATAATGTGGTAAGATTGTTGCTCTGGGGATTGTGTAAACATTATGGTACTGAAGTGTCTGAAAAAACACTGGAAACATGAGCCACAAAGCATCATAGAAAATGATGGTTTATATCACATGCGATCATCCGTTACCAACAGTTCAAAAGACAGATGCTAGATAAAGTGGTCCATGAAAAGAAGACAAAAGTAGCACTGATCATTGAAATCACCACACACAGTGACTACAGTGTCTTGCTTACAGAGAGACACAAAGTCATAAAATATCAGGATTTGCAAGCAGAAATGATAGCAATGTGGAAGAAAAATCCCAGACAGTCTCAATAGTAGTAGGAGCAACGTGTCTTATAAAAACGAATCTACAATCATACTTTGATATGTTACCAATACATGCAACTTCATACAAATTGCAGAAAGAGACATTACTGGGCACATTGTGAGTGCTGTGAAGAGCACTTCTGGCTGACATCAAAGATTGAAACAATACTAATTTCATGAACTTTAATTGTACTTTAACTTAGGAATGGGGTCCGTTCCCATCATGGTATTAGAAACTCAAAAGATTTGGAGAAATTAAAAAAAAGAAGAAAGCAAACTAATATTCAAAAGCAGCCACTTGTCAGCATAGCATGTAATCTTGCATATGTCTTTATTCCATTGGATTTCACAGTACAGTAAACTCTCAATTAACCGGCACCCATGGGGAATGGTAGATGGCGGAAGCCTGAAGTTTCTGGTTGCTTGAGAGTTACTATTAAAAATAGGCCTGACTAATACTGCACCCTACACTATTTGTTTGATTTGACTTGTTCTCAGGTTGGGGAGAGAGGGGATTTATTCCTTTCTTCCTTTTTGTAAACTCTAAAAACCTAAGGGATGTTTCTGCGGGGGGAAAAACAAAGTGCAACACATGAAAATTGTACCGTATTTCTTCGATATTTTTTTGCTGGTTTCTTGAGAGTGCCAGTTGCTTGAGTTTTAGTTAACTGAGAGTAGCTCTTTTAATTATACTTTCTTGAACATCCTAAATGAACTTGTCCAAACCTGCCCTCTGGTTGTCTCAAAATGCAAAACACTTATGAGACTTAGAGACAGAGCCTGAAATACATGGCTATCCAAAAAACCCTAAGAAATCTCCAAACATTCGCAAAACTCAGAAACCAAACTAAAACTCAAATTAAGTTAGATAATAAAACATGCTACACTGATTTACAACATAAAAACTACAAAACTGACAAGACATTCTGGCCCTGTATAAACCAGCTGTTCAGTCGAAGTTGTGCCACTCAGTCATCTCCTACACTTAACACTAACAACAGCTCTATCAACTGCGCGGATGTTTTCATCTTTCAATCAGTGTTATCACTACTTCAAAATCCCCCCAATACCAACAACCAGATAACAGCACCACCATCCATTCCTCTTTATACCCTCTCCTTCCAACGAGTCCCCATAGCTTACATAAAGATAAACTATTACTTATATTGACACCCACAGCCTTAGCCCCTGGGATAACCTACCTGGCAAATACCTTAAGATGGCTGCAGAAGCAATACAGTCCCCCATCTCAAGTCTAATAAATTGCTTCATCAGTGAAGCATATGTACCTACCCTCTGGAAAAAAGCCACATTATTTCCCTCCACAAAGGAGGGCATTCAGTTAAACCCTCAAATTACATTCCCATGACCATCCCCTCCCATTAAAAATACTCAAAAAATGCATCCAATCACAACTCTTACATTACCTCCCACAAATTACACTGCTGTCTCCATCTCAGCATGGCTTCCAACTCTCCCTCAGTGCCTTTACCACTTTACTTTGTTTCATCGATCATCGATATAGTAAACACAAACAGGAATGACAGATACCTCGTCGCTGCCATTCTTCCTCGATTTATCCAAGGCCTTTTACATCATCTATCACTCTATTCTTCTACACAAGCTTCATAACCTAGGACTTGACACCACTGCTATATCGTGGTTTTGTAGCTACCTCCAAAAAGAGCTCAAGCTGCCAAGTGTCAAAAAGACATCTCATCCTACTTCCCCATTTCAGTCGGTGCACCATAAGGATCGATCTTGTGACCCATTCTGTTTAACATCTTAGTCAGTGACCTAAATAAAGCCTGTAAAACTGCATCCCTAGTACAGGAAACAGATGATGCCACAGTTATCTGTATAACAAAAAAAACATTAACAAACTACAAGAACTTACCCAGAAGTCCTTCTCCTCTATAAAAATCTGGCTGACATCTACCCAGCCATTCCTTAAACAAAGTAAAGCTAAACTAATTCTATTTTCTCCGAAATAGCTTACAATCAATAAAACCTGCTTCTTAGTTACCACATCCAACAGAACAAACTTCAGTCTTGTCACACACACTTAACTGCTAGGCATCTATGTAGACGAGAACATAAAATTTGGCACACATCCAAAATATAGTGAAAACATTACTTCAAAAACTACATTCTCTCTCTCTGCAGTCAAAACCTTCCGCTCAGACACTATAAGAAAACAGTCTACAGTAACATATTCTTCTCCCATCCTTAACAATATCCAAGTGACCTTGCTGAACAAACTTGAGCAATGTTACTACAAAATAGCACGATTAGCTGGGAACATTCTTAATAGAACCTAACACTGTGCTGCCCTAAGGGAGTTACACTGACTGAAATTCCCACATTACCTAACCTATTGACAACTTCCACAAATCCATAATATTGTGTATAAATCTAACAACTGTCCATCCATCTCCAGCCTCATATATACATACATATATAACCCTTCCAGGCCACTACATTCATCGGGCAAATACCTGTTACATGTATCCAAAGCCAACAATTCTTTTGGCAAATCCGTACTCTGCAACCACCTCACTAAATCTTGGAACCCCATCCTACTAGCAATATGACAAGAATACTCCCTAAAATCATTTAGAACTCCTCTAAGGTCCTATCTCCTGAGTTACCAGCTCTGTAGATGTGAGAATCCTCCATAAAATCATTTAAAACTCCTCTAAGGTCCTATCTCTTGAGTTACCAGCTCTGTAGATGTGAGAATCCTCCCTAAAATCATTTAAAACCCATCTAAGGTCCTGTCTCCTGAGTTACCAGCTCTGTAGATGTGAGAATCCTCCCTAAAATCATTTAAAACCCATCTAAGGTCCTGTCTCCTGAGTTACCAGCTCTGTAGATGTGAGAATCCTCTCTAAAAATCCATTAAAACCCCTCTAAGGTCCTATCTCCTGAGTTACCAGCTCTGTAGATGTGATCCTCCTAGATAGTCTCCAAACCCTTACTGTCATAGTTCCACGGGTGTTTACTAGACTACAAGGTCCTTTTTAAACATAGCCTTGCATCCCAAATCTCTGACAATTTCTCACACCCTTGATAAGTATAAGCAGGGACTTGGTAGATGAAACATTTACAAGCAGAGAACTGAGAGATGAACCATTTACAGGCTGCCTATGTCCATTAGAGATATAAGTACCAAACCGAGGATGAATTTTCTGTTCCCCAGCCAACTGTCCAAGTTACACTTGAATTGGGTTAAGGAGGAACTCTGCTTCACATGGATGGGAAGCCTATTCTAGAGAAGGGATAGTCTCTGGGATATATACCTGTCAAATAAAGCACCCTTACTCTTTTTTTATTAGGTACTGGGGGATCTTTTACATCCACATGAGCTACCACCAACTCATGGAACCTCAGTTTAACATCTCATCTGAAGGATGACACATTTCGAAGTGCAGCGTCCCCTTTATGCTGTATTGCAGTGTCAACAGTCAATTTACCTGGTGTGGGACTAGAACCCACAACCATCTTCACAGAAGGCATGTGTGCTACATGTTGTACCACTATTTTATGTAACTAGCCATAATACAGCTGCTTCTCACAATCTGTAACTATCTGACCATCATCTATCCCTCTCCACTACTCTTTCTCTCTCTCTCCTTTTTACCTGGACTTCCTCAGTGCAAATTCATAATTTGTAACCATCTTCTTCCTATAATTAATTCACTGTCTCCTGCTCAATATCTAATTTCAGCTGATGCCATTTGAAAGTAACTAGACTCTTATAAGTGTGACATTAATATTTTACTGTATTCTTCATTTACCTGCTATGTTTTCATTAACTATCAATACAATCCTCTGCATGTAGATTTACTATTCTATGTATGTACATTTATTATTTTTTGATTAACTGTCATATAATTACTACTCCATGTATGTTATGTATATCTATTATGTAAATCTTGCAAATGCAGCATTTCTTTCCAGGCCTCTGCTGAAAATGGGACTTGTGCTCAATCAAACTTTCCTGGTAAACAAAAGCAATACGTAAGTAAATAAATAATGAAATAAATTTCAGAAGACTGCCCTCCTGGTTTTCATTAAATTTTAAGTGTTAAAAGTGCTTTTATATGGACAGCCTTCACTTTATTAACTCTGTTGCCCCATGTTTTAAATGATTTATTAACTGTCTTAGGATCTACTATTTCATGCAGTTTATGGTTCATATGTTTATTTACAGCAGAACTTAAGTTTCTTTGAGCTCATTCTATATGTAAGTAATATGTGATTTTAAGGGTATTGTAATTGATTTTGAATTTAATTAATTGGTGAGAATGTTTTATCACAGCAAACTGTTATTTAATGTACTTGACCTGTAACATACGTATATACCTCTGAACCTCTAACACAAGAAATCCAAACACAGCCTAAAACAGTGGCAGAACAAAGGCCCAAAAATATGGACAGATTTAAAATATTGATCTTCTAAACTTAAGAATAACAGAATTTGTGTTAGAAGTCTAGAACTCAATTTTATGTCATTATTAAGAGAGTTCAGTCCTCAGTTATTTGCCGGAAAACCACACATTTTATGAGGAGCAAACCAAAATATGAGGCAAAAATCTGGACAGTTGAGATGTATGTTGCTGAATAAGCTGTATATTATTATTATTATTATTATTAGAATAAGAAGCATTTAACTATTTCAGAAATAATTAAAATATTTTTTCTTTTTCTGTATACATATATAAAATAACTTAATCTGGACATGGTGACAACTGGATGAGCTCAAGTCAGCAAAGATGATGTTAGCCATCTGTGCTAACCAAAACCCTAACTTCATCACTACCCCTTATTGCACCCTATACATTAGTGTGTAAAACACCCTTTCTTATAACAGTGTCATGAGACACATGAGTGTTGAGATCAACAGTCACGCATGTACACACGCACACACACACACACACACACACACACACACACACACACACACACACACACACACACACATTGGCATTAAAAAAGAAACATTTTGGCATTCTCCCTTTCTATTCTACTTACCTTACATTTGATGAAAGACACTTCTATGGTACCAGCACTTGACACAATCTTCAATCAGCCAGTAATGTCACCCAAGCTTGGTCTGATGACTGCAATGTGGGACCAAATAAATGGTAATATAAATAGACACACACACAAATACCATCAAAACATGCATGATATATCCTCATGGATAAATAAATAAAAATAAATTATTAGGATCTGAAACATGTTTCTCATCATAATCATGGAGTGTTATAATTGTATTCTGCATCTGGGAAAAATGTAACTTTGTTAAGCAGAGTTCTAAAATAAGAAAATTGCTTAATAAAGTTTTGCTAAGCGCTAAGCAGTTCAATACAGCAAAGTAGTGATCACCATAAAACAGCATCAGTAAGCATTTGTACAACTTTAACAGCTGTTATACACATCACTAACAGAACTGACAATGTGAAGTGTCTGACTGTTTAATAGTATTCATTCATTTTGTTTAGATGCTTTACTTCTGGCCGCTGTTTGTGTGTGTGTGTGTGTGTGTGTGTGTGTGTGTGTGTGTGTGTGTGTGTGTGTGTGTGTGTGTCTGTGTGTTTATATGTATGTGTCTGTGTGTGTCAGCATTATGTGGCTTTCAAAGTATAAAACACTTTCCAGTCCTACACATTTTTCTGTAAATGGCAGTACACGTAGCAGATAAAGCTCCATGCTCTGCAAAGAATTTAGATCAAGCATCTCTGATTATAACTGTTATATTTTCTCAACACAGATGCCAAGTTTTTCCTCATGTACTTCACTTTACTGTACTCTCAAGGTACATTTCTTAACATTAGTGCCTCAAAAACATAGTGACTTGCTTATGACTGGAGATCTCTTATTACAGGAAAATGTATGTTTTTTGCAAGCACTGTCTAATTTAAAGATAAAACACTTGCAATGTGATTCAGAAATCTGTCATCCTTAAGAAGAATACTGAAAGGTCCTGTTGAAGCAAGTGTCAAGTCTATGTTATCTGTGGTCAGAACTGCACAGTGTCCTTCCAGTGTTTAAAGATCAGAAGATCAGAGGTGGAACACATGGTAAATACTAGAAAATGTATAGTTTTTACTGCTACAAAAGACAGTAGAACATGCTCAAAACAAGACAGTTATTTAAAATTAATATCTTCTGTAGAGTACAACATTTATACGTGCTGACATTTCGGAGCTTATCTGAAGTGGAACAGAAGCAATGGTGTGTTTTTTATCTAATGTATACTCCTTGTTTTTAATGCACTTTCTAGACTATTCAGCTAACAGACAACTGAATGCCATCATTTCACACAACTGAGAGATGTATTTGCAGATATACACTTTTTGATATGTTTATCCATTTCTGAGTTTACAAGATTCCACTACTTAAGTCATTCTTTTTTTTTTTTCGTGCACCTGCTTTAATTCTTAGCTTTCAACAAATGAAACCTATCATGATATTGTAACTGCTTAATCTTTGCTATGTCTAGAAGCTACAAATAACTGAAATTGTAAACTTCTGTAAACTTTTTAATCTTTGTTTCGTCTTGAAGGTACAAATGACTGAAATTGTAAACTTTTGTCACAAATGTTCTGTAGTTTAGTCTTTAACCTACAAATGATTGAAACTGTAAACTGTAATCTTTGTTTTGGAGCTTTTCTCCCCAGGACTTCATTGAAAATGGGTTCTTCTTGGCCCAATGGACTATCCTGGTAAACCAACTGCAAATAAATAAATAAATAATTTTTTGTGTGAGTATATCATTCAAACTCCTGAATAAGTTAATCAAATAGTTTTATCTAGCTCGTAAAACTTTTAATTATATGTATTTCTCCTTTAGTGTTGAGATCAACATATAATTGCATCAGTGGTAGGCCCAGTATGAGGCTAACATTGCCCTAGTTTCATTACTTTTAGCATATAAGGCTTCATATTGCACATGATTCAGTGATTTTCTTGTTGCATAATAGCCAACTGCTGTATTAGCTGTGACCTGGAGCCTCACTTCTATCTTCAGCCATGGCATTTGTAGTAACCTGTCTCCACTACCACTCACAGGCTGTTACGTTACAAGTAGGGAAACACAAAATGTAGAGTATAGTACCATCCTAGCAGCTGCAAGAGATGTTCTTATCTCTTATCCTGTTTACCAAAGTAAAATACTTCTCTTAAGTTAAAACAGAATGTAATAATTTGGACTAATAACCCAATATTATATGATCATTTATAACAAAATGGATGAAATAATTAATTTTTATTAAGACTATTAAGTATTGCAAGAATAAGCAATCTAGAACTATACTATCTGAATATAATTTATACTAAGTAACTGTTGCTGTTCTAGGCAAAGAAGAATTTTAGCTAGTGACATTTAGTATTTTATCCAGCCTTTCCAAAATCTTGTGATTAAAGCATCATTGCTGTAGAATTTCCTCTGCTATTTTCTAAGTAGCAACCTTAGCTAATTAATACTGTCATACCAAATCAAGTTTAATTTCTTAATTTAAGTTAAATTGTTATACTAAATGCAAATGATATGCAGTTCTGACTATAATAATTTATTTTCATCTGACGGATGTTGTCACATCTACAAATTAATTCTTCTTTCGCCCAGAATGTTAAATCATGGAAGATGCTCTTAAAATGATTTGTTTTGTATTTGTGGAGGTCAGTACTTCTAGGGTGGATTAGATTTCCCCTTGGAGTACCGAAACAGAGTAGGTATGCTCCATTTCTTCACAAGCATTCCCTAGTGGAACAGCATGGAATCACAGATGTCAGTAATATGAACTGGATCATACTTTTATTATAAGAGACATCTATTAATCACACCGTCTGGGCTCAGTCAGGAGGGTACAAGGTAGCCTTAAAGGTCACTGTAGAGCTTTTGTTCAATACATAAAAGTTATTAGTCTTTTAATACATTATTACTTTATTGGCAAATCCCTGTTTTATAAGCAACACTATCTGGTGTGTGTAGTCCGTCTTATTGTACAATGGTGCTTGCAATCCATTAGGTATTTTAGTAATATGAATTACTTTGTAGTATTTTGGTCTAAAGGTAAAACTATCAACAGGCATTCCGTGATACATTTAGTAACACTGAAGGCACTGAAGGAACACATTTTCAAACCTGTTATATTGTACAACATCACAGTGCTACAAAAGATCTTAGAAGATGTTCTTATCTACCCTGTCAATTTGCAATGATTACAGATATTTGTCAGATCAATCTGTCTCAAGTTGTAAATGTTTATTTTACCATATCATATCTGTGCTGTACTTGATTTTCTGAATAGCATTACTCTTCCCTGGTACACTCTTCTATAAAACAGTAGTCTCCAGTCAAAGCACTTATACTGTAAAGTGAAGAAATGCACCCAGACATGGAAGGCGAGGACGCCCCAGATTATGATACTCATACATCTGCTGAGTCACATATCTAAGAACAGGTGATGTCACATGTGAGGTAATGCTGCTAACAACCTGTTATAAGATCAGTCTACCTAGATAAATGCTGGTAAGTGAGTTGTTTCTGACAGAACTCAGAACGGTATTAGCAATTAATATAGGATTAAATTCACAGCTGCTTAGTAGGAGTTAATCTGATCAAAACGTTCTCAAAAAATTTGTAGTCCTGCTTGGTACACATGAGACAGAATGTAAGACTGTGTATTTAACATTGTATTGCAGCCTTGTTAAGGTCAAAGTGCAGGCAGCAAGGCCAAAGTTCATGTCATATCAGGTCCGCAGTAGAAAGTGTGAACAATAATAAGTGATTTCAACAGACAGTTAGTGAGGAAATGAGGTTTCTTTAACGATTCTCCTTTCCTTCTAATAAAATCACATATAGTAAGAGTACTGGGCTATACCCCCAGGGACAACATATGCAGGGGAGTAAATGCTGCTGCAAAAAATGCTTTTAGAATTTTGCAGCGTCTTTTGATTTTCACTGCACTTACATTAGTCACCTATTTGTGTCACACATTTTAGCTTTGAACAGATGTAAGATAACCTTTGCCATGGCCTTTAAAGTACTTTGCACAAAGCAGTACAATTTGACTAGAAAGAGGTGACTTCAAGCCAGTTTGCACACACATTCAGCCACACTGTTGTTCTCATTTTTTCCCCTTAACCTCCTGTACATTCTATATCATCCCAGCTGCCAACATTTCCTATATTCCTGAGCAGCAGACTTTTTATTCAGCATCTTGAATGTTTATCCCTATTTGAACTATACACAAAAATCAAATTAAGACATGACAAGTGCCCCAGAACTGGATTGCATTATTTATTTATTTATTTTTTTTTATTCACCAGGTAGCTGGGCTCGTCCATTGACCCTTTTCACCCATGACCTAGGCGCAGTTAGCAGTAGTGCAGATATAATATAAAATTCAAAACATGCATAGAAAGAAATGTGCAATTAGGAAAAAGCAAGTCATTGCATATAACTTCTTAAGTACTAATAGTTTGCCAATAAATAAGACTTATCAAGAAGTACAAATACCCTGACAAATAAACTGAGTTCTAAGCAAGTGTTATGTACATATATACAGTAGAGAAACACTAGTACACACTAGTATGTGGTAATACAGACTAGCACACACTAGTATGTGGTAGTACACACTAGTATACCCTAGTATACACTAGTACATACAATTACACACTAGTATACACTAGTAGACACTATTACAAACTAGTACAGACTAGTATACACCAGTACAGGTTAGTATACACAGGTACACACTAGTACATGTGGTTATGTGCTACCTGTTCATGTACCACTTTCTCACAGCCTACTAGCATTGTTTGATGCTGAGCACGTTGGAAAGCATAGTATGATTTTGAAATGTGAAACCTCAGAGTTGGTGCAACCTTCCTGGTAATACATCTAAAGACTATGTTTTGAAGTAGACCCCCCCCCCCCCACATGGAGTGGGTACAGAGGAAAGGAGCACCTTGGAAAAAAACATGTTAAATTGTGTTTTAAACTTTCTGTTTGATATGTAGCAGATTCCTAAATATGCAGGTGTCAGTTAACATTTGAGACTTGTACACATGGCACATAAGCTACTATGCCATGTACTTCCACTTTAAGTGTTGTTTTGGCCACACAATGCATTTCCACCTGTCAGTATGCAGTGACGAAAGCTGCAACATGTGACCATTTAGCAATAGTAGTTACCATGGCAATGGCGCAAAATAATGCATTCCTTACTGTGTATAAACCTCAGGTATCAATGTTTGGAGATTACAGTTTTATCTTCTATCACTGAATTTCTAAATTGTAAAGTTAGGTCTAGCACATCTATTTGTGGGACACAGAGCAATACTTGACTTCAGGTGTATCAACCTCTATTTTATTATTATTTTATTTAACATTTGTTAACCGGGCTAGTCCAGGTGGATATATTTCCATTTTCAGCAGAGGCCCGAGGAGAAAAGCTCCAGTTGTAAAACATACCACCACCACACCAAAAGGTTTAAAATAGGCAAAAAGGAATTAGCTATAAATTCTAGGAAGACAAAAAGACATACTATACTAGATACATCATACATTTACAAAACATTTTACAGCATGAAAGTCTAGGGCAATCCCAAGACATTATTAGAAAATACCTTTAAAACTTTGGTAAATCTAGTTTATGCAGACAGTTACTTTTCCTAAGGATTATATGCTAGACATATTATTAGAAAAAAAGGAAGGGAGAGAAAAAAAAGGAGGGTATATTAATCAAGAGGCAGCGAGTACTACCAACAGGGTACATTGATAGCTCAGCAGACAAGATATCTAATTGTTGTCAGGTAGTAGAGATTACTTAAGTACCTTCTAATTTAGGGGAGAATATAGGAAAGAGTAGGAGAGTAGGAGGCCAAGAGATGACAATGAGAAGTCCAGAGGATCAGTCTGGGTAACAGCAAGGGCATAGCCAGTGATTTTTAAGGCATGCCTTAAGACTTTGCTTGAAGAGAGAGAGGGATGGAAGTGTGGTAAGGTCAGAGGGCAAGAGGTTCCATTGTTTTCCCACGGTATTTGAGAATAGTGAGTCACCAGCTAAGTTGTTTGACTTGGTGGTCCTAGTAAGTAGTTTATTGGAGGAGCGTAAGGACTCAAGATTCCTATAGGGTGATATAAGGTTGTTTAGTACTGGTGTATTATTAGGTTGATAAAAAATTTTATAAGTGATGGTAAGTTGGGAAAGTATCAGAAGTTTTTTTAGTTCCAGCCAGTCTAGTTGATGAAGGTTATGACAATGGTGAGTTCTATATGGGTTTCCAGTGGCAAATCTAGCATACTATTATAGGAGTTGGATAGTTTTGTAAGATTACTTTTTTTTAGATTAGTATATATGGGAGCTACATACAGAAGAGTTGAAATTAGGTGGGAGTGGGCAATAGTTTTCTGGCAGTTGGAGTCAAGAAAGGTTTTATCCTATATAGGGAGCCCAGTTTTTTATTAACAGATTTAATAGTGTTATTAATGTGAATGTCAAAGGTGAGATTATTATCAATTGTATTTTCTAATAGTTTGGTGGAAAAGTCTGGGGATATAAGGGTACCATTGCTAGATTGAATGGAGAAATCTATGGGGGGGGGGGCTTACTGTTTGGCGTAAACAATAGTAGCTTGGTCTTTTTTGTGTTCAAAAGAAGGCACCGTCTAGAGAACCATGACTCTACAGTGTTGAAAGCTGTTTGGGTTAAAGACTAAAGTTCAGATATAGAGCTGGCAGAGCATATGATTGTAGAATCAACAGCATATTGTATACAGGTGGTTAGAGGAATGGCTATTTGAAGGTCATTGATGAATAATGAGAATAGGAGTGGACCAAGAATGGATCCTTGAGGGACTCCTAGGGAAATGGGAAGGTGAGAAGATAGTTGATTGTCCCAAAGGACTGCTTGCTGTCTATTACTAAGGTAGGACTTAAACCAGAGAATTGCTTTGGTGTCAAGAGAGAAGGATGACAGAGTATTCAAGAGAAGGCGATGGTTAACCATATCAAAGGCTTTAGACAGGTCGAGAAAGAGTGCTGATGAGAGGCTGTTTTTATTGCGGTTATTATTAATGGTGTTGGTGAAGGATAGGAGAGCTGAGGTGGTACTATGATAAGGCCTGAAACCATGCTGACAGTTAGCTAGAATGTTATGTTTTAGTAAGTGATTCATAAGCTGTTGGTGAATACATTTTTCCTTAATTTTGGCTATTGGAGAAAGGAGGGCTATAGACTTGTAGTTAGAATAGTCAGTAGCGTTACCTCCTTTGTGTAAGGGAATAATATGAGAGATTTTCCAGAGATCTGGAATGGTTCCTTCGGTTATGGTACGGTTAATCAGGATGGATATAGGATAGGCGACTACTTTGGCAGCTTGCTGAAGGTATTCAGATGGTAAGTTATCGACTGAGGGGGTACAAGGTTTGGGTTTGTGGATAAGTTTATAGATGTAGGAGGTAGGGATGGGTTTTAGTTGGAATGTAGGCTGAGTATGAGGTAAGGAGTTAGTTAGATCAGAGTTATCTGTTGCTAGTTGGTTGGCTAGAGATTGTATGGTATTTGTGAAGAAAGTGTTAAAGGTATTGGCAGTTTGATGGGAGGTATTGTTTTCTGACCCTAGAGGGGAAGGAGTGCTAGATTGGCCAGGGTGAAAGAGGTTATTTATGCTTGCCCAGACCTTTTGTGGATTAGTGTGGTGATTTTGCTGCAGTTTGCAAAAGTAGCTTTTTTTATCAGAGAGAACTGCTTTTTTGTAGCATTTCTCAACTGTCTAAAGGTTTGTTGATCTGGGGTATTTCTGGTTGCTCTCCTCTTAGTCCAGGACTTATTTCTAAGTAAAATTTTTTGTCATCAAGTGCAGCAATCTATCAATAATCCATCAATGTGCATGTTTGCATACCTCAAAAATAGAGCATGTTGATGGCATTGAAAACAAGAAATGCATTCTGGCATAAATGATTGACGGCAATCCCAAATCCATATTGCCATACCGTCTGCTACATGCATACACACTCAGACACACACATATTCACTTGCTCGTACACACACACACACACACACACACACACACACACACACACACACACGCACGCACGCACGCACACACACACACATATCATACTTCACTTTTATACTGTGGGAAGCAACCTAATAAATTAACACAGATTATAAATCTACACAAATTAAATAATTAACATAAGAGCTGTAATTTCAAAGTATGTTAACAAGACAAGTACTGTCCAACCAATGAAAAAACTACTGACCACAAACAAGTGAAATGGACATCACTAAAAAGAGACATGAAGAAATGGGCTATTCCCTATGGTTCTGTGTATGGGTGGGGGAGCATGTGCAAATATATATTTCCTGAAAATCATTAATATTAAAAACCTGGTCTAGTAATGTGATCATAGCAGCATGCATTTAGTGAAGCCCAGTGTTACAGAGGCTGATACATTGTTGCAATATTGTATTTCATGCCATCCCTATCATCTGCATGTCCTGTCTGTTCATTTATACAAGGCAATTGACCAGTAATTATCAGTCCACTTCACTATTCACCTTTACTAGGTGTGCTCATGTCTGAGACCAGATAACTGTGGTCACTTCTTACTAAATTTTAGCTAATTCTATGCCAAAAAAATTGATAATAAAACATCTAGTGTAGACAGCCTTTTTGTTGGTATTGTTGTATACTGAATGAGCTTACAGACATTTAGCACTTTCATTAAAGAGTATACACTTTGTGGATTTAAAAAAATCCATTAGACAGGTGGTTGATTAATGTTAACTAGCAAGAATAAATTGTCTGACTGTACCCTGCTGCACAGATAATCTTGTGTTGTTTCTAATTTACCTGTTGCAGAGTTGGGAGGTCTATCTTCAAATAACACCTTTAGAGATACACCATAAAACTTTACTGCCACTCATTCTGTGGACCAGGGATCTGCTGTGGCAACCCCTAACAGGAGCAGGTGAAGGGAAAAGAAGAAGAAATGCCAGTTCTTTCTTTGGTTATAGGTTCATACTAGGCTAACTGCCCTTGCGAGCCATTTTAAGCCTAGCCAATTATCCCTTGTGAGATTTGAACCCTGCACCTTGTGTTTATAAGGCAAATGCCTTAACCATTAGGCCACCCTCCCAACCCTAAGACATTTTTTCATTTTATTTTTATTTTATACATTTGATAACTAGTAAGCCCACTGAATGCAAGTGTCCTTTTTAGTAGTTATGCAATAGTTAAGTGAAGGAAAAAATAATCAATTGGAATTATTTGAATAAATAATCAAACCATGTACTCAAGTAGCTGCACATTCAAAGTTCATTCACTTACATCCCTGGGCTAAGTGCCAGATGGCACTCTGGTATACTTCTTAGTCTCATGGACAGCTTTCTTTGTCAGTTCCATGATTTATTATATTATTATTATTATTATCATTATTATTATTATTATATTAAATGTCATCCTATCCACATTTCAATAATTTCTTAACTTGATGATGGTAGAATGCTCCTCAGATGTTAAACTTAATTTCTCACTGTTCCACCCACTTTCAGCACTGCATCAATCTTTGTATGCTTGTGTATTATAAATTATGGGGTACCGGATGCTGTTTGAGATTTGGATATTGTAAAAAAGCTACATTTTTATGTATTTCACAAACACGGCTAATGCCATTGAGTGATGTAAATATTATATACATATTACTGTTTAGATAATGTTATGTATTATTTAGAGGAGAAATTCCTTCATGTAACCTTGAACATTTGAATGAACTTTTACATTCAGATGTTTGATAGACTCCTCAGATTTACTATAAACTGAAATAAGGCAGTATTGTTTCCAAAAAATCCTTCATGTTACAGAATGTAAATTGTGATGACAAAATGCATAGTATTCCATGCAAAACTCATGTGCCAACTGGCAACTACTCGAGTATCTCATGTCATTATGCCCAAGTCCCAGATCTCCTTTCTAGAAGGATAACATCACCAGGCTGCCAAGAGAACAAGTTACTACTCAGAATAAAATAAAACAGAAACCTCAAACGATGTCGCCCCTCACACTCCATGGACTAAGTGGAGTGCACTCACAAACACACATGCATGCCCACACACGCACACACAAACGTCAGAATTACAATGACAGACATGCACACACATGCACAGGTACACACACACACATGCAACTACACTGACACATGTATACGCACACTAAAATGCACTTTCCAAAACCAGTTTCAAGAATGATATAGTAGACAAGGTAATAAACTATAGTATGTCAGCATTAGTCAGGATTTGTTTCTTCATAAATCCTACAGGCACAAGAAAAAATACTGCAACGACAAACAAAGTTTTAATCTACTGTAATGTCAGCTAGCCATAGTCTTTTCATCTTTAACACTTGTTTTAAAAATTCATCTCATGCAGCCGATGTTTCTTCTGTCTTCGTTTATCTGTTAAAACAGCTTACTTCACCCACTCTCAATGGAGAGCTGTTCCTTAAACCAGCTTACTTCACCCAATCTCAACGGAGAGCTGTTCCAGAAGAAAATGTTCTGTCCTCGTTTATCTGTTAAAACAGGTTACTTCACCCACTCTCAACGGAGAGCTGTTCCAGAAGAAAATGTTCTGTCTTCGTTTATCTGGTAAAACAGCTTACTTCACCCAATCTCAATGGAGAGCTGTTCCAGAAGAAAATGTTCTGTCTTCGTTTATCTGTTAAAGCAGCTTACTTCACCCACTCTCAACGGAGAGCTGTTCCAGAAGAAAATGGCAACTGCATTGCTTAATTACAGGATTTCCACAAGTCTGGTGTCACAGGTTAAGGGAATGTTAAGGTGCTTATGCACAGATTATATCGATTAAGCCTTGGCATGATCACCGTGAATATCCTTATAAGTTTTATCAGTATTGCATCAAAGGAGCATACATTTTGACGCCATTGTGTGTCTGCATTTATTTAACTGGTTCTCACTGAGCATTTATCTTTTGAGCTGTACCCGTTCCTTTACATAAAGATAGCAAATCATAATGAAGTGTGATCCATACTATAACATGCTGATTTTTTTCTCTTTCTCTGATGTGAAAATTTCAGCAAAGATGACAACATGCAGCAGAAATAGACTCTTTGTCTGTGACATCCACGGCAGTAGATTTTTGTGACTCTTGGAACAGCAGTTTAGTTTCCTGTGAAGCTAAGAAAATGTCTGAAAATGTCAGGAATGTGAAATGTAGTAACTTCCATGCTGTCATAACCCCTGTTAGCGTTTTTGAAAATTTCTATAAAAATAATTCATGGATTAGTATTATTGAGTTTGTCTGATACTGAGGTGTCCTGAATTTCGCTCCTTCTCATATTTTTTTTTATTTCATCTTTGCTAATGGTAGGAGAGCACTGATCTGCAAGAAACATTTTCAAACTCTGCCAGGAAAAATACACAAACTGTAAACCAATGAAAACAAAAGTCTTAAAAATATTAAAATGTGGTGTGACAGCCCAGGAGCCTCAATCTTTACCACTGACACCGGTGGGAATGTTCATGCTCAGGAAAATAGACACACACAGTATTTTCAGATGCAGATCTCTGCACCAAGTACAATTTCCCTTAAGAGCACACAGGGAATGCACTCTCCAGTCAAAGGGCTGGGCTTTCTCTCCAGGCCCCACATAAGACTCCTTACTGACCTCTACAGAGCTAAGTTCTTAGATGGGTGTTCCAAGACAAGTCCAAGCCAAGTCCCCCACCATCCTGTCTGTGGAATCAGTGCTCTCAATATCCCTGTTCAAAGTAGCTTTCACACACACACACTCTCTTGAGATTTGGATTTTCACGCACAAACCCACCTGGGAAAGGCTGGCATAGCTTACCGCTTAGCCAACTCCACGCAAACTATAAGGTAGATTCACTGCGACCTGAACACCCAAAGCCAGCTATTTTCTAGCTCTTGCAAGGGTACCCAATTACACTTAGTAAAGTTAATACTTATACAGATGGTAGTGTTTAACCAAGCAGCAAGACTTTCAGGAACATAGAGCCACAGTGCCACTAAATAAATGCAAGTACTCGCAAATGTTAAATATTTTCTAAAAGATCAGCCACAATGAAGGATTTACTGATATGTAATAATAAATAAAGAAAAAAAAGATGAAAATACTAGATATCTATTTACAATAAACAGCAGAGTTTTAGTCATAGGAAATATAAACAATAACATAATGGAAAGACTCTGACAGATACAGAAAAAAATGTATCTAATCTAACTATATTTTCATAAATAACCGAAGAATTACTACTCCTTAGTTACTTACTAAAGCAAGACAAGATGAAAGTGGATGAGTGTCTTTCTCAGGTCCCAAAAAACAAGTGCACATATTACATCTCTCACTAGTGTTCAGATACAATTTCAGTGCTGGCTACAGAATGACATCACATCTGTTCACCTGACTCTGTGGTTCCCACACTACCCCTTCACTAGAAACTGAGCCTGGATCTGGCGCTGATGTGTCACAATACATACATAGAACTTTAGCTAAGGTTTATTATAGCATGTGAAAACTGTAAAACAATTCTAGCAATTCCATCCTTCCTCCAGAGACTAACAAGCTATTCTTTGGCACCTCAGAGTAGCAATTTGTTCACCACTAAGGACAACAGAGCAGGAATCCAGCCCAGGCTTTTCACAGACATTGACTGCATTCATACCTGTGAGATAAAGTTTTTATGACCTAAACCAAGTGATCTAAATTCAGGCTATTTTTCTTATGGTTAGCTGGGCTGAGCTTCACCCCTTCCCTTCCAGTATTCTCTGTTCAGGAGAACCCACTGTTGATACATTTTTAACGCAAGCAAATTTACAAATATATTTTAACACAGGCATCTATAAAAGTAGTTTGATATTCAAATGACATATAATTCTTTACAAAACTCCAGCTAGCTCTGCTGGCATATGTTAAACATGCACTGCATTACTCACCTCTGGCACAGCTGGCACTACCTCACATAATCACATTTCTCCCCCTTTGATCATTCAAGCTAGTTTTTCAAGTGACCCTGGCAAAACATTGCTTGAGAAAACTGATCCTGTCTGGGAACACATTAACCCATACCTTGTCTTTTGAGCCCATCTGCACTGGCATTCCTGATTCCACTAGTGTGCTGCACTGTCATGTCATATGCCTGCAACCCAAGGCTCCACCTTAATAACTTGGCATTTTGCTGGCTGGCTCAATATACCCATATTAAAGGATTGTGGTCTCTAACCACAGTGCATTTCCTTCCATATAGATAGGACTAAAATGTCTGCAGTACCCATACTATGGATAGACATTCTTTTTCTACAGCTACATAACTTTCCTCCTTAGGTTAGAGTCTATGGCTGAGATATACAACAGGGTACTATTCTCTCTCTCTGAAGAAACCTGACCGAGTACAGCCCCCACCCCATGATTTGCAGCATTTACTTGCACAACATATTCTTTGTTGTAATCTGGACTGGCTAGCACAGGGTCTCCTCCCAAATTCCCTTTAAGCTTTTGGAATGACTACTCACAGGCTGGGGTACACATAAACTTATCTGGCCTGTTTTTTCCTTATCAGGTCTGTGAGGGGAACAGCTATTGTACTGTAATTGGGAACAGACTTTTTATAGTACCCCACTGTCCCCAAGAATGCCCTCATCTGCTTTTTGGTAACAGGGGCAGGCCATGCCTGAACTCTACTCTACTCTACTTTGGCAGGTTACGGCCTGCTCTTAGCACTCCCTATTCTATGTCCCAGGTAGGAGACCTCTGCCTTACCCACCTGACACTTACAGGATGTAATGGTAAACCCTGACCTGTGCAGTCTGCCCAGCACCTCCCTGACATGCCAGGAATGGCTGTAGATGGCAATATCATCCAGGTAAGCAGAAGCAAAATCTTCTGCTCCTGCTAGGATATGATCTACCAGCCTTTGGGAGGTTGCTGGGACATTTTTCACCCCAAAGGCATTTTGTGAACTCATATAATCAAAAAGGAGTCACAAAGGATGACCTCTGTCTAGCAGTGAGAGTGAAGGCCACCTGCCAGTAGCCCTTGGTCAGATCAGTAGTGGTCAGATACTTAGACTGTCTGATCTACTTTAAGCCTCGTCTGTCCTAGGCATTGGATAAGCATCTGACTCTGTGTCACTGTTTAGTTCTCTGCAGTCCTCACAGAACCTGATTTTGTCATATTTCTTTGGTACCAGCACCACTGGGGAGGCTCTGGGACTGCTGGACTCCTTATTTACTCCCAGGTATAACATTTCCTGTATCTATTCCCTCAAAATCTGTCTGTCTCGCTCAGATACCCTCTAAGGGGCCTGCTTGATAGGTCGTTGGAGACCTGTATGCACATGGTGCTGCACCAGGTGGGTGCACCCAGGTTTCCCAGTGAAAATGTCCCCAAACTCCTGTAACACTGCTTGGATTTCTCAAACCTGGGTAAGGGATAGCTGCTGGGACATTGCTACCCCTTTCATTGAGGTGATCAGTCACCAGATCCCTCTCAGACTCTACCTGCCACCCACTGCAAGTATTCAGCACAAGAACTTCCCTATAATGGTAAGGCTTCATCATATTAACATGGTACAGTCTGTGCCCCTGCCTCCTGCCTAGCAGTTTTACCATGTAATTAACATCACTGACCTTCCTTATCACTTTGAAGGGTCCTTCCCAAGCTGCCTACAGCTTATTGTATCTTACAAGAATGATCACCATAACCTGCTGTCCCACAACATTCTCCCGGGTTCGAGAATTGCTGTCATACCAGACCTTTTTCCTGCTGTTGGGTTCCTACCAGGTTCTCCTGGGCCAAGCCCATGAACTTCCTAAGCCTTCTCCTGAGGTGTAGGACATATGCCACAATACACTCCTTGTAAAATTCACACTCAACCTACCATCCATCTCAAATCAAATCAAAGGACCGCCCTCACACTATGCCCCCACAGCAACTCAAAGGGTGAAAAAACTTTAGATTCCTGGGGTATCTCTCTGTATGCAAACAGCAGATGGGGCAAATATTTGTCCCATTCTTTCTTAAACTGGTCTACAAATGCCCTTAGCATGGTCTTCAGTTTAGAGTTTAACGTCTCCACAAGACCATTAGTCTGGGGATGGGAGGGGGTTGTCTTTAGGTGCATCACCAAACAGCATTTCAACAGACCATCCAGCAGGTCTGACATGAAATTGCCACCTCTGTGAGTCAGTATTTCTCTCTGCAAATATTTGTCAAACAGAATGTTATCTTTTCAGAAACTATACTGAACTTTTACAGTTCCTCTCGGTCTGAGAAGATAAAGTAAATTTGCTTTCTGGAGGATCAATAGATATCTGACTCCCAAAATGCATTGTCTCCCACCTGAGCATATTGTTAGAGCTATGATGGGAAAGGACAAGAAAAGGACAAAGGCTGCCTTATGGCATCCACATTAACTTCAGAACATGACAACAATAGTATAGAAAATGCGTGAGGACAAGACATCATGAAAAGAGTAAAATGAAAGATTATGCTTCCAAGCGCATCAACAGAGGTGTTCATGGCTTCAGTATAAATGCAATGCATAAACTAAATTATTAGGATGCCAAGTTAAGCTTTATAGTACTGGGACATTACAGAATGCTTTTTCTGCAGATAATAATATTCTGTATGACTCTTCATTCAAGATATAAGACTGAAAGTGTTCCATTGGGTTTCTACAGCCAAGATACCAGTGAAACAGCATGTTATACAGGTAATATAAAAATTGTCATTTCATGATGATGATATCTGATATAAGCCAAAATTAGAAAAAGGAAAATGAACAAGCACAAAATAGTTTATGTCCAGAATGGTTTTGATTTTATACAGTTTCATATTTCATAGTTATATCAAAAGAAATTACCTAGTTATCAACTTAATTACAGTGGGTGCAACAGTTACAGTTACTTCTTCACAGAGGATTTTCCTGGATGGCACACCTGTGCAGGGCTTGCATGTCATCCTTGTGTCTCAAGTCTAAGCAAGCTTTTATTTGGATATATATAAATATATGTATATATATATATATATATATATATATATATATATATATATATATATATATATATATACACACACACACACACACACACACACACACACACACATATATATATATATATATATATATGTATGGATCTAGGACTATTGAATGAAAGTTCAATAGTCCGAGTCCACAATCGTCAAACACACTTTAACGAAAGCGCTTTCACCAAAAAAGCACTTTCGTTAAAGTGTGTTTTAAAAAATAAAACATTACTTTTACGTTTTTGCAGGGGGGCAAGCCCCTTTGCACCCCCCCCCACACACCCCCCTACTTAAATATTCTCACTTCGAGGTCGCACTACAGTGAGGAAAATGGAATTTTCCCTTATACCCACTGTAGTGCGATCTCTGCAACAGGCATACTTATGCGAAAGTGCTTTTCCGTGAAAAGCACTTTCGCACAGGTATGCCCGGGCGAATCTCTTTCGGTTATGTTGTCTTTCAGTGATCCATACAACACTCCAGAGTGCGTGTGTGGTTTGTGTGTTTGTGTGTGTGTGTGTGTGTGTGTGTGTGTGTGTGTGTGTGTGTGTGTGTGTGTGTGTGTGTGTGTGTGTGTAAGCACCACAGTGCTCTAATGTCTCAAGTGGGGCTGGTTTCTTCCTGAACACTGGCTGCTTGTTTGGATAGACTTTGGCTTTCTCTTGATGATGTTTAATAGATTAAACTAAATATTGCAAATAAATGAATGAATACTGTTAGAATGTTTCCCTGTTTATTTATTTTTTATTTATTTAACTTTGTTTACTAGGTAGTACACTGATCGTAATGGACCAATTATAGGCACAGGTAAGGTGTTTGTGTGACAATATTCCAATAACACAGCATCTATGTATTGTATTTGTTTACTTTAGGCTTACTAAGGAAATAGAGAAAATGCATGCAAGAAAAGAAGGCTAAAGATTGTATTTATAAAGTGTGCAAAACAGCTGGACCTTAAAGTCTGTCAAGCAGCAGTGTCTCTTCAGAGTGATGATTCACAATACACCCTTTGCAAGTACTTATAGAGTCTGGCACACTGTGCTGGGTTTTAAGTTAGTTTTTAATGCAGTATTTCTTTAGCAATGTGCCCTCATCCAAAAATGAGACTGGGCAGCAGTCATTGGGAAAGGGTAAAGCACAAGTGGGCATGTGCTGCCTCAAACTGAGTGAAATTTCAGTTAGACTCTGCAAGAAAGTAGACAGGTAGTGTGTAAAGAATAACGTGATAAAGCTATGCATGGTAATGTTTGGATATGTACTACACTTTTATACTGGCCACGAGGAAGATCTAGAAATACCTTTGTTTCTCAGAAAATCTATACAATATGAACATTTCATTTTACTATGAATCGCACTGTATTAATTTAATATGAAAATAATTTGCACTAGGTTAAAACCCTTTCTTCTGCAATGCAAAATATGACACAGCTATGGGGACAGGTAGGGTATTCTCATATATTAGCATATATCTAGAATTGAAAGAACATGGTTGTCATTTGGATTTGTAATGATTAATGCACTATATACTTTGTTTTATGTATGGATAGTGGATTTTTTGTTGTAATTATTTTCATTTAGTATCAGTTTTTTATCAGAAAAAATACGTAATGAATACATATTTTGCAATACATATATTTACAATTTTATAAAATTTTAAAATTTAAGAATTTTATAAAACATATTTTACAATACATATATTTATAATATATTTGAATACATATTTTAAGAATAGGGAGGAGCATAGAGTGACGTACAAGTACGAGTGGAGAAGATGCACACAGGTGGATTATATCCTATGCAGGAGGGCCAGTCTGAAGGAGAATGGAGACTGTAAAGTGGTGACAGGGGAAAGTGTAGATAGGCAGCATAGAATGGTGGTCTGTAGGATGACGTTGGTGATCAGGAAGAGGAGTGTGAGAGCAGTGCCAAGGATCAAATGGTGGAAGATGAAAAAGGGTGATTGTGAGGTGGATTTCAGGGAAGAGTTAAGACAGGCACTGGTGGACAGTGAAGAGTTACCCGATGGCTGGATAACTACAGCAGAGATGGTAAGAGAGACAGCTAGAATGGTGCTTGGTGTGACACCTGGACAGAGGAAGGAGGACAAGGAGACCTGCTGGTAGAATGAGGAGGTAAAAGAGAGTATACAGAGGAAGAGGCTGGTGAAGAAGAAGTGGGATCATCAGAGAGATGAAGAATGTAGACAGGAGTATAAGGAGATGAGGAGCATGGCGAAGAGAGAGGTGGCGAAGGCTAAGGATAAGGCATATGGAAAGTTGTATGAAAGGTTGGACACTTAAGAGAGAGAAAAGGACCTGGACCAATTGGCTAGACAGAGAGACTGAGCTAGGAAAGATATGCAGCAGGTAAGGGTGATAAAGGACAGTGAGGGAAACATACTCACAACTGAGGAGAGTGTGTTGAGCAGATGGAAAGAGTACTTTGAGGGGGTGATGAATGAAGAGAATGAGAGAGAGAGAGAGAGAGAGAGAAGGTTGGATGATGTGGGGATAGTGAATCAGGAAGTGAAACAGATAAGTAAGAAGGAAGTAAGGACAGCTATGAAGAGGATGAAGACTGGCAATGTGTTAGCTTCAAATAGGGCTGTTATGGAACAATTATCTCCTTTAGCAGTGATGAGCACATCATCAGCAAATAACTGAATTTTAGAAGTTATTTCGTCACTAATTTCCTTTTTATTCCTTGTATTTCGTTAGCCCATGGTTCCATTATGAGAGTAAACAATAAGGGACAGTCTTGTTTTGTTCCTTTAGTGATGGGTATTTCAGTCGATGTGTATGATCCAATTTTGATATAAGCCAGAGTGCCTTTATAAAGATGTAATAGTAAATTAATAAAATTATCTGAAAAGTTTAAACATTGTTAGAATGTGAATAGATAATCCCAATGTATTGAATCAAATGCTGAGTTAAAGTCTGAAATTCTTCAATGACTCAAGATATGCAACATGAAGTTTCATCATAGATAATCCCAATGTATTGAATCAAATGTTGAGTTAAAGTCTGAAATTCTTCAATGACTCAAGATATGCAACATGAAGTTTCATCAGGAGTATTAAAATGTGTGCCAACATATTATAATTAACATTAATAAACCAGTTACATCATGAACAATTTAGCTTTAACAATCAGAATTTTAACACATTTTCAGGCTTATCCTGCCTTGTAACACTTTTGTTTGATCCGAGTGACAGATGTCACTTGGACAAGGAGTTTATAACTCCAGGTGGGTAGCTACCCCATTTTTTTATCACATTTACACTACATTCAATTTTCTTAATAAGTTCTTCCTGACGTCCATCTTATTTCAAATGCATATAATTATAAGTTGCAAGAATTGTATAACACATACAATATATCATATGGTAACAGACAGAGACTATAGTTTACATAACAAATATTTTGGAGAGGATTATATAGGTTCATAGGTTCATAGGTTCATACTAGGCTATCTGCCCTAGGGCATTTAAAAGCCTAGCCAGAGTGTGTTTGGCTTTCGCCACCCATTTTAAATGAAATTTGCTATGCCCTTTTTCGAGGTTAGTATACTGTGCCTCTGTCTAACAGTGACACAGAAGTGATACCCGGGGTAAACCTACTATCTCCCATCCACTCATCAAGATTCCTCTTGAAGAGAGTCAATGAGGGACTCTGCCTAACCTGGACTGGGATTTTATTCCAGAGTGAAGGGAGCCTCTGGGTTATGAATGTGTCCCTCCAGCATGTCCTATTTATTTCAGTGCTGAGGTTCAAGTCTCTTGAGTGCGTAGCTCAATGGGATTTGGATTTTCTGAGGTGCAGTATGTCCATTAATTCCGGGTTGGGCATGGCTTTATACGTCAGGCACAGATCGCCTCTGAGCAGGTGGTATGCCACTGAGTAGAGCTGGAGTTTCTTTAACCGGGCAGCATATGGCATCTGTTTGAGCCCTTTGATCCTCTTGGTGAGGTACTTTTGGGGTCTTTCCAGTTGCTGCAGGTGTCTGGTAAGGTACATCCCAAAAGGGGCATTGTATTCAAATATGGGCCTGATGAGGGATGAGTAAAGAGGCACGATGACCTCCCCTGATCTAGATGTGAATCCCTTCATGATTAGGTGGGCTATATAAAATGTTTTTCTAACCACTTTGGCCATGTGGTTGTCAAATGAGAGATTGCTATCAACTTGGGTCCCCAGGTCCCTAATTACTTCTTCTGTACTTAATGGATTACCACCTATGTGGTAATTTGTGGGCACTTTGTTTTTGCCAAAGGGGATGACTATACACTTTTTGGCATTTAGCTTGAGGCCATGGCTCTGGCACCAGTTGTCTGTTTCTATGAGGCCCTATTGTAGGATGCTTGTGTTGGCTGGAGAGTCGATTATGCCGCCCAGTTTGCAGTCATCTGCGAACTTGGTCAGCCACAGTCCTTCTGTGTTAGCCTGTACCTCCGAGAAATATATACCGAACAAGAGAGGTCCCAAGACTGAGCCTTGTGGGACGCCACTTGTAACTGGTTTGGAGTCTGACATGGCTCCAGCAATTCTAACCATGTGGGTTCTGTCCTTGAGCCAGTTTGCAACCCATCTAGTGACATAGGGGTTTATATTTAAGCTGGTGAGCTTATCTATAATGCCCGAGTGGGGTATTGTATCGAAGGCTCTTGAAAGGTCCAGGTAGGCTGTGTGGACCACCTTCCCCTCGTCAATGGCCTCGGTGACTGTTTCAAAGAAATCAACCGGGTTTAAGAGGCAGGATCTGCCCTTAACAAAGATGAACTGGGTAGGGTCCAGTGTCTGTAGGTCCCGAATATCTTTATTTATGAGGTCCATGATGATCCTTTCCATAGCTTTGCAGACCAAGCTAGTCAAGCTTATGGGGCAATAGTTTCCAGGATCCATTGAGGCACCACCTTTGTGGAGAGGGACCACTGTTGCTGCATGCCACTCTTTGGGTACATATCCTGTAGTAAGGCTGAGACTGAACAGTAGTTTTATGTTTGGGTTTAGTTCTTCTTGGAGTTCATGTAGGATGCAGCCCGGGACACCGTCTGGTCCCATTGATGCTGTGTTTTTTGCTCTGGAGAGGGCGGCTCTTACCTGAGCATCTGAGATGTCAGGGGGGCAGCACTCTGCTGGGATAGATATTTGCCCTTTTGGTGGGGAGGGCGGGGAGAAGTTTGCACTGAACCTGTCAGCTAGGATGTTGGCAATGTCTGTGGGTTCGGTGTATATTTTGTCATTTTGGATAATTATAAGTTGCAAGAATTGTATAACACATACAGTATATCATCTGGTAACAGACAGAGACTATAATTTACATAAATATTTTGGAGAGGATTATATAAAACATAATCAAGATACACACAAATCACAAGAATGTCTTACTCATTTATAGAGATATTATGAATTCACTAAAAGGTTTATCAATCAACATAAATGGTCTGAATAACCCTATTAAAAGAGGAAGTTTACTTAAATACTTAAATACTTTTTAAATATTAATAAATATATATAGTCATTGCCAATTCTGAACATTCTAAAAAGAAAAGAGGAGTAGCAATTCTCTGGAATAAAACTCTCCCTTTACCTAGAATTATTAAATCTTATCAAGATGATAAAGGAATGTTGTGCTTGGTGACAATTAAAATAAATACAAAAATGTTCACTTTATTAAACAATTATTGGTTACTGGTTATTGGAACCAATACTATTAAATAACAACTGAACCAAATTGTATCTCAGTCTGAGGGTAATATTATTATGGCAGGGGATTTTAACTGTGTTTTAAATGAAAAGGACTCAAGCACTTCAGGAAAAAGGAAAATATCCTCACAAGCTTAACAACTAATACAATTCATGGATACATATCATCTAAAAGATATTCATGACTACACAGACCTGAGCTCACCTCAATTTACATTCTATTCTAATAGATTCAAATCATACTCTAGAATAGATAGGGTAATCATATCCACACAAATAATAAATGATTTATAAAGCACCAAGATTCTGTCTTGCCCTATTTCAGATCATAATACAATTATATTTGAGCTTTATTTAAATGATACCCCAATGACTCATATAAGAAGAATACCTGCATATATAACTCAATTAAAAGAATTTCAAACATTTTTTGAAGAAGAAACACAAAATTTTATAAAATTCAATCAAACATCCAACTCTCATGACATTTATGTATGGGATACATTAAAAGCTTACTTATACGGACAAATAAATAAATGGTATTATAACAAAAGGAAGTCCTGGGATGAAGACTTGAAAAAATACAAGACAAATTAGATAGATTACATCTTAAAATTAATGACAAGTCCACATCTAAAACTATTTGAGATGAAATAAATAAAACTAAGGAAGAATATAGTGCAATCTTACATTATAAGACTATGATTTCCTTAGAGAAATTTAAATTCCTAGCCTATTCAATAAACCCGAAACATTTAACTAATCTTGTAAATAAAACAAAAAGAATCAACAAACATAATCATATTAAAGAAATATATTTGTCGAGAAAAAAGAAAAAGGTTTATAATATACATGACATAATTAATGAATTTAGACATCATTTTCACATGATAAATCAAACATCTCAGATCATTCAACCATTAGATAAGATAAAACAATACATTAAAAAACCTGTATGTCACACTCAACAAACAACAGTCAGAAATCATAGATAAACAGATATATTTACCGGACATACAAACTCAAATTAACAAACTTACACAGAACAAAGCACCAGGCAATGATGTATAAAATCATGCCTAAAACAGCTATTTCTTTACTACATAATGTATTCCATAAACCCAGAATGACATTATTTTGCCCCCATCCTGGAAATATACTTTTATTTCCTCCATTCTTAAATCTAGTAAGGACCCTAAATTATGTACGTCATATAGGCCCATAACTCTTTTAAATATTGATTACAAAATGTTTATGACATCTATGCTGATAGACTAAAAAATTCTTACCCCACTTAATTAATGATGACCAAAGAGGTTTTGTAACTAATGGAAGTACATATGATAACATCAAATGGTCTCTTATTTTAATTGATTATTCACACAGAAAGAAAAAAAACTTGTCTCTGGTTAGTCTTGACATTAACTCAGCATTCGATTCAATACAATGGGATTATCTATTCACATTATAACAATGTTTAAACTTTTCAGATAATTTCATTAATTTACTATTACAGCTTTATAAAGACACTCTGGCTTATATCAAAATTGGATCATACACATCGACTGAAATACCCATCACTAAAGGAACAAAACAAGGCTGCCCCTTATTGTTTACTCTCATAATGGAACCATGGGCTAACGAAATACAAGGAAATAAAAACATAGAATGTTTGGAAATTAGTGACAAAATAACTTCTAAAGTTCAGTTATTTGCTGATGATGTGCTCATCACTACTAAAGGAGATCATTCCTCCATAACAGCCTTATTTGAAGCTGTTAACACATTTCAGTTTATACCTGGACTGACATTCAATGATAATAAAACTAAGATCCTACCTATCTATTTAAACAATAATAAGAGAAACATTAACAAAGACACTAACACATCACAGATCAAATTACATATTTAGGCATCATTCTTGCTAAAGATGTTAAATTAATCACAAAACTAAATTATAATAGATGTTATGTAAATATTCAAATGCTATTAACAAAATGGAATGCAATTATATTTACAACTGAGGAAAGGTTAACTATCATTAAAATGATAATCCTTCCTATATTATACAATCTATTTTAATACTTCCCAGTAAAGTTTTCATTAATAAGATCAATTCTCTGTTATTAAAGTTTTTTTGGTTTCCCAGGAAACCTAGAATAGCACTTAAACATCACCTTCATAGTTGGAACAAAGGGGGCATAGCCTTTCCTGATTTGAACCTTTATTCTAATGCAGCTATTATTAGGTCCATAGCACAACGTTTAGATACACCATATCAGGCCAAATGGAAAATATTCTGGGAATCCTCAGCTATGCTATTAATATCGAAACCACAGCCATACAAATTAAAATTTATAAATAACCCATATATGCATACTTAAAGATTACTTCATGTTACACAGCATACCCAGACATTCATTTAGCTACTTACACAACATACTAATACATTTTAGAAACTTTATATTTAAACACACTAAGTACAAGGAACTTTTTTTTACAATTTTCCCAATAGCCTTTACTCAAGAATCCTTACAATCCTCAGATATAGATAAAATTACCTTGCTTAAACAAAAAGGTCTTTTGCATTGGTTTCAACTTATTACAGATGATAGAGTGAAGGATGTAGATCAGATAATAAGTGAATATCAGTTAGACAACTCCCTATGGCTTAACATACAATCCCTCAGACTATTCTTACAAAATAAGATAAACCCAATCACTTCTGCTAATAAACAGGTCACTAGTATACTGCTAAATTTAGATTTCTTTAATTCAGTTATTCAACATAAACAAACTTATTCAGACAACATGGCATTTATATACAGACTTATCAGAGAATAAACATATTGTTGTCCTGCTAATTTCTGGAACCATTTTTATACAGTTAATAACACACTTCCAAGGGATCTAGATAAAACAAATATATTAGAATCTGCAGGGAAAACAACACTTTCACTTAAATGGAAAATATATTCCTGGATATATATATTCCATTTTTATATAAATCTTTCTACACTCCTCAACTAATGAACAAAATTAATTGTAAACTAAATATTTGCAACAGATGTAAGTCTAACACAAACATTGACTGGAACCATATGTTTTATGACTGCCCTGCTTTAAGTGTATTTTGGGAAAACATTAAAGAACTCCTACAAGCAATATTCACAGATAATTTTATTTTGACCAGATCATTAGTACTCTTCAATACACCCATACCTGGTTGTGTAAAAACGTTAAACATTCCTTACTTTGGGCAATACTGGCAGTAACCAGGAAAACTATAACAAGGAACTGGAAATCTGAATCCCCTCCTTCCTATAATGATTTTAAGAAAATTCTAATGGAAGTTTGTCAATTGCAGATTGCAACTATGACATCTAGAACAGCTAGAAAAACTTATAACTATCATATATGGGTTAATCTACAGTACAGAATTTGTTGAAAAGAGATTGACAATGATATCATATAAATCAAATTTCAACCTCTCTACGTGTTATATATATGAAATAATGAAATACTAGGCAACTTAATGATATTCAATGGATGTCTTTGTATATAGTTTTAGTAATTTCACTTTATTTGTTAAACATTATATGAATGCTTATGTGAACACATTTTGAATTGTAAATATCCTTATGTTAAAAGAACATGTAATTGTTTATATTTACTTCTTTAAAATCAATAAAATTGTTTTAAAATAAAGAATTTCAGACTTACTTTTATGGAATGAATTGCTTGCTCTTGATGGCTAAAACAGACATCAGCTCTGTAGAAAGGACTCATAAGTGTTACTGATGATTCTTGACTATTTTTTACGACCTCAGTATATGTAGATTTGCAAGTTTTAGCAGCATAATGAGACTGGAAAGAAAGAGCTAAGATATATTTGAAAGGCTGATGCTCAAGACTAGTTACGTCACCCCCTTGGGGATGAGGTAAATGATAAGACTTTACATGATTATAATTACCAATATATTTGCAGTATTTTTGTACATGTTTTGACTTTTAAGTTAAAAGTTTTCAGGGAAAGTGTAACTGGACTAAAATGTTGTACATTCTAATATTTTTCCAGTGTAACATTAAGTAAAGTAATTAGGCTAATGTTAGGCATCATTACTTTCCAATTGGTTACTGTACTATTTGAGGGATATTCTCATCTACATTTTAATAAATATCAACAACTGGCATATTAAGTAGAGGCTTGAATAACAGTTGACAAGCTTAGCATAATACTTGATGACATGCAAAACCATGTAATAAGGACTGGTTACATTTGTCACAATTATGTACTGATCAACCTCAAGTAAAATATCAGCAGAGAATTGATGTAGTGCAATTGGCCTAACAGATTACAAGGAGAGCAAGTCTTATGAAATCTGGTCCCTGATATAAGCTTGCTTTATAGATAAACCAAGAAGAAACTTTGCAGTATGGAGGGTGTGAAGTTAACTCCTTCAGTTATGTTAACCACCTAGTTCACTAATAAAAATCGAACTGTAAAATACGTACTACAAAATAATAAAATAAAAATAGTAGGTAGTCCACAGTTGACTTAAAATAGATTATCCTTTATTGAAACACACAAACCATAGTCAATATTCCATTTTTATCTGAACTGTGGACTACCTACTATTTTCTAATTTATTTTGTAGCATATATTTTACAGTTAGATTTTATTAGTGAACTAAATCCTAACATAATTCAAGAAGTGAACTTCACACATTCCACACTGAGAAGATTCTTCTTGGTTTGTTTTTGATCCATTTTAGGTTGCCTACTGGGTTTTCTGAGCCTTCAAGGGATACCATGGATTTTTTTCTTGCTTTATAGATAGGTGAGCCTTACACCAGAGTGATTTATTTAGACTAGCAGCATGTTTTTTTGGAATCAGGGCAAGTTTACACCAGAGGCAGTCACTTACATTGAGAACAGGTCTTTTGGAAGGGAAAAAATGTGTACATTTCTTATACTTATCATGAGTAAATAAAATGTTGTCTAAAATGTTAATTCTAAACTATGATACATTTATATTTTTTATTTTCCTGTACAAGTGTGAGATGATTAGGTATAAATACCTACATAAGTGTATTGAGAAGCACGTGCGCATGTGTGTGTGAGCACGCATACGTGCATATGTGTTTATGTGTGTTTTTGTGTCAGCATGCATGCACATGTGTATGTGTATGGGGAGTGCTCTCATGTTGTATCTATGTGTGATAATGCAAGCATGTATATATTTCTGCTTGGTGTGTGTGTGTGCGTGTGTGTGTGTGTGTGTGTGTGTGTGTGTGTGTGTGTGTATATGTGTGTGTGTCCCAGTTTTCTATGCCAGATGCGACATTGTTGAAAACCAACACTCCTTTAAATGAATAAGACAATGAACAAATATAAATTATACAAAAGAACACCCTTAGTATCCATATTGGCCATTCATTTCCTCTATACCTGATTGAATAGCTCTGTGACCCAATAAATCTCATGCATTGCTACTGTTTCTTATGTAGTATAAAGTAGAAGCTGCTGTGAAGTCAGAGGTATATGAGTAGTAACGTTCAATGCATATTTTATTATGTTCATTTGTGATGCAAAGATAACTATAAATGTTATCTTAAGTCAGTCATAAATGTGTTGTTTGCTTCTAACTACTGCCTAATACACTTTTTCAACTGCAGGAAGAGGGAAACAGAAGTTATTTTACATATGACCAAATCTGGCTGATTAGTACGATGGAAAACGATCCTTTGCTTTGCTCATGTTTCACGTTGTATTAGAAGGAACCACTTTAATCAGGTTTTGCATATGCCCTGTAGCTGATCACTACCGAAAACAATGAAGGCAAAGTCAAACACAGACTTGCAGATGCATGATCTAAATTAACATGTGCTCCGTCTGTTAACCATTTCAGCTGTGCTTGCATTTTAGCATAACATGAAAGTTTCCAAGTGCATATCACATCTGCTGTAGAGTCAAATGAGCTGCCAGAAAAGTGGCCGCTCCACTGATGCATGAAATCTGATTCAAGCACATACAGATCTGCAATTTATATTGGACATATTTTATGAAAGCCTGACTAGAGGACAGAAGAGTTTTGCTCCTTTATCCGCTTCAACAAAATTGGCTTAATGGTAAGCATGGATTTTACAATTTTTAGAGCGCATGCTATAGTTGTCACTTAGTCTTCCTTATTCAAAGGATTATTTTTCTGTAATATTTTTTAAAGTGGCACTGCAGTTTAATTTTTAAAAGCATTTACCATCCCCATGTACTTTCCCTTTCAGTTAAACCATGAACATAAATTTTCATTTTCAATAGAACTTTCAGTTTTTCTGCTACATTACTTCTCACAATAGCTCCCAGCTAGTATTTGGTTTACCAAGCCATAAAATGCACATTTAACCATGATATGTGGTGAGCTTGTATTATCCATACTAATGAGCTACCACAGATATATAGAACATTAAATTATACTGATAATAACTAATTATCATCATTTTACAATACATATAGCATTAAAGTAATGCAAGATAATGCAAAATCAAAAGGAGTATTAATTTCCCCAGAAATTTTCTCAGTAAATTAATACTTTTTTCACATCACTAAAAATGCTAAATTGTCATTTATTTCTGTATTATGATCTTGAGTTGCTGCTATCATTTGCCGATCAGTGCAAAGCCAGAGGATGACTGAATTTCATAATGTGTAGCTGAAATAGCCTTGCATAGTTTCAGTGATGCAGTACTCTTTAAGAAAGTCGGACTACTGATCTTCAGTCAAATGGAATAGATTTATTTTTGAGACTTTTCTTGCCAACTACATGAAATGGATTCATTCAGAGACATTCTTTTGTATACTTATCAGATGAGGTCTGCTTGCTGGATTGGAAAACACATCATAAATTATCATTTTTTTGAGATTTTTGAAAACTCAGATTAATTTACTTATTTACATTTTTAACCTTAATGTGCAGATAGGAAGACCCATTTTCAGTGGTAGCATGGGGAGCAAAATTTCTTCTAGAAAATAATATATGATATATAACTGCGGAGCAGTGGTGCAGTGGTTAACGTTGTCGCCTCACAGCAAGAGGTTCTCCGGTTCGATTCTTAGCTGGGGTGCCTTCTGTGCAGAGTTTGCATGTTCTCCCTGCATTTGTGTGGGTTTCTACCAGGAACTACAGTTTCCTCCCACATTCTAAAGACATGTGTCTGGAGCATTTGTCCCCAGGACTCAGCTGAAAATAGCCTCTGTCCTAGTCAGACTTTCCCAGTCAATAAATAAAATAAATAAACATGTTATGAAACTGAAGTGGGACATTGCATAGAACCTGCAAAAACACAAAATAATTTGGTCCAGTAGTAAAACAGTTAAGATAGATAAAGCTGCAGAGATACTCCAAATGGCACAGCAAAATCCCAATTCAACTCCCATTTTATTAACTCCATCACTTCCATCCTAGAGAATCACCAAAACCTACATCTCTTGACCCCTCCTGCCTCTAAAACCATCAACTTTTTCTCTTTCAAACATATCCAAACCTCCTACATAAAAAAGCTCCTCAGCAAACTTAAACCTAGAGGCCTAGCTGCAGACCAACTCCCAAGCGAATTCTTAAATATTTCTGCCCCATCTATTGCCTATTCTATATCTCTTCTTATCAGTCGCTCTATCTCTGAACAATATGTACCCCATCTCTGGAAAGTTGCACATATCATTGCCCTCCACAAGGGTGGCCCCTCCAGGGAAATCATCCCATTGCCATCCTCCCACCCAGAGCTAAAATCCTAGAGAAATGTATTCACCTACAACTCCAAAATCACCTCATCAACAACAACCTACTATCCCACTTCCAGCATGAATTTAGGCCAAAGCATAGCACAAACACTGCCCTAAAATCATTCACTGACACCATTCATCACCTCATAAACAATAGTTTTCTAATCTCAGCAATCTTTCTTGACATGTCAAAGGCATTTGACACTGTCTCCCACCAGCTTTTCCTAAACATACTTGGTACCTATGATCTCCATTCATCCACACTTACATGGTTCAAGATCTCCCTTTCTGACCATAAACAGGCCACCAAATGGGAGAAAAATCTCTCTCCTCTGCTACCAATATTCACTGGTGTACCCCAAGGATCCATACTCGGCCCTGTCCTTTTTATCTTATTTACCAATAGTATAAACTCAGAAACCCAACATGCTATGATCGTACAATACGCAGATGATACATCTCTTATCTGCTCTACCCCAACCCTCAAAGAATTTCAAGATAAGACCAAAAACATTATTTCAGGAAATAGAAACATACCTATCCACCCACCAGCTCTTTCTAAACCCCAATAAGACCAAACTGATGCTTTTCACCAGCAAACCATCCAGTAACCACTCTCCACCCCTCACTATTCATTCTACCAATGGAAAGACAATTGAACACACAAACCATACCAAACTCCTTGATATAACTATAGATGACAGGCTAAAATTTGATGTTCATATTTCACAGTCAGTTAAAAAAGTCCATGCCAAACTTGGATCTCTCTACCGTGCAAAACCTTTCCTTACAAACCAAGGCAGGCTAGCCACTGTTGGATCTTAACTTCTGTCTGCCTTACTCTACTGCTCACACATATTTGCAAACCTCCACAAAACCAATCTAAACAATCTATTATCCTGTTATAATAAAATCGCAAAATTTGCCAGCAACCATCCCCACAAATCTCATCACTGCTCTGCTCTCCAACAACTGAATTGGCTTGAGCTTCCCAGCCTGTTAACACTAAACCATCTCACCTTTACATAGAAAATCATTCCCAGCCCTAACCAATGTCCCTCACTTTCCTCCCTAGTTGAACCTCAAATCAATACAAGGCCCCTATGATCCTCCAACAGAGTGATGCTAAAATTAACCCAGTCTCATAGCTACCATGGTGACTGTCTCTGCTCTAATAAAATAGCTAAGGCCTGAAATGCTCTCCCCCAACACATTCAAAACACTCCCAACTACATTCCCTTTAAAACTAAAACTAGAGAACATCTGAAATCCAGGTGGATTTGCTCCTGCTGTTCTCTCGAATATCCATCCCCTTTTTACTTTGCTCTTTCCCTTCTCTAAGCAACCTTATCTCTGGCTCTAGCCCATGTTAAAATGTCATTACTATGCAGTAAACAATGTACATTATAAGTGTGCTACAACGGATGACTCATAGATGCTTCTCTGTCAATCAGTTTCCTTCATTGTTATTTCTTTTTCTGTAATGCTGTTCACAACCTAATTTTTATCTCTGGACTTCTGGAAGACACATGTTCAAGTTTTGTTAAGTGTATTATTATATGTATGTAATTTTATGATTTTATGATTTTGTATTATCTTTACAATGCTATTGAATATGGAGCTTTTCTCCCTGGGTCTCTGCAGAAAATGGGCTCCTTGGCCCAGTCAGACACTATCTAGTTAACAAATGTAAAATAAAGTAAATAAATAAATATGATATATGAAAAATAATGTGAGATGCATGATCAAAACATGTTTCTGTTGTCAGAACAGCAAGAACTACAGTCGTATTATTGTATGGCATGCAAGAGGCATGCACTAATGCAACATACATGGCTATACCAGTGATATTTGTAAGTAATAACAGAGGGGAGTTATCTGGAAGCCATTTATCTACAAATTGGTATTAGTTGTGCACTTCGTATGGTTCACACTGACTGACAAGAGCATGGAACAGGCAATACGCAGCACAAGTGATACAGGAAAGTATGGTGGCTTACAGAAGATCAGGTGTGCATTACAAGCTCTTTGGTATTGCATAGTAAGGCGTAGCAGGCTGCAGTGGTCACTCCCACAACTAATAGTTGTATGCTGGATAAAAACTGTCAGTAAAATATTAAAATCTAAGTAAAAATTATTTCAGTGGCAATAAGTTTGATATGCCTGACAAAAATCTGGCAAAAAGCCACAAAATGCTGGCAAGAAGACACTGAAACCTTTAATGGAAGTCACTCATACACAATCAAGGAGAATAAACTCTTTGTTTGGTAAACCTGGCAGATAAAATTATTAGGCCATTAGAGCAGTTTTCCACAGCAACCACAATGAAAAATGAGTGCAATACAAAATGTCAGACTAGCAGTAAATGCACATGAGCTCAAGACAAAGACATCATCTCTGTCTGCCTTTGAAATTATTACAAAATGTCCAGGTAATAACATGGTATTTGGTTACAAAACATACTTAGGACTGCAATTCTACACACAGAACTTCAAGGGCAGTATGTCTCTGAATCTGATTTCACAGATTTAGCTGGTAAACATAATGGCATTATAGCCACATTATGGTAGAAAAACGGACAAAACCACGGATACCTTGCACGAGCAAACCAAAAGTATTATAGTTGAATAAGAACAGTAAGACTGTTAAAAACTGTTTTTAACAGTCTTACTGTTCTTATTCAACTATAATAATTATAGCCACATTATGTTATAACTAAAAAGTAATTTTTTTCTGGAAAATATGTGATATTTTTACTTCTGAGACACTGTAGACGTAGTACACATATATTCTGGGCATTAGTTTTATTCAGCCTTTGCTACAGACATCAAACAGCCCTCAGCTTGAAATAGAACATAGTACCAGATTGTGACTACAAAACCCTCTGAAATGTTGGCCTAACTAGCTGTATATAAAAAGTCATATGTCAGATCCTGGAAGACAGTTTACATTAAAAAATACTCAGGTACTTGTAATAAGGTATGACTCCTTGAAGGCTTACTGTGGCCGAGGTGCTAGAGAATAAATACAGAACCTTACTTGTGTACTGGCTTTGTTGTTTCATACTGTGGTGTAGCAACTTGGTTTCTATTCCTGTTGTTGTTCATTTCACTTGTAATAAGGTACTCTGGTATAAAACACAAACATACTGCCCCAGAGGATTTTGCCCCTTCAGATTGGGTACATCACCTTTGACTGTGAGGGAATCACAAAAATGCAATGGCCATATTGCTCTTTGACAGATACTGTAACTCCCCCCAACAAATCACTTCAATAATAAGTTAAAACTGATCCCATAATAGCCATTTGATTTCTTACATCAGCTTCCCATGCCCTTTTGTGCAAAGGTAAAACAATACCCAGGCAGACACCTAGCATAGTGCACACCATGACAATAAAAGCCCTTTCACAACCTCGATTTATCAACTGTATATAGGAGGCCATATATCAGTTCCACAAAGATAGTTCATAATAAAAAAATCAAGGAGTCCAATAACGTATTTGCAAGAAAACATACACTATCCCAGTGGAATATCCCACTTCCAGTAGGAAGCACTACCTTTGACTGCGAGGGAATCACAACAATGGCACATTGGCAGATCCTGTTCCCCAAAAAAAACATAACAATAATCAGTGAGAAAGTGATTGTGTAAATGTTATTTGCTTTCATACATAGCATGCCCTCCCCCCAGAGATGATACCCACACTTGTAATATCTCTCTAAGAACCAAGCAGCATAACAGAAACAACACCATATTTCAGCTTGTTGCTATTTGTAGATATATATACTGTCCAAAAGCCATAGTTTTATTTGCTAGTTTTCATGTAATGACTCAATGTTTTCACATGCACCATGCCTTCTCATCCTTTTACCCATAAATACATCCATCTTCTATGTACACCTCTGATTGCTTGAGAATTAAAAATAAAAGTCAACAAAAATTTATTGCAACCCTTCATTTTGGAACACATATATACATGGCCCAGAGGTAGTTAGTTACCTGTAGTGATTTGGCATAAATGTATTGTATACTTTGTCTTTCTAATTGGCTCTCCTATCTCTCATAAGATTCTGTCAAGTCTGCTCTGGGTATTTTGAGGGGCTCCACCTCCTAGACCCCCCAGCTGTATAGTAGCTGATAAGACCCTACATCTACCAGCTTTCTGCACCTGCAATGGGGAAGTTATGTCTGTAATGCTCAATATTGTTTTTCTAATTTCATCTGAAGCACTTTCAGCCTCTTAAGAAAGCCTCTCAGCACTGCCTAATGATCACTCCATTTCTCTTCTGCAGATACTGGAAAGGGGTCCCATTAAATTATTCATTACTTTTGGGTTTTAATCAGTGTAAGAGTACCTCTAAAGAACATACTGCCTGCGAATGTCCCTTAGACGTGGCCAAGCAGAACAAAGAAAATGATCCAAGAAAAATAGAATAAATTATTGCATCTATACGTTTTGGACCTATTGCGAGAGCAAAATAAAATAGTTTTGTTCATTCCATGAGGACAAATTTCTTATCCAGTAGATGTATTCTATAAATTACCCATTGTATTGACTCCAAATACCTGTTAGGGTGGTGGTAACTCTCCTGTTACATATAAGTATGTAGGCATTTTTGAATAACTCCCTGCCATCTGCTGCTCCTGCAAACATTGCATTTAAAAGCAGGTTAAAATACCCCCTAAGTTATTCATGCATTCAGAGATAGCTAGTTAACCCTCCTGTTGCAATTTCTTGAAGAACTGGGGTGACTCTACATTTCACCTCTTGACATATTTAAGGGTATTCCTGGTCTGTTGCATCTCCATTCTCATTATAAGCCACCTCTCACTTTATTGGACCAGTGCTTGGTTGTCATCCCAGTAAAGCCTCTAAAAGTGAGGGTAGCCAAACCTGTCCCCCATTATTGAAGCATTTGCATAGTAATGTCATGCTTCTGCTAGACACCTAAACATTAGCTTTAACCACTCTTTAATTTTGTTTCTTCAAGAAGGGTACCATTTAACCCCCATATTAAGCATATAAAAAAAACACTGCAGCTCTGTGTGAGAATACTGTCCCTTAATGGAAAAAGATGTAAACTTTGCATTTTTATTCCACCTACCTCTGTGCATAACCCGCTCGACCTAGAACAAATGATAACAAATACAGAAAAGAGCATTAATTGAACCCCCAACAACAAGCACCCCCTCGAATAGAAAAGAGAAACTGGTTGAAAGAAAATATACTTAGCTCTTACACCAGAAGTACTTCCCAAATCTGGCAAACAAGAACTAACCAACAAGTGAATACAGTGTCCTCATGTATGTAGAGAATTCTGGTGCTGCATATGGTATATCAGACCAAGATCTTACAATCTGTCAGTTCAGGGAAAACTACCGGCATACACTCCTTCATCAGAGATAATAATTTAAGTCCTTCTGTATACAGGACCCTCATTCACGGATTCTTAAAATGTAGGTACCTTAAACTCAATAAGCATCACAACCTCTGCATAAGCTTTCCATTGAAGAAGCTCCTTATTAAGTTTCAACAAAAATGCCAGTTCACAAATTGTCTACTTTGTTCAACATTGAAAAGAGAAGTGTAGGTTATGCCATACAGGTTATCGTACAGGACAGAAGTTGCATCTTTCGGCTTTTCCCGGTTAGGGGTCGCCACAGCGGAACTCCGGTCTGCTAATGATTGGCAGTAGATTTTTATGTGCCGAGTTGCCAGCTCTGACACACAACCTTCAACAAAGCTATGCCCATTCACGCATGTCTCAACACAGAAGACGCTCTAGCTGTGAATCGAACAGGACAATGTCTTACTGTGAGGTGACAACGCTACCGCAGCACCCGTACTTTTTCATTTGATTTACAAAAATCAGTAAGCCCAGTTCATCAGACTTTATTATACCTCATTCAAGCCTATAGCGCCTTTTTGTGTTTTTTCCGTTAACACCCATAGTTCCTTATGGCATCCCAACCTTTCTTGGGTCTGACTTCTTTAACCAAGTAACTTACCACCTAATAAAAGGCAGTATTAGATAGGACAAGGAGTTATTAATAAAATGACACTAGTACTTTTAATCTGTGATATCCTGCAGTAGAGAAGCCGGTGTTATTGTATGTTTTTAATTTGTTTTTTTTTTCAGAAAATACTCTGGAATACACCGATTTGTGTAGGCTGTAAGAGGTGTGACATTCTACTCCAGGAAAAATAGAGAGCTAGTATATATGTATACTATCCCCACCTTATAGAAAGAAAAAATTGTTAAGTTATGTTACACAACCGCATTTATTGAGTCATCTGGCTTAACAAGCAGTAAGACCTTTATGCAGTTGTATACCAATTTATCAGCATTCAGTCTGTTGTAGATCTTGTAGATCCATGTCAGACACAATAAACTCATGTACCAGTTATGACGATTTGGTATATTTATGCAAGAAACTCTCTGAACACAAACAAATTTCAATTGGTTCATTTTCCTCTCCCAAATCCCTGAAAACCCCTTGTAACATTGTTGATAAAAGTATTAAGGGAAGTATACAGCTCAACTGTCCAGATTTTCTCAGAATGTCTATATTTTTCCCTTATATTTTTTGTCTGTTCCTCATAAAATTTGTGATTTTCTGACAAATCACTGAAGGCTGAAGTCACCAAATAATGACATACATTTGAGTTTCAGACTTCATGTCCTTAAGAAAATGCATGCTAGCACAGATCCTATTATTCTGGTAACTTTCTAAGTTTATAAAAATAATATAATAATATAATATAAGAATAATATTTAACACCTGCCTCTGTTTTGGGGCCTTTGTCCCCCATTATTTTAGGCTTTGCCCTGATTTCTTGCACTAAGTGGTTGAGGGATAGAGATAAAGCAGGGCATCCTGAGCTGGTGTTATACAGGGGTAAAAGTTTTGACTGTAGCTCAGGAGATCCAATTTTGACTAACAGCTCTTGACGGTGCATTTGGGAAGGATGGTATGTGCCCATCCTGGGATGTGGGGTTGCCAACCAGTTCACATTGCTGCTGCAGTGACAGGCTCTTGGTTAGAGAGATGCATTGTGCACATGACAGGATGCTATGGACATAGTGACCCAAGCCGGTGACTGTAACCCATATTAGAATTGTAGGGAAACTCAAATGTGTGGACAATTGGACACAGGAAGTGTTTTCAGTGGTGAAAGTTCTCACATCACCAACAGAGTTGAGGTTAGGCCATTTTATCATAAAATGGGAAAATCAGTGGAATGCTAGTGAGAGCACAAACCACAATCAAGTTTGCCTGAATGACAGCACACCTGGTTGGCAGGCAGTCAGGCAAAAATGTCCCTGCTGTCTTCATAAATAGAAGTTGCTTTCTCTTTCTATATTTCAGTGAATTTTAAGACTCCACTGTCACTGCTGCTATTTTTTGTTTAGTAAGTCGCCTTACTTCCAACTTATGAAAACATGGTTAGCTGTCGTGTATGTTTCTGCTGTTTCAGAAAGTCTTATATTTTTTGCTGATCATCTATATCACAGCCATGACATATAGCTGGCTCAAGAATCCCATGTCTCTGGCATTTTCAACTCGGGAACAAAATGTTGCTTTCATTGGCATAAACTTCTTCATTAATCTAGGTTTATCGATCCTGAGCAACGTTTGCCACCATTCTCTTCAGAGACATTCATGCTTTAAGAAGCACTGCCTCCTTGTCCATGTAGCCTTGGGCTATTATTTTGTATAAAATGACCATCTAATTTAATTGAAGACATTTTATGTGCTCTTTCAAAATTATTGCTTCCACACAGATACTCATAGTTACAAAAGCTAGAGGGTTAGGGTTCTCTACCCACTTCAGGTAGTCTTTAAAATTAAAATCTGATATATCCTAGTGACTAGCAAATTCGATCATACATCACTGAATGCTATTCTTCTAAGCAATGTTTCTGAAACTGAGTTTGAAAATACTGCTGAGAAATTGGTCCTTTGTGGGCATTGTGACTGCCCTGTCTTGCCCTGTTTTTTGCTAAAGTTTTCATGGTGAATTTCTGTAGGTTTAATCACAGTGTGGTTTCCTTAGCATCAGAGAGCATGGCTGTAAAGAGGCCTGTAGTCTACCAAGGATCTATTAAGTGCAGCTTGATTTCCTTTTCACACCAGCTTTCATATTGTTAACATCTGGAAATGCCTTAGGCCTCGGATGAATGGGGGTTCCTTCATGTTTTCATACTGAACACCTATGCCCCTGAAACTACGTGTTTTTACGTGCAGCTAAGACTTCACCTTCACAACCAGTGTTGTCCCCTTCTTGACTTATTCATACAATGCTTTTCATTAAATGAATCACATAGTTGACTTAACATATACAATTCTGAAGGGCTGGGAGAATTACGGAGATGGGGGCATTCATTAATTGGTGGGCCATGTATACCTAGCAAAGAGCTTCCCAGAAATAAGTTTAGTTTATTTTATCAGTTTGGATCATACCTCTCAACTGCCCTTTTTCTAGTACATCCCCTGATTTTGCAAATATTTGTGTCCTGTCTCTTGTACAATTTTTGATTCTTTGATAAATTACTTAAAATTACACTCAGTTAATAATGCCAGCCATTAGAAATGCATACTTTGCATGTTGATGCAAAACCCATTTGTCTATTAACTTTTTAATTAGAGTTAATATTAAAAAAAATTGTCTGACTTTGGAACTTTGTCCATCCACCAGTCCTTGATCAGAATTTTTGAGCAAAGAGATTGAGTATGATGTTGTTTCTAGAACTTGTTGTTGCTGTAGGAATAGGTATATAGTGCCATTGTTCTTGAGGTGAAAGTGTTGCATGCATGTGCAAGTCTGAGAAGGACAAAACTGTGCAACACATGAATTACATGTGTTAGCATTTCCAGAGTTCAAGCCCTCGAAGGAAACTGGCAAAAAAATCTAATATTAATATTTAAACTACTTTAAGTAAGAAATGTTTAAGATTATTGAGAATTATACTGTAACTATAAAATCACTGGAGATATAAGAAGTGTATTTAAAATAAGTACCAAATGTATTTTTAATTTTAGACCTGACTGAGGTAATCAGTTTTATAGGTTAGCATAGAGAATGTGACAAACTATACATGCTATGCAAAACTAAGTGGAAAATCTTATGGGCAGGACTATAAATACTACAGTTACTGAACCTGCTTGTAGGCCAGCAGACCCCTGGGGAATTGATTCTGAGTATCATACTGACTAGTAGTAGTGGTAGTAGTAGCAGTAGTAGTAGTAGTGGTAGTAGTGGTAGTAGTAGCAGTAGTAGTGGTAGTGGTGGTAGTAGTAGTAGTAGTAATAGTAGTGGTAGTAGTAGTAGTAATAGTAGTGGTAGTAGTAGCAGTAGTAGTAGTAGTGGTAGTAGTGGTAGTAGTAGTAGTGGTAGTAGTGGTAGTAGTAGTGGTAGTAGTAGCAGTAGTAGTGGTAGTGGTGGTAGTAGTAGTAGTAATAGTAGTGGTAGTAGTAGGATAGTGGTGGTGGTAGTGGTGGTAGTGGTGGTGGTGGCAGTGGTAGTAGTGGTGGTGGTAGTGGTGGTAGTGGCAGTGGTGGTGGTGGTGGTGGTAGTGGTGGTAGTAGTGGTGGTGGTGTAGTGGTGGTAATGGTGGTGGTGGTGGTGGCAGTGGTGGTGGTGGTGGTGGTGGTGGTGGTGGTGGTGGTGGTGGTGGTGGTGGTAGTGGTGGTGGTGGTGGTGGTGGTGGTGGTGGTGGTGGTGGTGGTGGTGGTGGTGGTGGTAGTGGTGGTGGTGGTGGTGGTGGCAGTGGTGGTGGTGGTGGTGGTGGTGGTGGTGGTGGTGGTGGTGGTGGTGGTGGTGGTGGTGGTGGTGGTGGTGGCAGTGGTAGTGGTGGTGGTAGTAGTAGTAGTAATAGTAGTGGTAGTAGTAGCAGTAGTAGTAGTGGTAGTAGTTGTAGTAGTAGTAGTAGTGGTAGTAGTGGTAGTAGTAGTGGTAGTAGTAGCAGTAGTAGTGGTAGTAGTAGTAGTAGTAGTAATAGTAGTGGTAGTAGTAGTGGTAGTAATAGTAGTGGTAGTAGTAGTAGTAATCATACTGAGTTGATGGCGCACTGGTGCAGTGGTAGTGTTGTCACCTAATAACAAGAGGTTCGCCAGTTTGATTCTCGGCTGGGATGCCTTCTGTGCAGAGTCTGCATGTCTTCCCTGCGTTTGTGTAGGTTTCCTCTGGGTACTCTGGTTTCTTCCCATGTTACAAAGACATGCATTTGGAGTGTTTCTCCCTGGGCCTCTACTGAAAATTGGCTCGTTCCAAGTTGGACTTTCCCAGCGAACAAATGTTAAATAAAAAAATAAATACATTTTCTGTCTGTAGCTCTGCATTCACTGATTTTGTATTTTTTTCTGTAGATCAGTGCACATCCGGGAAGTAAGATAAATAATGCTTTTATCTGTACAACATCTTACACTCAGCTATCTGGAATTTTATCACTATTAAAGGGTAGCTCCTTTGGGTATAATATAAGGATTTTTCTAGTCTGAAAATGAGAGTCTGAGGGCATATATTGTTTAGCATTACATTAGGTGAAATTCTTATTTGATTCCTTTGAGGTATAGTCTTCCTATACATTTACCAAACTTTGCTTTTAATTAGTTTCACCTCATTGACAGTTAATATTTGCTGCCAGCCCACTGACACAGGATTATACTGAATAATATAATATAATAATATAGGGCGGCACAGTGGTGCAGTGGTTAACATTGTCACCTCACAGCAAGAGGTTCTCCGGTTCGATTCTCGGCTGGGGTGCCTTCTGTGTGGAGTTTGCATGTTCTCCCTGTGTTCGCGTGGGTTTCCTCCGGGTACTCCGGTTTCCTCCCACATTCCAAAGACATGCATCTGGAGCATTTCTCCCCGGGCCTCCGCTGAAAACAGGCTCTATGGAACCTAGTCGGACATTCCCGGTCAACAAATGTTAAATAAAATAAATAAAATAAAATAATTATCACCAGAAGTAGTAATGCAAACATGAAAGGGAGGTTAATTTGTCTCATTATCAAGTCCAGTATTTGTACTTCTGCATCAATATAAAGGTTTCAAAATAAATGTGCTTTCTAAGAGAAGGCACAAATTAAAATAAATAAATAAGTACAAAATTTATTGATGTTGTATATCAATACTACACATGCTGGAAGTAAGCTGCTTTGGAGACATGATGTACACTTTCCCAGGAAGCATTGCATTTAGGGAACATGCAACTCAAGGTACCCAAGAGATTATCACAAATAGTTTGGGGTGAGAATTTAATTTTATTAACAATTATTTAACTGATGGTAGCATAGTGGGATGAATGCTTGTGGATAGTAATTATGTAGCTTGAGGCAGGGCCATCAAACCTTGGAGAGCATAGTAACTCACTGGTATGGAGTTGGCTCCCATAGTTTCCAAATCTGATGGTGAGACTGGGGGGGTATACTCCTGAGTGCTATCTTTTTGAACAGTGGCAGCTTGTGCTATCGGACTGCAGCCCTCCCAGGAAAAAGATGGAAGTGTATTTGACATTTGCCATAAAAAAATAAATAAATAAAAATAAATAAATAAATAAACATATATATATATATATACATTTATATATATATATATATATATATATATATATATATATATATATATATATATATATTTCTTTTTTTTGTGTCTTACACAATAGTATGCTCGAGTTCCATTTTTTTTTTTTTTTTTTTTTTAACAATGAATGTAGTATCTACTATCTGACTGCTGTAAAAGGAAGTCCAGATTAAAGAAAAAGCATCAGTGTGATGCCCAGAAGTCTATGCGGTTTAACCGCACCATAAATTAGAAGGGGGTTCGGACTGCCACGTCCGCAGGCACGTACGTGACATGGATGGCTGGATTGCTACTGATTGGTTCTCACTCTCTTCTCAAAAAAGAGAGTGAGAAACAATCGGTAGCACTAGCACAGTAGTACCGTGCTTATCTTGTCTAAGAGGTTGGGACCGTTGGATTCAGTGGATCATACTGGCGTTGTCGTTGGTGCTTGGTAAAAGTTAAACAACTTTATTCTTTTTACCTTGGCTAAGGGCTTGCACTGCAGTCAGAGAGAGGAAAAGACAAAGACGAGATACATAAACTGAGGTAGGTGCTGCTGGACTCGGCTCTGTACCCTTGAGGTTTTTTTTTTTTTTTGCTGCAAACCTGGCTGCAACTCTTATACACCAGTAACAAACAGTAACCTAAAATAAAACGAAGCACACTAATACCAATTCCATATGGAAATACGGCCACATGAAGTCCAAACACAACTCACTTGATTAATAATCAAGTGAGTTATCTTTGGACTTCATTGTGTGGCCATTTTTCCATTCAGAATTGGTAGCAGTGAAAGGTGCTTGACTGCTCATGCTTAACTTTTAGATCATTTGAACCTACAAAAAATGAATAGTGTGCATGCTGTGACAATATTTTGCATTGTTATAAAGTATGGTCACTCCCTCCATGGCTCAAAAATAGTATTATGCCATTTAGAGTTATCGAAAACACAAAGGTCTTTCTTAAATGAAATAATCTAGTGTGTCACCATGTTTCAAGAAGGTATAGATTACTTTACCTGACTTTTCGAAATTGTCATCTTGGACAGTAATTCTTTATCTATAAAGTGGTCTTTCCATATTTTTATTTTATTGAGGTAAGCAATAAAATGTGGGTAAGGTAGCATTATCCCTTCCAGATTCTTTTGCATATCCTTATATGAACATTTAAAATAGTCTCTCTTACCTGTAAGATACCTAGATATTGCAATAACTTACCTACGACTCTATAATGTAAGTAACTGAATATGTATGTAATACCATTTCAGACTTAAAACTGAAACCACCATCTGCTCTTGTGATAGATTAAAACTGGAAGTGGTAGTCACTTCATGTTTATCCTAGGTTCCAAGTTCCTGTTCAGATTAGCTAAGTAAATCTAAGTGAAGATATATGATAAAATAATGTTCAGATATTGTGAACAGTACTGCATGGCATAAGTGCTTATCCATATATTATTGTTGAAAACTATTTTGTTATATTTTGACTTGGTTATATATGACTTGAATGTAGAACAAATGAAGAGTAAAATGTAACAGCTGGTAAGAAATACTGCAAAAGGAGGCAGAGAAAAAAACTTCATGGATAACAGTATTAAAAAGTTAAGAAATGTTTAGCCTAAGAGACACTTAGGGCAGACATTAAGATTTGCAGAGATTCCTCATCTTTGGAAATGTATTCCTTGATTCACGATATGCCAGCCATGAAACAATATCATGGAAATATCTTTGAAAAGCTAGAAGATTTAATGATAACGCATCTTGTAAGTGTGGGGGGAATATGCATTCTATAATGAAATCTTAAGGCATGAAGAGAACCTCAGTTATGTTCAGTGAATTGTATACTTCAGAGAGGAAGTAGCCTGATTGCATGAAATTGGTGAAAGAACTTTGAAAATGGCAGTTAAAGATTACATTAAGCAAACTGAAGGAGTCTGGTGACTCATATTTGAAGTTCAGCAAAAAAGAAAGAAAAATTAAAAAAAAAAAAAAGAATAAAGGAATGGATAAACACCAGTGTATAGACTGAACACAATGGTGCAGCAAATCCAGTTTGAAGGTGTCCTCAAAATGTAAAAAGGATATAGTTGAGAGCGTAAGTAAAACGGTAAGTGAAACGGTATAAAACTGTAGTAGTGTTACCGATACATAAAATCCGTACAGAGACGGGACATAATATAGAATACTGTAAACAACAACCTAAAAAGAAGGGGGGTCATTCTTCAAAATTAGGAAGCCAGGGCAATAGGCTAGCTGCTACATAATGCCTAACTGGGACTGTGGCAATAATATTTCCATAGGGTTAAAAAGGCTGAGTCCAAGTTCACCCAGTATTTCTTGCCCAAACCAACAAACATTTCATAGTCCAAATTAGTGACCCTGTTAAACAGCAGACTGCAGAAAAGTGATAATAGCAGAAACTCCTGGGAGAAACAGAGATGACTTGCAGTAGCTATGGAGGAGTTTACCAATGTTTTTGCTGGGTGCATAGACTTGCAGAAGATGTTGGGAGCTACGGAGAGTTAAGTTGGGAGTATAGGGCTGGATGAGGGTAGTTAGGGGCTAAAAATGTAACATTCTATATCAGTTACCACTTTAGGTATGCTATCCACTAGGAATACATTAGTAAAAAGTGATGTGGGAAGAAATTATTATTATAACATATTAATGTAAGTTACAGGTTTTAAAAGCATAGTAAATGTTGTTGTCAGAATTTACAGGATTTGGAAAATGGTGTCTGGGTTTTATTCTGAACTTTGTTTAAATAAACAAACCCATTTAGCATCTATTATAGGGCAGTGCAATATCTAAAAGTAGGTTCCAATCAGTAACAGGTTTACCAAAAATTAAGCAGGCATTGCATTATGATGACACATTTTATAATGTTCTGGTTACTTGAAACTGCAGAGAGAATTTATGAACTGTGACTTACTATTCAAGTAAACAAAGTCCAGTTAGGAACAGTGTACTAATATGTCTGAAATAAATGGATTGTACTTCATTGACAGTCAGATGTTATCTCATGGAAATAATTCCGCACACACTTTTCACCTTAGTGGGACTATTAAACATGGGAAAATTGAAAATTTCTCCAAGAGTCAAAAAGTTAAATTAAAGCATGCTTTGTAGTAAACATAGATTGTGTGAGACACACTGAAAAAAATCAGGGGAAATACTTTGTGAAAAAAAGTTTTATGACCCTAGTGGCTGTGAAATAAAAACAGCTACAGGTACCTTGCTATGCATGTTTTCCTTGGCAAGAAATATTTATATGCAAGAGGGAAAATAATGACATTGCAAGGGAGACACATTCCTAAAGAATATGTTATGAGATCTCATTCACCTTTAACCCCATGTGCACTGGGGAAGCAGAAAAGGACATACATGCTAACAATTCTGTTTTGATTTGAAAACAGTACTAACCTTCTAGATGTACTGAACTAGAACTACTGCATTTTCTTTTCCATTCAGGCTATTTGGATAGGGGAATCCCCCCAATTTGCCGAGAAAGCTGAATGACTATTCTTGCAGTTTCTTCTTTATTTTGTAGTACAGACTTGAATTTCATTTAAATCTGAGGCAACAATGCATGTTTTGTTAAGGACTGAAAAGAAGGGAAAATGCAGCCTGTTCTCCTACTAACAGTAAGCAAAAACTTTGATAATCTGCCTATGTGTCATTTGTGAATACTGCATAGTTTTGTGACTTAGTAAAAGTTTCCAGATTCTCTAGAAACTGGTAGAAAAAGATATTTAGATGCCGGTAGAGTTACTCTATCACCAGCTATCTGTATAACATATTTTTTAATGTTTCCCCTGTGCTCTCAATTACTGACTTTCACATTTAATTGGAGTTTGTGTGTGTGTGTGTGTGTGTGTGTGTGTGTGTGTGTGTGTGTGTGTGCGTGCGTGCGTGCGTGCGTGCGTGTGTGCGTGTGTGTGTGTGTGAGAATAGGTTGATTCTGTTTCAAATACCATTTGTAAGAATGCCCTAAATGCTGGGTGGAATCCTTGGCAATTAGTGCTTATTAGTTGGGAGTGCCTTCTGTGTGGAGTATGCATGTCCTCCCCGTGGTCAAGTGGGCATTCGAAAGACATGTGTTGAATGGGCATACCTTCGTTGAAGGTTGGGCATCAGGCTGGCAACTCAACACCATAAAAACCAACTGCCAATCATTAACGGACCGGAGTTCCGCTGTGGCGACCCCTAACCGGGAAAAGCCGAAAGACAAACAACAACAACAAACAACAACATCCTATGCAATAACTGTTATGTGTAAAACCTGAGTGTATCAGTTGCTGGTCATAACTAGCAGCAGTAGCTTACATTTGTTTTAAGCTATTAAGGCCTCTCACCCATTTGAATATCTCTTTGGGTGACAGTAGTTGAGAATTAAAACCGTTACCCTCTCCCTGCCATAATTGTTTCAAGAGGTAGAAGATTCAAATCCAGCAGCCCTCTTCTCACACAGTGACCTAAATACTGTGATCTTTCTGTCTGCCCATTAATTTTTCTGTCTATATATGTATCCATCTGTCTATCTGTCAATATATGTATCCATCTGTCTCTAATGTATAAGCAAAGGAATACACATGCAAATTTTAATAATGCACAGCTTTTTTCAACAGACAGCAGCATTACACAAGTCTGTAATGACATCTGTCCTTGTCAGAACTTTACAATAGTTACCTATATAAACTGTCCTTCCCAAAAAAAAACATGTAAGAAAGCAATAAAGTGACACATGCCGAAGGTATAAAGCATATGAACTGAAAAAATATGGGACAGCATTTTCTTTCTTTTTCTTTCTTTCTTTCTTTCTTTCTTTTTTTTTCAGCATGTTACTGAATTTTTTTTTCCTCTCCACTCATTTTGTCTTGATTGGACTCTCATAATGACGGTTTGACACCCAGGTCAACATATTTAATTAAAGTCCCAGTTTTTGTTGTTTTGAGCATAGGTCAGCCCCTTTCTAATTGGCCACACGCCTTCTCGTTGGCCCCACACATTCAGTTGTCTCCTGCAGCCCCTCTTTAATTTGAAGTCACCAGCCGCCACTGGACCTGAAACTGAGTTATCATTATGTAGCATCTATATTTTCTTATCAGGTCTCTTTGGGATTTCTCTGCCAACACCAGTTTCCATACATATCCAACATTCTGTTTAAAAAAACCTTTGTAAATAGCACTTATTTATAATTATGTGGAAGTGAGTAGGCTGATAACCATAGTATCTGGTATAGTAGGGGTAGAGGGCAAAATACTTGCCTGGGAAAGAATTAGTAACAACTCATAACTTGGCAATATACAGTCTTATCAATATTTGTTTATTTATTTATGTATTTATTTTTATTTGCCTCCCATTGTTGATCTGTTTAGTTTCATTGGTAAGTGTCCTCTTTTCAAGGGATACCTTTATAATTACTAAGGGAAATTTGTCAAAGACTACAAGGAATGTACTGTGCTCTTTTGGGTAGGTGTTGTGAGATCTTTTACATCCACTTGAACTACCCCCCACACACACACACACACACACACACTCAGACAGATGGGACCTCAGTTTAATGTCCCATCTGAAGGATAGCCTTCAGAGGTATAGTACCCCCTCCACCCAATACTGCACTGCAATGGCAGTAATGGGAAAATGAATTTAGTTACCTGAGCTGGGAATAGCATCCACAGAGTTGTCACCTTCCAGTACTAAGGAAATGCGGGATACCTTCTGAGTCACTGAGTGTATTTTTAACATTATAACACACACTGAAAGAAAAATGGCTAAATAGTAACAATACACACTTTACGCCTTACTGTTGTCTGGCTCTAACTAGCTAATCGTATGAGTGATTACCTGATGACCTTTTACAAGGTACAAGGCCTCATCTGTGACTTAAGAACATACACAATGATCTATCTAGTCTGTATGTTAAACAATTAGAAATTGAACTATAAGCAATGCAGTCATTACAAGTCAAACAGACACAGCTCTACAGTTTTTCAGTAGTGTACTTCCATATCTAATCAATTAACGTACAGTTAACTGGTCAAACCAAAATCTGACAGAACACTCTAGATCAACAGGATGGTTCGACTTTTAATCATTTTAAAAGATGTAGAACTAAAACCACTCAAATAGAAGAGGGATGAGTTAAATGATAGCTTGCATGAAGCAATTAATCCTAACCACAAATTCAGGCTGCAAAGCTGAAGTGTTGTACACCGATCAAGACAATAATGTTAGAAAACATTTTAATTTCTGGAAAACAGTACATGACATAATAGGGAACAACAACAAAATTAATGACAGACTCAAATTGTTAGCTTCTTGGCAAAGATTGTGGAAAGAGTGGTTTATCAGACAATTGTGCTCTATGAAGATGTGCACCAGATACTAAAAAACATAATGGATTCATGACATGGTCTCATACATTGACGGCAACAGTAAAGTTTATAGATCAGATGACCACTTACAGTGTAAAATTATACATTGCAGCCTTTTATCTTAATTTATTCAAAGGACTTGACATAACTGATAATAATGTTTTAAGAAAAGGCTAGCGGTCCTATGTTTAAACCAATGGTTTTGTACTCATTAGTACTACTTTAACAGCTATTTATCATATATTGCTCCATATAATATTATACCTTACTAAAGTTTTTCTCATTTCCTTTCTTTCAGAGCTTGTCATTTTTGATTCCCGCTTTCCCACTACCTGTCATCAATAAAAACACAGATCCCTTTACTTAATCATGCTACTCCTCAGCTTATCCGCTGTTCATAGGTTGGTATTAGGCTATCGGCCCTAGGGCCTATACAAGCCTAGCCATAACAATTCCCTGGATATTTCTTCCCACAATATTTACTTTCCTGGACCCCTGTCTAGCAGGGAGACCGACGTGATTCCCAGGGTGAATTTCCTATCTCCGATCCAATCTTCAAGGTTCCTTTTGAAGAGAGCCAAGGAGGTGCTCTGCTTGACATGTATGGGCAGTCTGGAGAGTATGGGGAGTCTCTGGTTCAGGAACCTGTCCCTCTAGCATGTTTTGTTCATTGTGATGACAAGGTTTAGATCCCTGGAGCATGTGGCTCTGAGGGATTGGGATTTCTTTAAGTGGAGCACGTACAATAGCTCAGGGTTTGACATGGCCTTGTATGTTAAGCAGAGATCACCTCTGAGTAGACAATATGCCACAGAGTATAGCTGGAGTTTTTTTAGACCGTCAGCACAGGGCATCTGCTTTAGGCCTGTGATTCTTTTAGTGAGGTATTTCTGCGGCCTTTCCAGCTGTTGCAGATGTCTTGTGAGGTACATCCCAAATGGGGCATTGTACTCTATAATGGGTCTAATGAGGGATGAGTACAGTGGGACAATGACCTCCTTTTTTCTGGATGAAAAGCCCTTAATGATGAGGTATGCCACATAGAAGGATTTCCTGACTGTTGTGGCGATGAGGTTATCGAAGGTGAGACCACTGTCCACCTGTGTTCTCCCCTCCTACTGGGCTATCTCTCATCCTACCATGACTCAATAGTAGCTCTCAACATCTTTCCAACTCTGTCCCAACCACCTATCTATGCTTCCTCCCTAAACTCCCAAATCTATGCAATGATGCCTCTCACTTTTCCCCCAGTTCTAGACTGATTAACTCCATTTCAACTCAAATTTCAAGTCAAATTAAAATAAAATCAAGTGGAAAAATACTCCGCAAAAGAACCAATAATACTCCAAGATACTAAATTCCACCTTGGAGGAAACATTCACCCAAATTGTGGCTCCTCCTATCACAACCAGCTTCAGATAATTCTCTTTCACACATTACTCTAACCTGACAACAGTCAAATCCCAATCTCAGTAATCTAACTTTTGCTGCTGTAAATATTAGAAGCATAAGAAACCAAAAATGCCAAATAACATGCCTAAATTACTGTACTCAAGTCTAGTTATAACTGAAACGTGGCTTAAACTCAGTATGAACAATTCTGAAATCACCATCACTCCCAGCTTATATCATCTGTAATGACCATATAAAGGGGAAAGGTGGCAGTTTTGCTTTAATATTTCCCAATAACTACCACATTTCTCCAACAACAAACCAACACCAAAATTCAGTTCAGCAGAGCTAATCACTTCCCCGAAAATAAACAAATATAAATACATATATATACCTGCACTTTTCATCCCTCCTGGTGACAATACAGCTACATAGGAATATATACTACATTGAATATCTATAACAATTCGACAAGAAAAAAAAAATAATACTCGGTGATGTTAGTATTAATTGGTTGGTTGGATATAACTTCAGTTTCACACAACTAATTAATAACCCCACACATTATATTCAGACATTAAACTCCTTGCTAGACTGTATCCTGGTATCAGACCGTAGCAAATGTACCATCACAGGTACAATGGCAGACTCTCTCCGTGATCATCTCCCAACCTATACAACCAGACTTCTCACACATCCACTTAAACACCATTTTTATAAAACAATACACATCCTATCCAAGTTTAACCAAGAAACGTTCATTACTGCCTTATCATCTATTAACTGTAACATCCTTAAAAAATGCTCCCCTTAGATGATGCTGTAAATGGATTCAATACAACTTTCCTAAATTTCCTAAATAGCTTTGCACCTCCTAGAAGGGAGAGACTAAACAGAAATAATTCAGTCTCCCTATCCAAAAAGAGTAGAATACCAATTTGTTTGTAACCAACAAATATATATATATATATATATATATATATATATATATATATATATATATATATATATACATGAGTTTATAATTAATAATCACCAGTGAGTTTGAACAAAACACAAAACATATCAAATGTAGGGGCAATTAACGTTAATCACAAAATCAGCATAAAAAGTAATTGCAAACATAAAACAATAGGTTACATTTGTGATAGCAAAAAGAAAAAAAAACAGCCCTGCCTGCACACCCACAGAAATTAAATGTACTAACTCTATATCTATAGATGCCCGCGGTGGTGGTGCTGCGGTAGCGTTGTCGCCTCACAGTAAGACGCTGTCTGGTTCGATTCTCAGCTAGAGCATCTTCTGCGTGGAGACGTGTGAATGGGCATACCTTCGTTGAAGGTTGGGCATCAGGGCTGGTAACTCGGCACATAAAAATCAACTACCAATCATTAGCAGATCGGAGTTCCGCTGTGGTGACCCCTAACCGGGAAAAGCCGAAAGACACAAACAAACTATTAAAAAAACAAAACTTCCTGATGAGCTTGCCGCCAACATAAATTGATCAAAAGTGCAACATTAACATCCTCTGCATATACTCTAATGAATAACCTTGGAACACGCAACTTTTAAACTATGTTTTATGCATGTGGGAAAGATGCTTTAACCCCACATGTGGGGGCTTGTTACTGACAACCCCTGCTAATTATTTACTCCAAAGTGGAAATTGCACAATTTACAAGGGAAAGGGCAATAGTATATTTCCCAACCCTGGGGCTAGTGCAATCTTGCCCAACTGCCAGCCATCTGTTTTGTTAACCAAATTGTGTTGACAAAAGAGAGGTCGACTTAAACTGAGATCGATTAAAAGCAGAAAACCCACAAATATCTAACTATGACTATGTGTGCGTGTGTGTGTGTGTGTGTGTGTGTGTGTGTGTGTGTGTGTGTGTGTGTGTGTGTGTGTGTGTGTGTGTGTGTGTATGTGTATATATAAGTATGTATGTACATATATATATATATATATATATATATATATATATATATATATATATATATATAAACCTAAACCTGCAAGGAATACAGCAGGAAGCTACAGACAAAGGGCACACAAGCAGTGACTTAAATAAGATAGTAAAGTTAAAAACTAGAATCGACTTCTTAGATGTATCACAAGGCAAGGCAAAAGTAATGAGAAAAGAAGACAAAAGAGCAGCGCACAAGGATGATAGCACAGTACTTCAACCAGTACAGGAAATGTCAAGTCATTTGAGAGTTAGGGGATAAGAGGAGGGAGTAGGAGGAGGGAGTTAGGTGGTAGGAGGAGGGAGTTAGGGCATAGGAAGAGAGAGTTGGTGGGTAGGAGATAGGATGAGGGAGTTAGGCAGTAGGAGAAGAGAGTTAGGAGAAGTGAGTTAAGGAGGTAGAAAGAGGGAGTTAGGGGATAGGAGGAAGGAGTTATGGCAGTAGGAGGAGGGAGTTAGGGTATAGGAGGAGGGAGTTACGGGATAGGAGGAGGGAGTTATGGGATAGGAGGAGTGAGTTAGGGGGGATAGGAGGAGGGAGTTAGGGAGATAGGAGGAGCGAGTTAAGGGGGTGTAGGAGGAGCGAGTTAGAGTATAAGAGGCTGGGCAGTGAAGGAGAGGGACATGCAGAGGAATATAGGAACTTCTCTGCTCCCCTGTATGATATTGAAGGGATATGGCCCCCTGGAGGAAGCTATACAAGAAATATTTTTCAGTGAGGGATGTAGATATAGGGAGTGAGGATGTCCATAAAATAATGAAGGGACTTCCAAGAAACAAAGCGGTACAACTGGATGAGTTGCTTGTAGAAAACTATGGGGGGGGGGCTAGTGAGTGTCCTCATTATATTGTATAATGGGATGGGCAGTTGGAAACCTGGCTCAGCTGAATGGAATCGGGCCATTATTAAAGTTCCCCCAAAGGGAGCAGTAATGGAGCCAAGTTTAAAGGACTTTAGGGTGGTATCATTGGTGAATGTTGATTTAAAATCTGGCCAAAATGCTTGCAAAAATACATATCTCCCAAATATGGTGGAGCAAGGACAGAATTGCTTTGTGCCAGGGATACAGATCTCTACATGTCACTGGACAGTGCATCCTTCTTAATAAGTACTCTGGTAGTAGCTGAGGAGTGGAAATTATTCTATTGGTCATAAGAAAGGACTTGGATACAGGAAGATGTGAGTTTCTATATCAAGTTCTTAAAAAGAGAGGCTTTGGGGGTTGATATATGGGTTGAATTCAACAGTTGCACTTGAACCTAACTTACAGAGTGTTTGTTGGGGGGGGTTATCAGAGTCTTGCCAACTTATGCAAAAAACTATGTAGGGTTGCTCTATGTGGCCAACTCTCTTCATACTGGTTATGGAAGATTTATCCTTCCAAGTGAGATTTTGGAGAAGCAAAACTTGAAGAGTAGGCTTTACGTGCTTGCTTGTGGATGATTGTATAGTGCTGATGAAATGTGTGACGCAGTAGGATAGAAAGTATTCAAAGTCTTTGCAGAAGCTCCAGGCCTGCAAAGTAATAAGAAGACTGTTATGATTGAAGTGAGGAGGAAAAATAAATACCAAATCTCTTCCAAGGAGGGAAAATATTTTGTGCTGCTTGTGTGTATCCCTCGCAAGTATATATGCAATATTTATTTTATTTATTTATTTATCATTTGTTGACCGGGAAAGTCCGACTAGGTTCCACAGAGCCTGTTTTCAGCGGAGGCCCGGGGAGAAATGCTCCAGATGCATGTCTTTGGAATGTGGGAGGAAACCGGAGTACCCGGAGGAAACCCACACAAACACAGGGAGAACATGCAAACTTCACACAGAAGGCACCCCAGCCGAGAATCGAACCGGAGAACCTCTTGCTGTGAGGTGACAATGTTAACCACTGCACCACTGTGCCGCCCACTGCATTAGAGAAAATGATTAGAGAAGCATTCTGTCTGAAGCTGCAAGGTTTCAGTACAATTCAGGGGAAAATACAAGTGGTTGGCACAGTGGTGATGCCTCACACCTTTTATTAAATTAAGAATATGCCATTAAGTGTCAAAACCTCGAAAATAATGGGAATCCAACACTTAATAGAACATGTAGTCCTGGGTGTGGAAGGAAGAAATTAATTGCATGGAAAATGAAAGTTGCAAAATGTTATAGAGGGTGAGAGTTAGTGGGCATCCCAAGATATAAAGTAGCATTGCATCTAGTGCAGATCATAAGTATAAGCCAGCAATTTCATTACTGCAGCCACCAAAGTCACTCTTGCCACTACATACCTACTCCCCTTTCTAATCATATGTTTTTTCCATTGTGAGTATCCCCAGGCCACCCTCAAATCTAAACTAGTACACTTTTACAAGGCACTAAAAGCTCTAAATTGGATAGAATCATCTCACCAAATTATACCCAACTTCTCTTAACACACAAAATTATATGTAATCCCACTTCCTGCCCAGCTATAAGTACATTTCTCCACCACTACCTCCCAAATCATCACCTTCAACCTTCTGACAGAAATCCACTTGACATCTGTAAGCCTTACAAAACCTGTGGTCAAAGTCTTACTCACACTGTAGCAAAACTCTGGAATACGACCCCTGCAGGAATTTGCTTATTTAAACAGCAACTAAAAGAAGGCCTCTATTGAGCACATTAGCTCAGACTTCATTAATCTGGGCATTGAAAATCTCTCTCATCCCTGGACCCTCATTAATTTGGTTTTATCAAAGGAAGGTCCTGCCTCTTTAATGTCATTAATGTCTTTGAAAAAGTAACTGAAGCAGTGAATAGTGGTTTGCAGTGTATACTGCATATCTAGACATAGCCAAGGTCTTTGGCACTATTCTTCATGCAAGTATTATTGATAGACTTGAAAGTCTGAATATAAATCCTTATATTGCTTGATGGATAGCTAACTGGTTCCCAGACATAACTCATGTGGTTAGAGTAGCAGGTGCCACTTCTAAAAGCAAAACAGTTACCGGTGCTGTACCACAGGGCTCAGTTTGGGACACTCTCCTATTTGGCATGCATTTTTTAGACCTTCAGGCCAGCACTTCTGGCCTATGGTTAATTAAGTTTAACTAAGTTTACAGAGAATTGAAAATTGGGTGTTATTATTCACTCTTCAACTACCTCATAATTGCTCTAACACGGCTAAGACCATGTTAACAATTGATGCAAGAACAATGCTGTAAACTTAAATGTAAATAACTGTAGCAGAGTTCATTTTGGTAAACAAAACAGTTTCAATTACAATGTAGGAGATGTATCCTTCCAATCAGACACTGTTATAGGGGATCCAGGTACTCTTGTTGATAATTCCTTATCATTTGACCATCATGTCAACACAGTAGTTTGGAAAGCCTTTTGTCTGGCCCACTAATATCCAAAGACAACTCCACTAGATCCAAGGAAGTCTTAGTTCCCCTTTACTCATAACTTGTCAGACCCATTATTGAATATAATGTGCCTTTTGGCATGCATTCATCTAAACATATCACACAAATTGAGAGGCCTCAAAGATTCATAACTAAAAAGATTAGTGTCCTCAACATCTTAGTTATTAGGAGGGTCTGGCAGTCTTTCCTCTGTACTTAGTCTCTTACAGACTCTTGTGAAAATCTATGCCTAACCTTTCTTGCCATGTCAGATCTAACACTAATTGTTCTATTCCTTCGCATAACTAATGGTTCACCAAACATTTGGCTAATGTAACTAAACTTTCATCAGTAGATAAATAAGACATGTTTGTGTGATAAAGTCATAATCCAATGTATCCCTCAGCACTGGAACTAACTTCCACTACATGTCAAGTTTAATCTCCCCACCTTCAAAGTAAACCTAATAATTGGATGGGCAGCCTCAAATTATTTCCGGTCGGTCTTGTCTTGTCCTCCTTGAGGCTAGAGGGATTCTTTGACTAGGTTTGAAATGGTCTACAGACTAATTGCCTACTGCTTACCTGTGAACATATGAGCCTATGACAGGTGTTGGAAATGTGGGCATCAAGGTGTTGTGAGAGTCTACATGTTTTGAAGCTGTATTTCAGCACAACACTACTAGGGGGAGTTAAAGGATATCATAAAGCAAACATTTAACGTGTGCCCTCCAAATAAATGGGAGTATTGGTTACTAGGATTAGAAGGCAATGGAAATAGTTGGGGTAATGATAAATGAATTAAGGAGGTGTTTTCAGTGACATAGATCCTTGCCAGTATGGTTGAGGTATTGATTATAAGGGAGTAGAAAAAATGGGTAATACCCCTTACTTTAATTTGTGACATTACCTGGCTAGACTCACTGAGATTTTTGTTCTTCAAATGTGAGAATGTCAGCAAACCTACAATAATGGGGCGGGAAGTATTATTCCAAGAGTTTGGATTGGTGGGTGATTGAAGAATCATGGCTATGTGAGAAAGTGAAAAGAGGTGACAGTGAACATAGTTATGTGTTACAGAACTTGTGGGAGACATGTTGAATCATGTAAATGGTGTATATAGTTGACTGTTTTCTGTCTTATGTTGCAATTTTATTTTAGTTGTATGTTATGAAAAAGAAATAAAGTTCAACCTTAAAAAAAAGGAAGGAAAAAAATGTTCAGTATGAAGTAGTAGGGAGACCGAGTATTTAGCAGGGTCGATAACATGTAGCCACTAAGATAATTTCAGCAAGTGCTTCTGCTACTCTTCCACTTTGACCTCCAGGCGATCTTTCTCCCATTCTACTAACCAATGAGCGAGAAGAGCTGCTGGTCTCCTGCTGTTAGAAGACTTGTCTCATAGTCTTACTTCTCAGAGGTCAAAACTGACCAGTATATGAATTAAAGCACTTATGCTAGTTGTCTGGATTCTACTGAAGGAAGCCATACTCGCTTTAGTTTCACACTCAGACCCACGACACAAAGAAGCTACTAGTATTACAGCTGCATACTATAGGCAATCTGAGACACTAAGAGAAGCATTCTTCAATGTGGTTTGGACTACAAAGTGACAAGACGTTTTATATTTAATAGGCAGACAACTGGGACAGATTGGTAAAGGTTTGAGGGTTGGACTGAATACACCAAAGGGCAACATTGGGTGTGTGCACTGGAAATATGAGACCCTGATTTACATAAACAGACTGCCTACAAACAAACCTCAACTTCCTGTTCTACTGTATGCAGATGATATGGTAATCTATAGAGCAGGGATTTCTCCCTCAAAAATCAAAGCAAAACTAAAAGATGATCTAGATGTCGATATCTCAGCTTCTCATACATTCCTTTATAAACCAATTACTTTTCTGACAAACCAATGTTGGCTAATACTTTAGCTTTGTCTGTAGCAGAACATTCTGCATGAATCTTCCCTTTACTCCTACCAACTCACAACTCTTTTTTCCATACCCCTCAACCTCTTAGCCCAAGAAATCTTGACAAAGCTTGGCATAATTGGAGTACAACGGTCCAAAAATAAGGACAGATTTTAAATATCACTTCTATAAATTTAGAAAGTTGCTAGAACAACAGGGTATATATTAAAATGCATTTTTTAAAGGATATGAAGTCTGAAACTGAAATGCATGACATTATTTACTAATTTCATTCCTCAGATCATCACAGTGATTTTCCAGAAAATCAATAATTTTATGAGAAACATGCCAACATTTTGAGGCAAAACTCTGGACATTCTGCAAAAATCTCGACAGTTGAGAGGTATGCCTCTGTTCACCCAAGATTAAACTTGCATGCAAACATGATTTGAAAACAGTAGATCCAGGAAGGACCATCAGAGGGTCCTAGTAAATTTACAAATCACGGTTGCTCTTTTCCTAGAACAAATCTAGCAATTTTAGTTTATTTTGAGAAAGCTTCTGATTTTATTAGGTGGAACCATTTATGAGAAGTACTAATTTCCTAGGGTTTCCAACTGATTTATTCACAATTATCCATTCCTTATACATTTAACAAACTTTTAGTGTTACCAGCCCTTTGCCCTAGAAAGGAGCACATGTCAAGGTTGCTCATTCCTCCTGTTTCTTTTCCTAGTAGCCTCCAACCTTGTTTTCAGGTGAGTTCAACCTCACTGGACATGCATGGTGGAACAGCATGGAACCTATCTGGACATGCATGGTGGAAACGTTATGGAACCTCCCTGGACATGCATGGTGAAAACAGAATGAAACCCCAATGGACATGCATCATGGAAACAGCATGGAACCTCAATGGATATGCATTGTGGAAACAGCATGAAACCTCACTGGACATGCATGGTGAAAACAGCATGGAACCTCACTGAACATGCAACATGGAAACAACATGGAATCAAAGTACATGCTCTCTTTGCCAGTGATTGTCTTACTCTCATAACCAGCTTAGTGCAGGATATAGAATTTTGTTAAGTGTTTTAGAAACCTTCCATTTTGTTCAAAATTAAAAGCTGGCATTTTAAAAAAAGGAGTGTTTCTATGCTAATAGACTGCCTGGGTTTGGCAAACAAGGCACATTTTTGCTATTGACATGGATCAAATCGAGAGGCTTCCTCCTTCACAAACCTTACTAGGCTAAATAAATGATGAATTTAGAATTACAGTTGCCCTGTTGGAACCTGATAATAGTCCTATTGATATTGTCTAGGATAACTCCTTCTTCCTCATTAATTGCATGACACTGGTTGCAACTCCTACAATTTTTAGTGTGCTTCTTATCCATACCTATGCCTCTAACTATTGATCTTCTTTCCAAGTAGCTCTTAATATTGCAACAGAATAAGCCTGATTTATTGAGGCCAATAATTTAATATTTTATATGCATTAAATATTAAGCTTTAAATATTAAAGAATTATTTATATATTTTTATTGACGAATCACACATTTTTTAACTGATTTATATAATTTCTAAAAATGATTATCTCAAATATATACATTTTATTGAGAAATAATCATATTTTGTATTAGAAGGTTAAAATATATAGGGAAAGTGAAAATTTCTTATGTGTACTTGTTGCTTTAAATGTTCGCATTATTGGCGCCAAAACTGCTATTTAAATTGTAACAGGTTCTTTTAGAGATGTTCTGATGAAGCCCCCATTATAGCGGGTGAAAGCGCTTAACCAAGTCTGTTAATAAACCGAAGTTTTTATGTTAAACGAGTGGTTGACACTTTTATACTACAGCAGTATTGAATTTGCCAGCAATAGGTTTCGTTAAGGTGATATTGGTGTCTCAAGAGCCCGTGGACCTAGCGTTCTCAGTCTTTTGTGAATTTAGTTCAGAGGTATACGGAACGCTTCAGTTTTTTGGTTTTGGAGTATCGTACCATGGAGTCTGTTTGAGATGCCTCACCAGTTACTTTACCCTTTTATGGGAGAGGAGAAGTGTTGAAACTTCAGACCGAATTGTCCGAACATAGGGGTGAAGTAAGTAAATTGACACTATTGCTAACTAACATCGGATTTAAGGCAACTAGTAGTAATGACATTTGCAACAGTTTTGTCAACAGCGGCAAATGTACGCAAGCTTGTGTAGACAAATTAGAAACTGAACAAATTCTGCTATCTGAGGGAGACAATAATGGCAGTTTTGTAAATACCAATGAAGATTCTACTACACAGCACCCCTCACTGGGGATTCCAAATGGGCAAGGTACGGGATGTGGAATCCTCCGAGCTATAGATTTACAGATCACTCAGCCCCAAACAGAGCAACGCAACAGCAGTAGATTGAGTATATCCGACTTCACTTTTGATTTTTCGTTTGGGGACCCAGATGAGGAAGCGAAACGCATAGGTACGAAACATAAAATAATGCAACCTATGAAAACATATGCTCAAACCGATGCAAGAGTTTTTGCTGACAAAGTTACTATCTTTTCTCATGGTCATTCCAACATTTCTGACCGATGCAATGACAATACCAATTTTTTAAAGAACTTTTTGGACAATAATTGTGTATTTGACTACAGTAAAATGGATGGAGAGCAGGTCAAACCTTCAGCACCTAAGGGTACACTCAGGGATTTTATTTTTACCCTGGGAAAAAAACTAAATGTCATTAACAGCTTGAAATTAGACAATGCTTATTTATCAAAATGCATTGATTTGAAAATTGTTCCCATGGGATTGAGTTTTTTTAAACATCCCATGGGGATAGATTTATCTGACAATATTAGATCTGAATTCAATCAGTTATTTGACCAATGTGGTCTACAATATATGCATTTATTGATTAAGCATAATGATGAGAAATTAGTCAAATGTATGAATGACGTTGAAAGGTTAAACGAGTTGATTTTAAGTGACTTAATGTTCCCTCAATGGGAGAAATTATATGTTAAGCAATTTAATACGACTGATAACAATACTAAGAAGGCTTATAAGAAAAAAATGTAAAAAACTTAAAAGAGATATGGAGCAGTACAAAATGGGCAAGTCGTATCTATGGGGTAACAACAACAGTACCTCTAGGAACACAAAGGATTTTCATAAAGGTGTTCCTGAAAGAGAAGATCTTGAAAACACATACCATTGGGATGGTAGATCAAATTTTCACAAGGGTTGGAAACAGGGACAACATTTAGAATGGAAAAGGGATGGGAAGTGGAAAAAAAATCATCCTTAACAAAACTATTTACACCAAAACTTCAGAAGATACACAAATGCCCCAGGGAAAGGGGAGAAATGAGGTATTTGTAACAACTAATAAAAGTGGACTTTCAGACAATATGCATTCCGATACTTGTCAAAGTATCATAAAAGAAGGCACTATTAATTCTTACAAAAATTTTAATATATACAATTACACTGATCTTCCACTTGATAAAGTACATTTTGAACTACTTTCTAAAGGAATGAAATATATCCCTACGACATGTTTTAGATTGGTTGATTGCCTAAGTGAGACCAAACTTTTCATTAAAAAATTGAATTTGGCTGTTACATTTAAGGACATTGAACATAATTCTGAATCCCAAAGCAGAGGTAGAAGTACTCTGAAAAAGAAGAGTTGTTACATGCCCTCTATGCATCCGAACATTTCGATCTATGACAAGCTAGTAACTAGACAGATATACCAACTGCAGACTAATGCAAAGGGTAAAAAAATAAAATTCAATCTTCCCAAGGAAGAATATAAAATCTTGCAGGATCTGAGAAATGACAAAAATATCAGGGTAATGAAACCGGACAAAGGTGGAGGGGTGGTAATTATTATGATAGTATGGAATATGCCTCTAAAATGCATGATATATTATACTTATCAGGCAATTATGAAATTGTTTCCATGAATGAAATTAACATCGCATACAGACATATAGATATGCATGTGGAAGAATTTCTAATAGATAAAATAATTAAAGAAGATACTTACAAATTCTTGAAAGTTGAATACCCATTATTAGCATCACTTGTAGGAATTCCAAAGGTACATAAAAATGTCGACAATCCACCCTTTAGACCCATCGTTTCTGGAAGCAGATCCAAAACGTTCCCTATGGGAGTAGCTGTGGATACTATGCTTAAACACATGTATGACAAGATCCCCCATATGGTTAAAGATTCCTGGGAATTTTTGAAAAATTACCCAGTAAAGTTATGGAAAGAGGATCTGTTATTTGTTACTATAGATGTCATAGATCTTTTTTCTTGCATCCCTAAAGATGAAGGCTTGGAAGCCTTTACCAAAAGTATTAGGAAATATACCGACTTAGATTGGGACAACATTTGTCTCATTCTTGAAATGATGTTGTTAGTTTTAGATCATAATTATATGTATATTATGAGGGAGAGTACTTTAGGCAAACTAGAGGAGTAGCTATGGGGGCTGCATGTGCCCCCATATTTGCTAATATGGTCATGCTTGACTGGGAAGAAACTACAGTCTTTCAAAGTGAATACTATAAATATATTAAATACTACTCCCGTTTTCTTGACGACATTTAAATTTTATGGGATGGCAGTCTAACCATTTTGAATAACTTCTTGGAATATCTAAATCAAAGTAGTGACTTCCTAAAATTCACTTCATCTAGTAGTAATGAGGGAATAGCCTATTTAGATACTTACATTTCAAAAGGTGAAAGTAGCTTTAAGTCCCGAATTTATAGAAAAAATAAATTTTCCAATGGATATTTAGAATATTCAAGCAATCACCCTAGGACATTATTAACTAATATTTATAAGGGACAGGTTATAAGAGCTATCAGAATGACATCACAATACACTGAGATGTTAGAGGAAGTTCAATTCATTACTACCTTATTTAAAGATAGGGGTTACAACATGAATATGATGAAGAAAGTGAGTAAGTATGTCATCAAAGAAAGGGGAGGTAAATATATTCCCTTGTTAGGTTACAATTATAACCATAGGGAAAAGTTATTAAAAAAACAGGGTGATTTAACTAACACAGGGACAATTAAATTTAACAAAGCCTGTGTATTAGAATATGTTATGTTAATAAGATAAAGAACATTATGAACGAGAATTGGAATGTGATATTAGCAGAACAAGAAATTGCAAAGATTTTAGGACCCAAGCCTTTATTTGTTAACAAAATGGGATGCAATATTAAGAGCTACTTGGAAAGAAGATCAATAGTTAGAGGCATAGGTATGGATAAGAAACACACTAAAAAATGTGGGAGTTGCAACCAGTGTCATGCAATTAGTGAGGAAGAAGGAGTTACCCTAGACAATATCAATAGGACTAATATCAAACCTTAATTGGCAGCGAACTACAGTATGTGTGTCTTCCTTTGTGGATTGTATTTCTTATGTGTGACAATGGATAAGGAAATGATTTTGTCTTATTTATGTTAAGCACTACATCCCTTTAGCTTCTGTATTTGTTTAAATCAGTAGACCGCCTGCAACATCTGCTTCATCTTCATCCACCTCTGCCTTTCCAGCCCAGAACTGTGCCCTTCATACCTCCTACACATGATTCTCTGCACCAATATTATGTACCCTCTGTCTCTTTTGGTTTCACATGAGAAGAGCTGCAACTGTTCTAACCTCAAATAATCCTCCATCTTCTTCACATGGATGTTTGTGGTAGATTTTATCTGAATTTCTTCCAGCATCCTGATGTTATTTGCCTTATGCAGTACTCAGGGTAGGGTCCTGCAGACCTGATCCTTTGACTCTAAAACCTATGCCATGATGACACACTTCAGAATTCTGTTCACTGCTGCCACTGCCATTTCACTAAACTCCCAGTGACCATGTCATGCATGAGAAATATCAGATCCTTTTCCTGCTTTGAAGTCATCAATTCTACACTCCCAGTTGTTAATTTAGAAGAAAGCCACTCTGGGCAAGCAGAGGTTTTACTATTTGTGCACTGCGCCTCAGTTGTCATCTTTCTGTTAACATGTTTAGACTTTTCATACTTCTGGTATTCTCTTCTTCATCTTTCCCTGGCAATTTTCTTTGTGTCATCAGCAAAGAGGTTGATTCTGTACTCTCTTTCCTCAGGTGTTTCTGAGACAAACACAATGAAGCATACTGGACCTCGAACAAACCACAGTTGTACACTTTCTTAATTACTGACAACACTGTTCCTCTCATCTTAACCCTCTGTGTCTACTATGCATCTATGCATTTCCTCAGTCTTGACCCAACCTCCCAACTCCTCCAGTTTCCCTATCATCCTCCTGCATAGGACAGAGGTAGCCTTGCTGAAGTCAAGTAGACTTGGTCTGCTGTTATTCCTCTGTCATGTTATCCTGTAAACCAGTCATTAAAATGGTAAAGTTGTTCAGAAAGCTCTTCCTGGCTTTGAAGCCTTGCTGACTTTGGTACTGTTTATCATCTTTTACAAACAGGACTAGACCTGAAGTGCCATTTTTTTTTTTGTCAATGAGGTATGAATTTACATGTTTGTTCAGTACGCACTTTAGTCATATTTTACTTTAACAGGCTGGTTTTGTATATGTTAATTATGTTGATTGTGGGGTAGTTCAGACTGTGATAATTCTTCCTGCTTTTGTTTCTGATGTCACATAAGCACAGACTAAGTGGATCAATCGATGTTACAAACTGCCAAGTATTTCCTTTTCTCTGTGGTTGCTAACATCAGAGTTAGTGTTTATATAAACACTTGAATGCAGTCTCATTGCCCTTGAAAACAGATATTTTTTTGTGTAATTTATTTGTGTGGTTTCTATTGAGACATTATTCCAGTATGCTGCTCCTTTACCATATTTTCTTTGTTAGGAAGGGTAGTTAATATGTTGCGTCTTAATGACAAATGAGAATATGCCAGTGCAAATTTAGTCATAGGTCATTTCTAGCCTATGTACATATATTCTATAAGTGTCCAGTTACTGGTAATTTTTGGAAGTCAGGAATTCTTGCAACTAATCTCGAAAGACTATTGATCTGAACCAAAACACTAATCTTACATCTCTAGTCATTGGCTGCTTTCTTGTTTCCCAGTGCAATACTTTGTGTGTTACGTTTACATCAGTTATGACATGTGTTCTTCACTGATGTTGAGGAGTGCTTTCTCATCTGATTTTTGCAACACGGATGAAGTAACAACCTAAATATACCACAGGGAGCAAACCATATATTCTGTATTAAGCAATGTAAACATATAGTGCATTTACATCTCTATAGCCATAAGTTTGTACATATAAATACTTATCTGGACTTGAATATTTTTGAGAAAATTATTTTCTGAATCTACACCCCTCTAGAACTTGTATCACTAGATATGTATATTTGCAACATTCAGCCTTTTTTATCCACATTTCCAATGTATCCAACCTTTACACCCTACCAGAAGCTTTGCCACCCATTTATACCTACCAGTTTTATATTCTATAACACCAGGCTTCACTTTGAAATAATTGCAATTACTTACCATAATGGTATATCTTGTGTATAATTAAATGTTTAGTTTTTCCATCAAAAGGGCTCCAATACTTGTTTGTCACAACAAATTTCCTTTTAAAACAATTTTAAGTATGTTGTTCACCTGATCTCTTGTATTAATACTTTTAGTTTATTGCTAATGTTTGTAACTTTTAAGTTAATAAAAGTATAAAGAATAGACTATATATATATATATATATATATATATATATATATATATATATATATATATATATATTTTAATGGACTAAATCATACCATGAAAATGTGAAACATAATGCACTATTGTAAGTAGCTGTAATCAGATAAGTTCCTCTTTGAGAAATCCACTTAATTCAAAAAGATTTAGTGAAGCTTGCAGCATTCTTTATATTATTACTCGGTTTTCCTTGTAGAATTGGTACAGCTATTATCCTGAGAGCTCAAGCTGTTAAAATAGTGGAAGGACACAAAAGACATAGATGGATGTACACTTAGTGTTTCTGTCAGTTAATCAAGTTAAATTTACTTTAATTTTATTACATTATCCATGAAAATAGGCAGGTTTTCTTAAGGATTTTGTTAAAGGTTTATACATTTTTTCTGGCTTATCCAGTTATTCTACGCAATGTCATTAAAGATTTCTGTAATGGTAAAAAAATATTATCCACAGCATTAAATACTTAGATTTTATTGAACAGCATCAGTTAATCAGTATATATTGTTTCAGCAAATTTTGTGTCCTATAGATTTATACTTTTAGCTCAGCAATGTAATGCTAATGATTTATGGGTATAATCCTTACATCATAAGCATTAGCACATCTGGGAACTCAAGGTGTTTATTCATCCAAAAATTCTGTCAGGTTATTGAGCTTCAAAATAAATCAAGTGTGGATCGTGGATTTACTGTGGTACCAGTGTGCTATTTCGTCAATTGTTGCCTCCACAGTGATTTCTTGAGCTTCAATTTGGTCATAGGTCAGGTCTAAACAGAAGTAAATAATTTGCATTTATATCATGTTATCGAAAGATGAAAATAGCAAATGCTATTTCATCGAACCTAAAATATCTAAACCATATAATATTGAACATTCAGAACAGCAAATGTTTTCCTTTGGAAAAAAATTGCTATTCCGAAACACATACACACAACACAACACAAGCACACCTAAAAAACATAAATCCACACACATGCACTTATAATCCTACAACTAACCCTACACTAAACTGTACATACACTACTTTCTATCCACTTACGTTAACCCAAACCCTAACCCTAAGGTCTGTCACTATTGCACACTCACCTAACCCACACCCTAACCCTAACTCACTTAACCCGCCCCTAACCCTAATTAACCTAACCCATGCCCTAACCCTAACTCACCTAACCCACGCCATAACCCTAGCTCACCTAACCCACGCCCTAATCCTAACGACCACACAATCACACACTTACCTGAACCCCACCTGTAAATTTCCACCACAGCACTGAAAATATAGAAGCCACAGAACCGGCCAACTGAATTCTTTCCCTAGGAAAGAATTCGGTGTTCTGCAGCTTTGCTATTTTTAGCGTTTGCTCAAAATGGGTCGATATTAGAACATTCAAAGTTTTAAAACGTCGATGTTCTGATATAGACCCAATAATTTAACTTGCTTCAATAAAAGTTGTTTTTAATCAAAACTTTAAAACATATATAAGGCTGGATTTTAAGCACTACTGTACAGAGAATATCAAGCATCATGTAACTTTTACGATCAAGCTAAATATTTTAGGGCACGAAACAAGACACACAAGTACAATTAATACAGAAGACAAAAGCTAGGAATTGTTAATCAGCTACTTCCTGTAGATGAGGGTTCCATTTCCTCAGTCTCCATTTGCCAGCTGTAGTCAGACACAGTCAGGTAACCATTGTTCACGGAAAGCCAATGAAAAAAGGTCACATGTCCAGTGGGCTTACAAAGATAAATAAATAAAATAAAAATGAATAAGAAGGCAAACCAAATCAAAACAGAAATGTCTCAAAAGCTTGGTTATTATGTCACTTCCTTATCATATGATTAGGATATTTTAAATGTAGATTCATGGATTCTTAGATATTGCAAGAACCCTACGCCTTATGAGTACTTACGGCTTGCCATGATCCTCCCTAAGACCATGCCTCCTTTGTCTAGAAGGGCCATACCAGTCCATTCCAGAAGAAATATTTGAGGACCCCTGCCGTTCATCTAGTTAATGTGTAAACAAGCTACTGAGCTGCATTGCTGAATTAAACCTGACTGCATTAAACTGACGTCTGCATCCCAGTGATATGCAGCTGTGGAACTGAATGACAATATATACGTGTTTGGCATTTATACACACTGCAAAAATATGATGTATAGGATACATTAGACAACCCTGATGTACTGAAATGTCGAAATTCAGTACGTCGAGACAGAATAGTGGAAAGTGCAGTTAACCGAAGCTACAGTATGCCGAATCTGCAAATGTCGAATCTGCCGCTATCGTGGTGTCACGTTATGATTTGTGGATTTATCTGGGGTTTCAGGTAAGTGTTGTGTGTTTGAGGATAATGGGTAGGGATTTTAGTGTGTGTGTGTGTGTGTGTGTGTGTGTGTGTGTGTGTGTGTGTGTGTGTGTGTGTGTGTGTGTGTGGTGTGTTTTGTGTGTTTGTGTTTAGTGTGACTTCGGAGTTAGAATATATAAGTAGGGGGATGTGGGGGGTGCAGGGGGGGGCTTGCTTATAGGTAGGTTAAATGTGCTTGTGTGTGTTGTTATGTTTGTTTAGTTAGGTAGGTGTATGTGTGTGTGTGATTATGTCCTGGTTTGTGTGTGCGTGTGAATTGTCGTGACTGTAGTGTTCATGATTGTGGGTTTTCTTGTATGTGGTTTTTCAACTATTCAGTCTCGAAATACTGAAATTCGACATTTCAGTATTTCGGGATTGTATAGTGAATCCGATGTATACTATATTTTGGCAAAGCCAAGAAACAGACCATTAAGGAATTTCAGCCTTTTTCCCATTGAGCAATTTCAGAAGTAGTTTATTTAAAGTTGTTGTGGTATTGGGTGTATAGAAAGCTTTCCCCACTAAAAAACACCATCTGCATTATTTTTCCTATGTTGATGAACTTGGTGGTTCAATATCATTTTAATGTTTATGTTGTCTGACATACTAAATCTTGATGTAATATGTGTTGTCTTTTGGCTTTTCCCAGTTAGGGGTCACCGCAGCGGAACTCCGGTCCGCTAATGATTGGTAGTTGATTTTTACGTGCCGGGTTACCAGCCCTGATGCACAACCTTCAACAAAGGTATGCCCATTCACGCATGTCTCCATGCAGAAGACGCTCTAGCTGAGAATCGAACCGGACAGTGTCTTACTGTGAGGCGACAATGCTACCGCAGCACCACTGTCTTGATGTAATGCACATCAAAAATTCAATATAGATCCTATATAGATGTGCAAGTGTGTGAGTGTGAGTGAGTGTGTGTGTGTGTGTGTGTGTGTGTGTGTGTGTGTGTGTGCATATGTCTATATATATATATATATATATATATATATATATATATATATATACATATATATATATATATATATATATATATATATATATATATATATATATATATATATATGTTTACTATCAAAATAAAGAATGAAGGTTTGGTGACAACAGGATGGTGAATGACAGTTGGCTGAATCCCGTATTGCGGACCGTCATGTTTGTGAGTGTCCGGTGCAGAGAATGCCACTGTGCATTAGCTGATACATGGTTGTTGTTATGAATAGAGATTGCAGTACAGTGCAGATTGGGACATTTATCCTTTTCCTCTCTGTAGTGCGATCTCTGAGTTGGAATATATAATTCAGCTCGCCCCCCCCCCCTGCAAAAACGAGAACTTCAGTGTTGTGCAGTACATTTGCGCTGCTGAAAAACAGGACTTACCTTACTCTTGTAAAAGGGGCAGAGGAAATAGCATGTCAAATAATGCTGAATTGGAATACATGGCATGACATCTGACATACTGACCTACTTCCTCTGCTGTCTTCGGTGTTTTGAGTCACTGACATGAGCAGATCATGTTGTGCCTCTTGCGATTATGATAGTAAACCATATAAGTATATGTATAAATACACACACACACAGACACACACACACAGACACACACACACAGACACACACACACACACACACACACACACACACACACACACACACACACACTCACACACACACACACACACACACACACACTCTGCAACAAGATGTCTTGTTTTAAGTTGTCTTACTCATCATTAGCTAGAATTGTGTTTTAAAACAGCCAATGCAAAATCCGTATCACCTCTTGAGTGCAAGGATTTGCCACATTACGCATGCACTCAAGTCCTTGCAGCACAAAAACACATGTCAAAGTCATAGAACACATGAGAGTAAATGAACTGAGACATACTTACTTGGGCTATATAAAGAGATGCAAGATGGAGTTCTCAGATTATGCAGCTGCAACAGGTATGAACCTAACCTTGAGCAGCATTTTTACATCCCTGAGAGTGATGCTGCAATATGTACAAAAGATTATTGACTTCAACAATTTGTTTAGCTTCTGGTGTCACTCAAGAAGGATCCAAACTGCTTTCAAATATTAAGAGAAAGACAAAAACACAGGTACCAGATGATCAGTTCGGTCTTCACCTCAGAGCCAATAGTATGTATAAAAAGTCTAACTGCCACAGTAGAAGGAAAATTCTTTATTTCAAGGACAAAGTGAGCTCTCTGACGACCTTCCAGGTCACGTCGTCAGACTTAATAAAACACCCCATGCCTTCCTTGATATATATACTTTCAAAGTGACCAGTCAGTTAAGACCAACATTTAAATATTTATATCAGACAAAATTAATTTAAAAATAGTAGAAACATAAATAGACATTAAACTGTATGCAAGTTCAGATGTGAATGCCTCTAGAACCATGTAGAAGGGAAATACTGCTGGATAGTGCTTTAAGGCTCTTTCCTTTAAAAATGGTTTCAAAAAAACAATTTCATTAATGCCTGGGGGTTTGTCTGCATTTAGTTGCAGAATCCATTTTTGCTCAGCTTCTTCTGTTCTATTTCTAATGTCACCCCTCTGATATTTTTTTTTCAAAACTTCTAAAACTAAAACTTTAAAAACATGGTGCATCCCTTCAGCTTCTACATGTTTAGCTAGGGCACAACTATCCTTTTGTTTACTATGTCCTTCGTATGTTCTAAAATGTGTTCTTTGAGCATTTTATTGGTCTTGCCCACATAAAAAAACTTTACAATATTGGCAAAACCTAATATAGACTATATTTCTAGTCCTGCAGTCTGAATAGAAATTAAATTCAATTCTAAACTTTTGCTGTGGATGTACAAAAGTGCTACATGAGAAAATGAACTTAGAAGCTCTGCAGTTCCTGCACATATATGCCCCTATCCTATCTGATGTATTCATGGACTTATGTGTTTGGGTTTTATAAACATAGCTGCCTTTTAAGTGATTTTTTTTGTTTGTAAATGAGAAGTGATGTCCAGAGTCTATGACACCTTCAAGTTCTTTAATGGCTAACATTATTTTACAGTTCTCCCTAAATATATCAAAAAATTGACTGACATCACTTGAGTATGTCATGGAGAACCTGAGTTTCTCATTCCTGGAGTCAGTTTCAGGGTTATCTCTTGTAGTTTGTTCTGAGAAGTAATGTCTGCCCTTCCCTTGATGTTATTGATCTACTCCTTCTATGGTGGTGTCTATTTCTGTCTGGTTATATCCTCTGTCAAGTAGTTCTCCTTTTAACACTTCCATAGATCTCTCCAACTCATCATATTTACTATGTAATCTTGAGGCTCTCAGGAACTGCCCTTTCATAATATGTCTTGGATGCATGCTGTTTTTATGTAATATGGAATTCTTTCTAATTGGTTTTCTATACAGGCTAGTAGCCATCTGCCCCATTTCTGATTTTTCACTAGAACATTAAGAAAATCTATCTGTTCATTTGAGTACTTTCAGGCAAATTTTAAAAATGGTGCTGTTGTGTATAGGTACTCCAAGAATCTACCCAGCATCTCTATTGAGATTTCCCATAGAAAAAAGATGTCATCCACAAAACGTGCGTACCAGAGAACTTGTTGTTCTTTCGGCTTTTCCCGGTTAGGGGTCGCCACAGCAGAACTCTGGTCCGCTAATGATTGGCGGTAGATTTTTACGGTGCCGAGGTGTCAGCTGGACACCCAACATTCAATGAAGGCACGCTCATTCTACACATGTGTTTCGAATGCCACTCAACCATGAGGAGGACATGCAGACTCCACACAGAAGGTGCTCCAGACAAGAATTGAACGGGAAAACCTCTTGCTGTGAGGCAACAACATTACAGCTGCACCACCGCGGCTTAAACATATTTGCTAAATTAATTTCCCTGTAGTAGAAATGTTTCTTCCCATTAGACTAAGGTTAGGTCGGTGTAGCTGTTTGCACAAGCTGTGCCTATAATAATGCCAACCTTTTATAGGTAAAAATCATCTTTAAAGACAAAAACATTATTGTCCAGAATTATTTCAAGCAGACTGCATAACAGATTCACTTTATCATTAGAGAAAACACATTTAGAACATAGCAAGCTCTTAACGTTCTCTATTCCCCACTGATTTGAAATCACTGTAAAGAGTGATGTAATATCTAATGTTACAAGCAGATACTCTTTATTTATTGAAATTGTCTTTCTATACAATGTCTGGAGAAATTTTGTATCTTTCAGTACTGTTTCACACTTTTCAAGCACTGGATGAAGATTGTTCTCTACATATATTGACATGACTTCTGTTGTCTAACCTCTACTAGACACTATGGGTCTCATAGTTGGACATATGATATCTTTATGTACCTTGGGAAGGCCATATATAACTGGAACAGTGGGAGTTTCTACATTAAAATACTTAAATAAATCCTCTGTTACCAAATTTGTAGTCAGCAAGTCAAACAACGAAACAGCAATCCTATCTATAACAAATATAACTTTATTTACTGAGATACAGGTATAGGTTTCATAGTCATTTAGTAGTTTCATCATTTGCTGGATGTAAAATTCCCTATCCATAATCACAATCCCCCCTTCTTTATCTGCAGGTCTAATTTCCACTGAATGCTTTTCCGTCAGGACATACAGAGCATCAGATTCTTCTTTACTCAAGTTATAAAAGACAGCTCTTCTACCTGAATTAAATGCTTCCCTTATTTGCTTCTCACATATAGGCTTCTACCATAGGATGTAATTTAGGTACAAAGGTACTGTTTTTTTTTAAATATTCACATTATCAGTCATCTGTCCTTTAAACATAGTTTTTAAAGTTAAGTTGCGACCAAATAATTTAAGTTCTTTAAGAATGTCGACTAACACAGTTCTCTGGGCTGGAATAAATGACAGCCCTTTATTCAAAAGTGACATATGTGCATCAGTTATTGTTAAAGATGAAAAATTTGTTACCTGACTTTTGTGTTCTTGCTGCGAGTTACCATTGTGTTCTGTGTTACTTCTTTGTTTGGTATCTGCCTGACTCAGCCCTTCTTTCCTCTGCTCCTTGATCTGCTTTTTATCAGTAGAGCATTCATTAGTGTGACGGGTATCATTTGAGTTCGTGATATTCCTTTCTGTTGCGTGGGAAAAGGGGGAATCTCATTAGACAGGTTTCTGTTGTCATTCTTCTTGCTGCTAGCTAAACATGTAGAAGCTGAAGGGGTGCAACATGTTTTTAAATTTTTAGTTTTAGAAGTTCTGGAAGAAAATATCAGAGGGGGGGTAACATTAGAAACAGAACAGAAGAGGCTGAGTAAAACTGGATTCTGCAACTAAATGCAGACAAACCCCCAGGTATTACCAAAACTGTTTTTTTGAAACCATTTTTAAAGGCAAGAGCCTTAAAGCACTATTTCCCTTCTACATGGTTCTATAGGCATTCCCATTTAAACTTGCAGACTGTTTTTAACAGTTTAATGTCTATTTATGTTTCTTTCTACTATATTTAAATTAATTGAGTCTGATATAAATATTTAATTGTTTGTCTTAACTGATTGGTCACTTTGAAAGTATATAGATCAAGGAAAGCATGGGATGTTTTATTAAGTCTGATGAAGTGACCTGGAAGGTCGTGAAAGGACTCACTTTGTCCTTGCAATATAGAATTTTCCTTCTTCTGTGACAGTTCAAATTTTTATACGTACTATTTGCTTTCAAATATTAGGTATTAACCTTCTCCACCCCAAAATTATTTTTTTTAGGTAATGTCAGTGTCAATGTCTAACTTAACAGAATCCAGATAACATAAAGGAATTGACTCGCAAACAGAACCCAGGAAACGAGGATGGGTAGCTCTGCCTCCAACACAAGGCCTGTCATTAGTGTCTTACCCATTATTCAATCCCTGGTCATTCCCTTCTGGTATTTACTTCTTGGACGTCACTGTTAATATTAAGGGTTTATGGATGACGAAGTCTGCCGAGGACTGTATACTTGGTGCCATCATAAACTTTCTGGAGAACACTAAGGTCCTCTAAGGTGGCCTTTCCCAAACAAATAGGTGGTGTCATAACCATGAATTAATGCCAAGAAATGTGTAATAGTCTCCTTTGGCAAGCATGATAAGGGAGGTTGACATAATGGTTAAGGTGTTTAGCACATGTACAGAAGGTGCAGGGTTCGATTCTCACCCAGGATATTTGGCTAGGCTTAAAATAACCCACAAGGGCAGTTACCTAGTACTTATCTATGGACCTATGAAGTCCCCTCTCACTGTCACTTTGACAACATTCTCCTGAAAACTGATTTGATAGTTAAGGACCTGAGAACCTATGTGGACAATAAACTGTCCTTCAATCACCATTTGTCCACTATTGTAAGAAAGTATTTTTTCATTATGCAGATTATTAGTTGGTCTCTAGTTCCAGGGATGTGATTATTCCACTGTGTTCAGTACTTATTAAGCCAATCATTGAGTACAATGCCTCTTTTGGCATGTACTTGTCAGAACATTTAACACAACTTGAATGATCACAATGCTTTCTCACCAAGATAATCAAGGACCTAATTGATAAACACAACACTAACCATCTCAAAGCCTTGTCTCGCTTCTCGATGTCATGCAGGCTACTGTGAGATGACCACTGCTTTGCATACAGAGCCTCAACAGACCCTGTCCTCTCAGATCTACTGCAAATCTGTAATACAATCTCCTCTACAACATAAGTTGAACATGTTGGAGGGATGGAGATGTTTCATAGAAAATACAACTTCTTTGGAGTTGTCTTCCTTTCAATATAAAACAAAGGGGTTCCTATTAAATGATTGAAAACACATTATTTTGAATGCGTCTTGATCGAACTTGAAAGCACAAAAAGGCAAAATAGCAAAATGGCATATAAGTGAATTCTTTCCCTGGGAAAGAAATCGCTTGGCCGCTTCTGTTACTTTGCCATTTTCATCACTGTAGTGCGATCTCAGAGTTGGTATATTTAAGTAGGGGGGTGTGGGGGCACAGCCCCCCACATCGGGGGTGTAGTGGGCGAAGCCCTCCACTTTATGTAATGTTTTAATTTTTTTTTTCGTTTGTGGCACAGCAATTTTTTTTCCTTGGAAAAACATCCCTGTTCTAAGCATTTGAGATTGTAAGCTTTTACTTACATGTGTTCTATAAATCATCATTCACTTTTTAAGTGTCTGATGATTTAACATAGACCCAAACAAAGTACTTCTATTACTCTATTCAAATGTCATCTGGATGAATGGAGGGAGAAACTGCAAATTCACCCCTAGTTTAGCACCCTGTCCCTTATGAATATGTTCTAACCAGTTCTGGATTATTTGTACTTAAACTACAAGGGCTAAAAACTACACGGGACTATAGGGCTAGGTTTCTAAAGTCTGTCATTGATCAGTAGTCTAGCTAGTACCTATGAGACTATGACCCCCTCCTTAAAAGTTCATTCTCATCCACAATTAGGTATAACAAGCCACTTACTTCCACTTGCATGACTAATTGAAATGCCCCCAAAGTTCTGCTTGTTGACATATAAGTAGGACCCTACACCATTAATATCTACTTTAAGCAAAGCTGACTACTTGCATACATAACACTACAGTGGACAATTTATCAAATAATACCATAAATGGATTTAACCATTACTTTTATTTTATCAGCCCGATACCATATACATTTTACTAAATCTTGCAGTGCAGTACTGAACCGGTTTGTTCTCCCTGCAGTCATCATATATTTAATTTATGGAACCCCTCTCATATAGATGCCCTGAGGAAATAAAAAGCAAATTGAAATCATTATATGATGCTTGCTTAAATGAAACATCTATGAATGTATCTAAAGCAATGTCCAATAAATGCACTCAGACTTGAATAACACAACTATTTTCATATTTTATTATGCTGTTATCAATAGCCAATAAATATTTCCTAAACCTGATTAATAGCTATAACTAGTTTGTGAACAGAATCTGCTAAATTAATCATGGACTATTTTTTCAGGGAATATTACAGGACTGTGGAATGTGCAGAGTTGGTCAGCATGATAAAATAAGTACAATATTTCTTTGTGCTAAAATAAAGGATGTGTTATTGACCTGGAATGAATCATTATTAATAAATCAAGAAGAGTCTTTAATTTCATTTGAGAAAACAGCATCATTGTCATCTTAAAAAGTCTTTCCCATTTTATAAAGGGTCAGGGGATCACTTCAGCTGTTTCCAAGATTCAGTGTCACTGTCCTAAATGTTCACAGTCTCTTGGGAGTGCATCCTCATCTTCTCTTGTCTTCTTCCTGTTTCTATCCCTCCCAAATCTACTTTCCTGAATTGCATTCTGGTTTCCTGTTCATCTGACTGAAACACCATAAGTTGTTCTCTTTATCAATCTTTACAACTGAGGCTACTTTGACTTCCATTTTGATATCTTAAATTATAAATCTCTCCCAAAATGCACATCACACTATCTCTGGTACTTTATTTCTGTCAGCTCAGGCTTCCTCAGTCACTACCTTATTTCTGTGTCATACAGAAGCACTGGTTGCACCATTGTTTTTTACACCTTAATTTTCAAGTTATTTTTTACATTCTTCTTTAACAAACGACCCTTGACACTTTGTGGAACTTAGCTGCAGACCCTCTGATCTTGCATTTGACTTCCTCATTCAAACTTCCTTTCTCCTCAAACCCACCTCCCAGGTACTTAAAACTGTTAACATGTTCTGCTATGTCCCCTTCACAACTTTTTGCTTCTTCTGAATTCCACCATTTACTGCCATGGCCCCTGTATTATCCATCCTCAGTTTCTTCTAATGAGCCTTCAGTTTTGTATTACAGTCCCGTCATTTTTTTTGAAGCACCAATTCAAAGTCTGCTTCTAATACCACATTGTGTTCTACATTAGTTGATCTGTCTGTGTCAAACTGTTTGTTGATGTAGTCCATCACCAGTATGAACAGGAGTAGACTCAAAATTAAACCCTGATACATACACCATTTACATCGAACATCCATTTGTCAGTCTAAACATTGTTTGTACTTGTGTCATTCTATCCTTACGCAGTTTCCTCTAATTATACCAGTATTTCTGGGACTGGACCAATCAGCTTTTTTTTTGGACATTGTCATATGCTTTCTCCAATTCTAGGAGCATCTTCTTCATTATCTGTTTCAATGAAAATAACAAAGGTAGTTTTAAAACCATATCACAACATACCATGCATGTATAGCAACCGGATTATCTTTTTTGTCTAGGTTAATATGAATTGGAGAGACACCAGTTCAAATGCTGTTTAATGAGGCCTTGATAAATGTTTGTACCTTTTAAGTAGGCAAAACCAATAATTTTAATACAAATCATATTGTATTAAAGTATAAGTTTTCAGTGAATGGCAGTGATTTGTGGTGTTCATTCACAGTATGAGCAGCTCCTCATAGGTTCATAGGTTCATAGGTTGGTACTGAGCTATCTGCCCGAAGGCATATATTAGCCCAGCCACATTGTGCAGTATTCACCGCCCCTTTAGTAGTTCCCTAGACCCTTGTACTAGCAGCTAGTACCCTTGGCCCCTATCTAGTAGTGCTGTTGGTGTGATCATGGTATGTGTTCATTCTGTAGAGCTGGAGATCCCAGTTTTGCTACATGTGTGAGACTGAGAGTGGAAGTGAATGAGTGGGTGAGAGTGAGAGTAAATGAGTGGGTGAGAATGGGAGTGAAGGAGTGTGTGAGAGTTAAAGTCGGAGCGAAGGAGTGGCTGAGAGTGGAAGTGAATGAGTGGGTGAGAGAGGGAGTAGGAGTGAACAAGTAGGTGAGAGAGAGAAAGTGCATAAGTGGGTGAGAGTGGGACTGAATGAGTGGGTAAGAGTGAATGAGTGGGTGAGACTGGGAGTGAATGAGTGGGTGAGAGTGGGAGTGGGAGAAAATGAGTGGGTGACAGAGTGGGAGTGAATGAGTGGGTGACAGTGGGAGTGAATGAGGGGTAAGAGTACGAGTGGAAGTGAATGAGTGGGTGGGAGTGGGAGTGAATATCTGTCTCAGAAATCTATCTGGGTGTAACAAATGCCAGGGTTTCTTTATAATGTTCATGTATGTATTGCTGCCATAAGTTGTGTTGACTGAATTTGACTCCCCAGTAAGACAATAAATTAAAAATATTTATGTTTCAGTCTATGTTCCAATTTTTCCACCTGAGAAATATTTCTTTTAACGATCTTGCACAAAATAAACATAAAAATCATAAAATATATTTAGAAATAAGGATTCTCTTCACAAGATCGAAGTTTCAAAACTTTGAACTCCAAGTGGTCGAGACCATAAGAGCAACATTTTGAAACTTCTAGCGATTTGAACAGCAATCACCGTACAATGCAGAATGGGAGGTAAACTTCTAGCAATTTGAACGGCGATCACCATACAATGCAGAATGGGAGGTAAACTTCTAGCGATTTGAATGGCGATCACAGTACAATGCAGAATGGGAGGTAAACTTCTAGCGATTTGAACGGCAATCACCGTACAATGCAGAATGGGAGGTAAACTTCTAGCGATTTGAACGGCGATCACCGTACAATGCAGAATGGGAGGTAAACTTCTAGCGATTTGAACGGCGATCACCATACAATGCAGAATGGGAGGTTTACCATTTTTCTCATTGTAGTGTGATGTCAGAGTTGACATATTTATTTAGCAAGGGGGTGTGGGGGTGCAGACTACAAAAATAAAATAGCAATTATTTTGTTTCTATATATTTTTGTATTACAATTTTGAAGTTTCAAACCTTCATCGTTATGGTCTCAATCATTTGCAGTTTGAAGTTTTGAAACTTTGAGCTTGTAAAGTAGATCTATAAAATATATATAATCTTATTAAAACATAATGAATTGTAAGACCACATAAGTGAGTAATAAGAAACAAATATTTTATAGCTGCATGAATCTTTTAAATTCATTTAAATATTCTTATTCGTATCTTGTACTTATTTAATTTATTTATTTATTTTGTTTTGTTTTACATTTGTTGACCGGGAATGTCCGACTGAGCTAAAGCCCTTTTTCAGTGGAGGACCAGGGAAAAAAACTCCAAATAGTACACACAATTTAACATAACATAGAATGCCATGGTAATTTAAAAACACATGCAGTAGTCACAAGAGTTTACAAGTCTAAAAAGAAAAAGAGGATAACACAAAAGCATAGGAAGTTACATAAAAAGCATAGGGAGTATGCTATTTATACTATTATGTATTATATAAAAAGTAATTCTTTTTGGATGAGTGTTTGAAAACACTATGATAAGCAAGGTAGAAGGTAAGCATGCATAAGAGTGATCCGAGCTTCAGTGGTGAGGAATGTTTTATTTCTATACAAGAGTCCTAGCTTCTGATGGGTTTTTCCTGATACAATTATTTATGTGTAGATCAAAGTTTAGTGGATCATCAATGGTAATACCAGGTAGTCTTGTGCTGGATTCGACCTAAATAGGAGTATTGTTTAGGGACATTATGGAGAAGGAAGACTTGATGTAGTTAATGGTTTTAAGGAGAAATAGAAGCAATTTTGTGTTTTTAGGGTTGAGGATGAGCTGGTTATTTGAGAGCCAAGTCTTGGCTGAGTTAAAGGATGATTGGTTAGATGATAGGATTTCAGAGGGTGAGCTGGCAATAGTGATGACTATAGCATCATCTGCGCATTGGACAATGGTAGACTGATGACAATAGGAGTAGAGTAAGTTGGTGAAGATATTAAAAAGTAATGGTCCAAGAATGGATCCTTGGGGGACACCCATTCTTACTGGAAGTGGAGTAGACAGTGCAGAGTGCCATATCACTGACTGCAGTCTGTCGGTGAGGTAGCTAGAGAACCATGCAACTGTATCAGTAGAGAAGTTAAGGTCTGTTAGTTTGTTTAATAGCAGAGAGTGAGAGACAGTGTCAAAAGCCTTTAAGAGGTCAAGAAATAGACAAGAGATGAGTTTACAATCATCTTTAGCTAGAGTAATAGTGTTGTGGAAGGATAGCAGAGCTGTGGTGGTACTATTCTTGGGTCAGAAACCATGCTGTGTAGGAGTGAGCAGTGTTTCCTGTATGAGATATTGCATAACTTGTTTGTGTATACATTTCTCCAGGACTTTAGAGAGAGGGGAGAGGATAACAATAGGTCTGACATTAGAGATTTGTGAGGAGTTACCTCCTTTATGAATAAGAAGAGTGTAGAACTGTTTCCAGATTGATGGAACTTTAGATTCCGAGATGGAATGATTTATTAGGATATATACAAGTAGAGCAAAGGAGTGAGCTGCTATCTGGAGAAAATATGAAGGGATATTGTCCGCAGATACAGAGCATGGTTTTAGCTTAGAAAGTAGAGTTTTGATATAGGTAGTGGGAACATGTTTAAGGGAGAAGGTCTTTACAGAGTTAGTAGCTGGAGAAGGTTCACGGAAGTTAGAAATATTGGTGTTTGAGGGGTTGGGGTTGGGGTTAAATAGTTTGGATATTGATTCAATAAAATAGGTGTTGAAGGTGTTGGCTTTATCTTCAGGTGACACGTCTAGGCATGGATTGGGTGAAGTTGGGTTGCCAGGATGGAGTATTTGGTTTACAGCAATTTTTTTGGATCAGATTTTAATGTTGTTGGGGGGGGGTCATAGTAGAAATATTTTTTGTCTTTGTTGATGAGTTTGTTTGATTTCTTAGTTCTTTATACCTTTGCAAGTCGGTGGGGCATTTAGATTGTACCCATATTTTCCAAACCCTATCTCTGGTTTTCATAAGGGTGTGAGTGGTTTTAGATAACCAGGGTGATATGTTAGCTTTTATCTGAACTTTTCTGGGTGGGGCTAATGAATTTAAGATGTTAAGGAAAGTTGAGATGAAGTCGTTGACTGCTTCATCTGGTGGGAGTTGGGTGAGGAAGTTCTATTTAACTCTAGAGAGTAGGGTTTTAAATGTTTCAAGGTTAAAGTTGGAAAGTTTACAGCAGGTGATAAGCCTGTGTGGGTTAGAGAAGTGGTAATTATATTTGAGCATGTTTATCAGCAAGTGATCACTCAGGGATTGAGGAAGTGTTTCTGGATTGTGGTACTTGCAGGGATTTGAAACAAGTATCAAGTCTATCAGGGAGCTTGGAGAATGGGAGTTATTAGAATGGGTAGGTTGAGAGATAAGCTGTGTAAATCCTTATAGATTTATATGATGTGATGAGTTAGGATTACTGAGGGTTTGACAATTAATTTATACATCCCCAAAGAGGATGGTTTCATTAGGGATGTTTTGAGAGAGGTATGCGAGTATATTTTCCAGCAGGGGAATGTTGAACCCTGGTGGAATATAGATGGGTCCTATTGTAATGGTAGTATAGTTGTTGAGCTTAAGGTTAGCTCATACACATATCATGCACATACTGAACATACTGAAACCAGGTATATGACAATGTGTAGAAAAACCTAAACTTGTCCTATGCATGTCTTATTTGCATCACTTTGATAATGCAAAATAAAAAGATATTCTATTCAGTTCCAGGAAGATCATGGTCCAAGTTTAGTCCAAATCTTTTCCAGTACCAAGAGGAATATTAACTTGGTATGTGCTGACTATTCAAACTTTCCTGAAGGTGGTAATACCAATCAGGGTATTATAAACCGAATGAAAGCAGTCACTGGTACATGTTATTCCTGATATTATGTCAGACTGTCATCTCTAGTATGAAAGTGGGGAATATACATGTTTCATAGAAATGGACGGCTAGTATTGTACCTTCAGCTTTCATTACTACCTGAGTTCTAGTTATACAAAGTCAAATGGTCAGCTCAGACCATGAACAATTTGATGAATCTTTCAATGACCAGTAACAGTAACTGTCATACTGCTTTACTAAACTTCAGAAACACTCCAGTTCTAGTCTGACCACTGAACAATTACAGACTATTTATATGCATTCCTGCAGCTATGTTTTCAATGCCACCTCAAAATAATACTCAGGTGCAAAAGCAATTAAAGCAAAATTAGTCAAGAGAAAAGAGCTTTTTATGACAGGAAAAATAGGATGATTTGAGGGAAAAGGAGAACGTAAACATTCACTAGAGCTGTTAAGAAAAGCTAGTAAAAGCAAGTGTTCTGTTGAACCATATGAAGCCAACATCATTTTTTGAACACTGAAAGCAAACTGTTGAGAAAAAAAAGCAAGTCACTTGCTCAAGCCAAGTAATGAGTGTCAGACTGACTTGGTAGAGCAAAGAGACACTGTTCATAATACCTGAGGTGACTCGGAAATATGTAGAATATTATCCCCAAGAGGTGCTGAGAGGTGCAATTACATGTCTCAGGTGCAGCAAATGACAGTCCCCAAATACTTTACCATGTTTTATTTTTTCGTATGCACATTTCTTCGGTCTCATTTGTCTATCCAAGTTCCCGTTAATTATATTCATAGAAAGGATTCTCCCTGGGATTTAACAAAATCCATGAAGAGCCAGAAGAAATGGATCTTCCTTGGCAGCGTGCCATACATATTAATTATGGTGCACTGCAGAGGGATAGTATGCTAACATGGATTTTGAATCCATGTAAGCAACACTGTAAAAGTTGTACCGTACTTGTGGAGTGTCCGGAAAACTTTTGAGCAGTTGGTGAGCACAGCACACTACTTTTCATCCCATTAACCTGAACTGAAAAGTGAACAACAGATAGTACTGCATAAAATTACAATTTTAACTTTAATTGTTTACATTTATGTGCTTGTTTGTGCAGTGCGGTGGATTGCGCAGCTATGCTTAGCATTACTATAAAGTGCACATCTGCTAGATATCTAAAAATAGAAGCCAGATGTATTCAGTTTTAATTAATGTTTTTTTTTTACATGTGCTTGCTTGTGCAATGCAGCACGATGCATAGCTATACTTAGCTGCACTTACACATACAGCAGACCTCTGCTAGACATCTAAAAATAGAAACCGGATGTATTCAATTGCTGTAGTTCTGCCTTGCTTAGCAACGTAAACCCACATAGTGAACTTGCGCTATGCTTACAGGGATGTTGTAGTATATGTGAAGATATACAAGTACCCTACACTGTCGTATTGGCTAGATATGTTGAGTCATGATCTACAGTGTAGTATGTCCTGGGTTTGGGTCCTGAGCAGTAATACTTTTTTACATTTATTGCTGTTAAAATGTGTCAGGTGAATGAAGCACTGGTTTAGTTTAAAATTTAAAAAAATGTTACATTTGGAAAAGCTGCACAATGCTAAGCAACGCTTAAACATGGCCAATGGTCTATTCTCATATATGTGTTGCTAATTTACACTTACACATGGTTTTTATGCAGGTTTGCGTGCCACTAAGTGAAACGGAACTTTTTTGGATGCTATAGCATGATGTGTAAGGAATGCATCCTATTTAAAGGCCAATAAGTGGGAATTTCACATAATTTGTTTGAGTTCTAACTTGGCAACTTGGCTGTGGAGATGCATGGTGCTGTTGGACAAGGTGTGCACTTTCATGCATAGAAGTGAGGAATGCTGGAGTCCAAAGTGTTTATTGGACTCTGGGTTAAGAACTATGAACCCCAGCTGCTGCATGGTGATTACCAGGGCTCGGAGTGTAAATCTGAGGCCTGGGATCAGTTGACCAGGGAACTTACACTGCTACTTGTATACACCACATGAGTGAGCAGTGTCATCAGCACTATGATGACCTGAAGGGTAGAAAGAGGGGAACCTTACACACCTGGGTCCAAGAGACTAGGGCTGGGTAAACCCCACAGATATGCAAGTATGTTTGCCAGTAATTTAGAAATATACAAGCTGAATCTGTGCAAAAATGGTATACATAAGGGTTTGTTTGTCTTCCCACAGCTCCAGAACACAGGACTTGCAATGTCCAGTCCCATGCAGGGCGCCTGGCCAGGATGAGGCAATCATGTGGTAAGCAGGAAAACATCAAAGTAATAGCTTAATCCATAATGTAATTATACAATAAATTACTTACAGGGTTTGCAGTCTTAACAATCAGGTATGACAAACTTGAGACATCCTACATCCTGAATTGATCGCGCAAGTTAAAGCAAGTAAGCATGCAGTAATGTATCGTATAGTAAGCATGCAGTAATGTGTAGTATAGTAAGCATGCATGTATTGTATAGTAAGCATGCATGTATCGTATAGTAAGCATGCAGTAATGTGTAGTATAGTAAGCATGCAGTAATAATGTAGTATAGCTTTCAAAGATCAGTTAATGTTGGGGTCTACCCAGATTAAGGGTCAATGTTCTGATGTGGTCATTGTCTGCAATATGCTGTAGGTTGAACTCAATAAATTAATAGGGTATATGGGTTAGTTAACAGAAGGCCTCCACAGCTATCCATGGTCCAGAGTTGAGGCAACATTAATCAATACATTTTAAAGTAATGTTTTCAAATAAAGTGTTCACTATTCCTGTATTCACTGTATGCATGCTCTAATCTGACACCAGTCAAGTGTTACATGTAACTCAATAAAGAATGCAGCAAAACTGTAGTGCAATACCTACAGTAAGGTTCAAACCTGTGTGCTGCTCTTTTTGTCTGAAAATAATGCTGTAAATTCCATTCAGTCAATGAACATGGTATATGGGTAAGTTAATTGAAGTCCTACACCGTTATCCATGTGTCTAAATGCCGGATTTTACGAAACATTATCAATAAAGTTTAAAATGAGATTGTGCTTTGATAAGTAATTAAATAAGTGTTCATTATTTCTGTATTCACTCCATGTGTGTTCTAATCTGACACCAGTCGACTGTTACATATTAATTAATAAATAATGCAGCAGCAAATGTTGGAAATAAATGTAGTGCAATATGCAGATTGTATCAAGCTGCAGTTCTGATAATTTTCCATGAAATATGCCGTAGATAGCACTCAGTAAATGAATGAGGTATACGGTTAAGTTAACAGATATCCTACACAGCCATACATGTGTGCAACTGCCCGATTCCATATGACATTAAGCATTACAGTGTAAAAGGAGATGGTGCTTTGATAACTATTGTTTCCAAATAAAGTGCTCATTATTCATGTGGTCACTGCATTTGGTTTCCAATCTGATAACACACACAGCTATGCATGTGTGTAAATGTACGATTTCACACAAAATGTTGCAATAAAAGTCTTAAAGGAGATGGTGGGTCCTAATCCCGTGGCAGCCAACTGACAAATGACCAGATGTCTACTGTAATTGGTGTACATGAACACACCTTCAACTGTCATGATTTTTGCAGAAGGTATTCACTACTACCCCATTGGTTCATAGGTAGGTACTAGGCTATTGGCCCTAGGGCCTATATAAGCCTAGACAAATGGTACCCTGGCTTTTGCCACCCAAGAAAATTATTTTTCTGTGCACCTGTCAAGCAGAGCCACAGAAGTGATCCCCTGGGTGAATTTCCTATCTCCCATCCAATTATCAAGATTTTTCTTGAAGAGTGCTAATGAGGAGCTTTGTTTGATATAGATAGCTAGCTTGTTCCAGAGTATGGAAAGTATCTGGGACAGGAATCTATCCCTCCAGCATGATCTGTTTATTGTGGTGACAAGGTTTGGGTCCCTAGAGCATGTAGCTCGGAGGGATTGGGATTTCTTTAAGTGGAGCATGTCCAACAGCTTTGTATGTTAGGCAGCGATCGCCTCTGAGTAGGCGATATCCGACAGAGTAAAGCTGGAGTTTTTTGAGATGGTCTGAGTAGGGTATCTGTTTGAGGCTGGTAATCCTCTTTGTGAGGTATTTTTGTGTCCTTTCCAATTGTTGTAGATGTCTTGTGATGTACATACCAAAAGGGGCGTTGTACTCTATAATGGGTCTAATGAGTGATGAGTAGAGGGGAACAATGACCTCTTTTTTCCTGGATGAGAAACCTTTTGTGATGAGGTGTGCCACGTAGAAAGATTTCCTGATGACTGTGGCGATGTGATTATCAAAGGAGAAACTACTGTCCACCTGTGTCCCAAGGTCTCTTATCACACTTTCAGTGTTTAAGTAGACTACCACCTATGTGGTAGCTCATGGGTATAGAGTTTTTACCAAAAGGGATGACAATGCAGTTTTTGGCACTGAGCTTGAGACCATGGCTTTGACACCAGGCATCTGTCTCGGTGAGGCCCTTTTGTTGGATGTTCACATCGTTAGGAGTTTTGATTATGGCTCTTAGTTTGCAGTCATTTGTGAACTCTGTTAGCCAAAGACATTCTGTGCTAGCCTGTACTGGTCCTTGATTAGCAGATACATGGCACTACTTGAAATGCAAGTTACTGGCAAATCCATTATCAGAACACTTTGTGCTACTAATGTATGGGCACCCTATGTAGACATGTCCCATGATAACAGGTTGAGAGCTATGTACATACATCATCATCTATACAATATTTGTGGTCACTGTACTCACAACTGAAATCTTAGATTTGTACAAGTATGTAGTAGTCTGTGTAGTAATATTACCTGTGAAGTCACACGTTTTTTTTTTTCTCTCACCTCTCCCCTTCTCTTCTTTAATTCATTAATTATATTTATTATTATTATGATTTGATATTAATATATTATTTTAACTACCTCTTATGTTGGCCTTATGTATAATATCATATTACATTGCTGTTTATATACTTTTATTTACGTTATTTATTGTTATGTTATCCCTAAAGCTACCTGCATTCAATATGCGGATGATTCCACTCTGATCTGCTCAGCCACCTCCCCATTCAAACTGCAAACCTTAACCCAAAATACATTTAACACTATTGAGAACTGGCTCACCAACCAACACCTACTTCTGAACCCCAGTAAAACAAAACTTCTACTCTTCTCCCCCACTAATAGATCTACCACACTTTCTTTCTCTGTTGCATCTAACAATGGTACCACTATTTCCCCAGATCATCACACCAAACTGCTAGGGTTTATCATAGACAATAATCTCAAATTTGACCTACAGGTCAACAAAACCATACAGACCATCAACTGGATCATTGTATAGAAACAAGACATTTTAACCCCACTGGCTAGGACTGCAATCACCCAATCACACCTACTCTCTACTCTTTTATATGCCTTGCCTGTACTCTCAAACCTCAACAAATCTGAACTAGGTAAGCTGTCCCATAGCTACAATCATATTGCCAGATTCGCACTGGCTCCACCTATAGAACCCACCACTACCAGAACCTTAAACAACTAGAGTGGCTAGAACTGCCCAGCTTAATTAATTTCAATCAACTCTTAATAGCGCACAAAATTTTGTACCACCCTGAGGATACTGCCTCACTTAAAAATATTAAGCCATATAGCAACCTGAGATCCCTACAGTCAGCCAATAAACTACTGGTCCAAACCCACAAAGCTAATAACTTTGCTGGTGAATCCATGTTTGCTAGCTTCATTGGAAAAACCTGGAATTCGTTGCTAAACTATATAACCCTACAATCCTCCAAAAGTCTCTTCAAGAAAAACCTCAAACAGTATCTCAAAGTGAATTGGCTATGCCCATGTACCAACCCTGGTTAAGTTATAAACTGAAAGCATATTCTGTAATTATCATAACCTGTAACTATGTCACCAAGCTCTGCTTCTAATCTGACATCTCTTGCTTTTAATTGTCTGTCCATGAGAAATGTGAGTCCCTACTAGGGAACACTACTAAGCCATTGTATATAATCACTTTGTTTTTATAATTGTTTGTTAACTTCTGTGTAATCTATGTAAGTTTGTCAGTGGGGAGCTTTTCTCTCTGGGCCTCCGCTGAAAATGGACATGTATCCAGTTGGACTATCCCGGTAAACAAATGTAAAATAAATAAAATAAAAATAAATAAATAAATAAATTATGTTCCTTTATACTTTTTGAGTAATCATTATTATCTTCTGTTATTTTAATACTAACATTTGTTTAGTTATGTTTATTTCTACCTTATGTTTATATTTAATTTACTAAAGAATGACAAGGTAGGCCGAATCCAGGTGATCAACCTACCTTGGCTCCCTTGGCCATGGCACCAGGGCCCACCACATAATGGCCACAGCCTGATGGAGACCCCTCTGCTGCACCTAACTACCTGGGTTGCTCCCCCCTCTGGAAATTAAGTAGAGGGGGCGATTATGTCACCCATGAGGAACTGCCAGGGATGTTGTGTGGGCTGCTGCACCAAACTCTTGGTGCATGCCTACGCCATATGGAGATCATGCTGTCCATCCTGATGGGGTGCCTTACCCCATATGCTTGTGTCAACCACTGCCTCCACAGGAGCAGTGAAGGTGTAGTGCTGAGAGTTCCATGGGTATGGACTTGAGTCACACTTATACCATGTCTGACATCCATTTATTTATTTATTTATTTAACATTTGTTAACTGGGAAAGTCCGACTTGGAATGAAGCCAATTTTTAGTAGATGCTTGGGGAGAAAGGCTCCAGATGCATGTCTGTAATGTGGGAGAAAACCAGAGCACTCAGAGGAAACCCACACAAATGCAGGGAGGACATGCAGACTCTGTACAGAAGGCACCCCAGCTGAGAATCGAACCAGAGAACCTCTTGCTGTGAGGCTACAATGCTACCGCTTCACCACTACACCGTCCATGGGACTGGGATGCCACAACATCCTCCCCAACCAAGGTGTTCACTCCTCCCTTGCATCACACACCAACCCTGTCTGCTGTCTTGTCTGTCTACAAAAGCTTCCTCACCTTCCCAGCTTACCTCCACCACACATACTTATGTCCTTTCCCCAACATTCCACTCTCACCTTAAAAAAATGGGCACCTGCCCCCCGCAAAAAAAATATCATCCCATACATAGATCTCCATTTTGCACACATGTCCACTGGACACACTTAATTTGGTCCAATTGGCTTGACAACCCCTTATGTTGTCTTCACCCCCCCCCTCTCTGGGGGGGGGGGGTGACAGTCCAAATTCAGCTAAAAAATCTGTTAAAGTGCACAGTTGTTGCTGTACAAGAAATGGATAGCTATATTTATTTCCTACTCACTTCTTGCACATACCTACCTGCCTTTCACTAAGTTCCCCCCCCATGCTTAGCCCCCATTTCACCACTATCCTCTCTCTTCATTTTTCATTTCTTTAAAGATTTTTTGAGCACCATCACCCATCAGCTAAATGGCACTATATTGATATATGTGTGTGAAATAATAATAATCACATTCAAACTGTACACTTGCACCCTATTTCAAATTGAGGACCATTACACCTGAAGACCATTGCATCAACCTGCCATGCCACATAGCTGTTAATTAACATAGGGACTATCAGCAAACCATACCAATTGCCAAGTTACCATAATTAAGCATGTTTAAGCAGGGCTGTGCATTGCAAAATTTGCTTAAAAACTAAAAGAAAAAATGGGAGTGTAACTTGGAGTCTGCTACAGAAATGCATCACTAGAAAGCCAGACACAGAATAATGGATGTAAGTGAGGTTTCTAACAGCAGATAAATGTGCACTTTATTTGCAACATTTAAAAATACACCTGCTAAAACATTAATGGCAAAATAGGTGTTTAACTAGGACTCTGGTAGGGAAATATATCCCTATAAAGCTATGCACATAATAATGGATGTAAATGAGGTATGTAAGAGCCTGCAAGTGTGTAATTATATGTTGAAAAATACACCTGCTGTAACAGTCACTCAGTCGCACAGTTTGTTAAATAGGTTCATAGGTGTGTACTAGCTTAATGGCCCTGGAGCCTTTACAAGCCTAGGCCATGGGAGCGATTACCCTGGCAAAGTGCCACCCGACATTAGTTCCCAGTGCATCTGTCAAGTAGTGTCACTGGAGTGATCCCTGGGGTGAATTTTCTATTTCCCATCCACTCGTCAAGATTTCTCTTGAAGAAGGTCAGCGAGGTGCTCTGCTTGACATGTATGGGAAGTCTATTCCATAGCATGGGTAGTCTCTGGGTTATGAACCTTTCCCACCAGCATGTTCTGTTAATTGTGGTAATGAGGTTGAGGTCTCTGGAGCATGTAGTGTGGAGGGAATTGGGATTTCTTTAGATGTAGCATTTGTAACAGTTGGGTCAGGCATGGCTTTGTAAGTCAAGCAGAGATCACCTCTAAGTAGGCGACATGCGACAGAGAATAGTTGGAGTTTTTTGAGTCTATCCATACAGGACAACTGTTTAAGGCCTAGCCTCATCTTTGTGAGGTACTTGCGTGGCCTCTCCAGTTGTTGCAGGTGTCTAATGAGGTACATGCTAAATGTGGCATTGTACTTGATGATTGGCCTAATGAGGGAAGAGTAGAGGTATCAATGACCTCTTTCTTCCTGGATGCAAAACCCTAAGTAATGAGATGTGCCACATAGAAGGACATTCTAACCACAGTGACAGTGGGCTGATCAAAAGAGAGGTTGCTGTCAACCTGTGTTCCCAGATGTCTTATAACGCCTTCAGTGTTCAGTGGACTACTATCGATGTGGTAATTCATGGGAACCGAATTTTTCCCAAAGGAGATGATGACACATTTTTTGGCCTTGAGCTTAAGGCCATGGTTCTGACACCAGTCATTGGTCTCAATGAGGCCTTTCTGCAGAATGCTTTGAAAACATTACTTTTTGGTGCACATGGTCCTGAGTTCAAATCCAGTGGTGTGTAGCATTTAAAATATATGTATATGTAAATGACCATTGTGAATTCTGGAATGAATGACTGTGTCCTCAACTATTTATCCACCCAATGCATTTCAGATGGAATGTCTTCTGTTCAATGATAGAAGTCAAAGGCCTGCAGATAGGAACACAGTTAACATATCCCTATTGCAACACCAGAAAATGCATTGAGTGTCAGGCCATGCATTACTATGAATTCACAGAGGATTTTAAGTTATGTAATACAAAAGAGGCCCAGTGATATCAGACTTAAGTACACAATCATTTGCTACTGATATTGCAGATAAGCAGAACTGCACAAGTAACATAAACATATGGAGGTTGTGTTAGCAACAAACATTGCCAGCACACATGTTCCAGACAACTACCATAACATAACATATGGCTCGGCAGTTGTCCAAATGGTTGACATAATGGTAAATGTACCCCCTATATTGTTCAAGGACACAACAAACATGTTGTCTTTTACTCTGTTGATGATACCTTTGGCTAACATACTTACCTTAACGATATACCTCACTATCTGTGGAATGGGTTCCCCCAATCAGGCTATGGCTGTACATCAGAGTTCCCACTGGTCACACCATTACTCATAAGTGTTGTTGTCCTTCACATTCTGCAGCTTCTCTCACTATACTTATTGCCTGAGCAGCAGCTGCTGCAGTCTGTAGCACACACTTGTATGTAAAAAGTATCTACTACAAACATCCTCTTTGTGCTGCCTTAGTATTTCTACCCAGCATTTCCATCTCATCATATGAGAAAGAGGGTGGATTCTACATTGAGGCTTTATATCTCCTTCAACAGTTGCATGGGATTGCCTGACTATGCTGCAAAGCAGCTGTGTATGCTTCAGTTAACATTAGTCAACCACAGATTGGTTCAGAGGCAATCACCTGCTAATGAGAACCATCACAGAAAGGCAAACTCCTAGCTAGGGAAACCAATGAGTATGCGGATTACTTTCTATAATGAAAACATTGTCACAACACATATATATCTGTATCTTTCAAAAGAGGAGTATTGTACTCCATCATGTATGTCACCATTTGTTTTCAACATGATGCATAGGTTTTAATATACTTAGGGGGAATGGGGATATATAGGTGATATGCGATTGATCTGCAGCTGTACACCTACAGACGATGCAGACAACAACAAGGGCTTAATGCTGTCTGTTACCTAGGGACACAGGTGTCCTAGATACTGCCTATTTTGGCAGTTGTAATACTACACAGCTATGTTTTGCTATTGAACTATAGACATAAGCTGGTGGGCGGAGTGGCTTTCCTGCTATGGGCCACACTACAAGTGGACTCCTATGTTGGGTGTCTGATCATATGTGAGTATCTGTCATGGCACAAGCAGATGTAGATGACTATTCTCACTATTGTAGTTGCTTCCACACCCTTTGCATGATTCCACACTGTTGCATATGAGATGTGTAATCAAGTGGGAAATACTGATAGCCTTCCTTAATTGCTATATCTGAACATACTGAACACCCACATAAGTGATCCTGACATGAGTTCTCATTATTTTGTATTTCAGGTGATAATATGCATGCCAGACATTGTCCTCTTTTCATTGAGGTGGAAAACAACTCCTAATTGAGTCATTACAACACTATCACGAAGTCCTGCTGTCCAAAGGGAGGGCAAATAGGCAGGAGGGACAAGCTATGTGGGATGAAATGGTCAGTAACATAAACAGTTTGGCTCATCAGAATCGCACATATGAGTAGGTCCAACACTGTGCCACAGACACAATCCACTCAGCATACAGAAGGGCAGTGGATGTGACCAGAAATTATCAGGTCACTGGTGATGGGCTTGCAGCAGAACAACTCTGACAGCAACTAAGCAATTCTGGGTGAACCTTGCAACACAGGAGGTCTCTCAGGATTCCATCACATCATATGTCATGAATGTGGGTGCCACCATTTCCATCCAAGAGGAGTATCCAGGCATTTTTAGTTTAATCAATATCAGAATACTGTAGCATTTAGGATGTCAGGCTGTACATAGTTTTATGTGGGTGTCAGGTGTTGTATGGAGGGAGTAGGTTACCTGCAGTTTTAAGCTCATGCAGAGATTGGGACCCACATACCTGTTATCATAGCAACTACTATAACTGGGGGATATTTGAATGTCCTACCAGTGTTAAACCAGTGTTAAACTGTCACGTGATACTGTTTACATATAGCAGCTACTGTAACTGGGGGATAGGTGGACATACTACCAGTGTTATGCTGTAACATGTGGTGCTGTTTGCACATACCAGCTACTGTAACTGGGGGATATTTGGCTGTATTACCAGTGTTATACTGTAACATGTGGTACTGTCTACACATAGCTACTGCAACTGGAGGTATTTGCACGTACTACCAGTGATATACTGTAACATGTGGTGCTGTTTACAAATAGCAGCTACTGCACTGGGGGATATCTGGATGTACTACCAGTGTTATACTTTCGCATGTGGTGCTGTTTACACATAGCAGCTACTGTAACTGGAGGATATTTGGCTATCCTAGCAGTCTTATACAGTCACATGTAGTGCTGTTTACACATAGTGCTACTGTAACTGGGGGATATTTGGAGGTACTACCAGTGTTATGCTGTAACATGTGGTGCTGTTTACACATAGCAGCTACTGTAACTGAGAGATATTTGAACGTACTTCCACTGTTATACTGTCACATGTGGTGCTGTTTCACATAGCAGGTACTGTAACTGGGGGATGTTTGGATGTATTACCTACCAGTGTCATACTGTAGCATGTGGTGCTGTTACACATAGCAGCTAATATAACTGGGGGATAGTTAAACATACTACCAGTGTTATACTGTCACATTGGGTGCTGGTGCACATAGCAGCTACTGTAACTGGCGGATATGTGGGCATACTACCTGTGTTATACTGTCACAAGTCGTGCTGTTTACACATATCAGATACTGTAACGGGGGATATTTAGACATACTACCTGTGTTATACTGTAATATGTGCTGCTGTTTACACATAGCAGCTACTGAGAGCTGGGGGAGATTTGGATGTGGTGATGTTTATATATAGCAGCTACTGTAATTCTGGGATATGTGGACATACTACCAGGGTTATACCGTCATATGTGGTGCTGTATACACATAGGAGCTACTACAACTGGGGGATATTTGGATGTACTACCAGTGTTTACTGTAACATGTGGTGCTGTTTACACATAGCAGTTACTGTAACTGCGGGATAAGTGGACATACTGCCAGTGTTATACTGTAACATCAGATGCTGTTTACCTATAGCATCTACTGTAACTGGGGGATATTTGGACATACTACCAGTGTTATTTTGTCACACGTGGTGCTGTTTACATATAGCAGCTACTGTTACTGAGTGATATTTGAATGTACAACTAGTGTTTTACTTTCACATGTGCTGCTGTTTACACATAGCAGCTATTGTAAATGGGGGATATTTGGACGTACTATAGTGTAATATGTGCTGCTGTTTACACATAGCAGTTACTGAGACCAGGGGAGATTTGGATGTACTACCATTGTTATATTTGAACATCCTTACAGTGTTATACTGTAACATGTGGTGCTGCTTGCATATTGCAGCTACTGCAAATGGGGGATATCTGGAAGTACTACCAGTGTTATACTGTCACATGTGGTGCTGTTTACACATATCAGGTACTGAAAATGGGGGATATTTGAATGTACTACCTGTGTTATAGTGTAATATGTGCTGCTGTTTACACATAGCAGTTACTCAGACTAGGGGAGATTTGGATGTACTACCATTGTTATACATGTAACATGTGGTGCTGTTTCACATAGCAGCTACTGTAACTGGTGGATATCTGGAAGTACTACCAGTGTTATACTGTCACATGTGGTGCTGTTTACACTTAGCAGCTACTGTAACTGGGGGGATATTTGGACATACTACCAGGGTTATACTATCACACATGGTGCTGTTTACACATTGCAGCTACTTTGAATGTGACATATTTGGACATACTACCAGGCTTATACTGTAACGTAGTGCTGTTTACACATAGCAGCTACTGTAACTGGCAGATATGTGGACATACTACTAGTGTTATACTGTAAAATGTGGTGCTGCTTACACATAGCAGCTACTGCAACTGGGGGATATTTGGAAATGTTATACTGTCACATGTGGTGCTGTTTACACTTATCAGCTACTGTAACTGGCAGATACGTGGACATACTACCAGTGTTATACTGTCACAAGTGGTGCTGTTTACACATATCAGCTACTGTAACAGGGAATATTTAGACTTAATACCTGTGTTATACTGTAATATATGCTGCTGCTTACACATAGCAGCTACTGAGAGCTGGGGGAGATTTGGACATGGTGATGTTTATACATAGAAGCTACTGTAATTGTGGGATATGTGGACATACTACCAGGGTTATACCATCATATGTGGTGCTGTATACACATAGGCGCTACTACAACTGGGGGATATTTGGATGTACTACCAGTGTTTACTGTAACATGTGGTGCTGTTTACACATAGCAGCTACTGTAACTGGGGGATATTTGAACGTACTGCCACTGTTATACTGTCACATGTGGTGCTGTTTCACACAGCAGCTACTGTAACTGGGGGATATTTGGACATACTACCTGTGGTATACTGTCATATGGGGTCTATATTAGAGGAATGAAAACTGACAACAGCGAATACAGCTTGAGCGACACATACTGAGCGAATATCACGAATATCGAAAAAGTGAATGGAGATTGCCGTAGGTAATTCTTCCCTTTACTTCAATGGAGTGCGATCTCGGTGTTGGTATATTTAAGTAGCAGGTGTGCGGGGGGTGCAGGGGGCTTGCCCCCCTGCATAAAACAGTTTCTGAGAGTTTTCTTGTGTTAGGTGTTTTTGTGTATTTCGATATAATGGACATTCGCTCAGTATGTGTCGCTCAAGCCGTATTCGCTCTTGACGGTTTTCATTCCTATAATATAGACCCATAATATGCTCTGCTGTTTACACATAGCAGCTACTGAGACTGCCATGATTTGGATGTACTACCATTGTTATACTGTCACAAGTGGTCCTGTTTATATATTGCAACTACTTCAAATGGTGGATATTTAGATGCACTGCCAGTGTTATACTATAACATAGTGCTGTTTACACATATCAGTTACTGCAACTGGTGGATATTTGGATGTAGTAATGGTGTTATACTGTAACATGAGGTGCTGTTTACACATAGCAGGTGCTTTACCTGGGGGAGATTTGGATGTACAACCAGTGTTAAACTGTCATATGTGGTGCTGTTTACACATAGCAGCTACTGTAACTGGTTGATATTTGGAAGTACTACCAGTGTTATACTGTCACATGTGGTGATGTTTATACATAGCAGCTAATGTAATCGTGGGATATGTCGACATACTACCAGGGTTATACCATCATATGTGGTACTGTATACACATATCAGCTACTACAACTGGGGGATATTTGGATGTTCTACCAGTGTTTACTGTAACATGTGGTGCTGTTTACACATAGCAGTTACTGTAACTGCAGGATAAGTGGACATACTGCCATTGTTATGCTGTCACATGTGGTGCTGTTTACATATAGCAGTTACTGTAACTGCGGGATAAGTGGACATACTACCAGTGTTATACTGTAACATCAGATGCTGTTTACCTATAGCATCTACTGTAACTGGGGGATATTTGGACATACTACCTGTGTTATACTGTCACCTGTGGTGCTGTTTCCACATAGCTACTGTAACTGGGGGATATTTGGACATACTACCTGTGGTATACTGTCATATGGGGTCTATATTAGAGGAATAAACACTGACAAGAGAATATACAGCTTGAGCGACACATACTGAGCGAATATCGAAAAAGTGAATGGAGATCGCCGTAGAGAATTCTTCCCTTTACTTCAATGGAGTGCGATTTCAGTGCTGGCATATTTAAGTAGCAGGTGTGTGGGGGGTGCAGGGGGGCTTGCCCCCCTGCATAAAACAGTTTCTGAGAGTTTTCCTGTGTTAGGTGCTTTTGTGTATTTCGATATAATGAACATTCGCTCAGTATGTGTCGCTCAACCCGTATTCACTCTTGTCAGTTTTCTTTCCTATAGTATAGACCCGTAATATGCTCTGCCGTTTACACATAGCAGCTACTGAGACTGTCGTGATTTGGACGTACTACCATAGCTATACTGTCACAAATGGTGCTGTTTATATATCGCAGCTACTTCAACTGGTGGATATTTAGATGCACTACCAGCGTTATACTGTAACATAGTGCTGTTTACACATATCAGTTACTGCAACTGGTGGATATTTGGATGTACTACCGGTGTTATACTGTAACATGAGGTGCTGTTTACACATGGCAGGTGCTTTACCTGGGGGAGATTTGGATGTACAACCAGTGTTATACTGTAACATAGTGCTGTTTACACATATCAGTTACTGCAACTGGTGGATATTTGGATGTACTACCAGTGCTATGCTGTCACATGTGGTGCTGTTTACATATATCAGCTACTGTAATGGGGGATATTTTGATGTACTACCTTTGTTATACTGTAATATGTGCTGCTGTTTACACATAGCAGCTACTCAGATCTGGGGGAGATTTGGATGTACTACCATTATTATACTGTCACATGTGGTGTTGTTTACACATTGTAGCTACTTTAACTGTGGGATATTTCGACATACTACCAGGCTTATACTGTAACGTAGTGCTGTTTACACATAGCAGCTACTGTAACTGGGCATATTTGGACATTCTACCAGTGTTATTCTGTCACATGTGGTGCTGTTTACATATAGCAGCTACTGTAAATTGGTGATATTTGAATGTACTACCAGTGTTATACTTTCACATGTGATGATGTTTACACATAGCAGCTACTGTAGCTGTAGGATATTTGGATGTACTACCAGTGTGATATTGTAACATGTGGTGCTATTTACACATAGCAGCTACTGTACCTGGGGGATATTTGAAGATACTGCCAGTGTTATACTGTCACATGTGGTGCTTTTTCACATAGCAGCTACTGTAACTGGTGGATATGTGGATGTACTGCCAGTGTTATACTGTAACATGTGGTGGTGATTACGCATTGCAGCTACTGCAACTGGGGATATTTGGACATACTACCAGTGTTATTCTGAAACGTACTAAAAACAAACTTCCAGAACTAGTAAAACAAAAAAGGCAAACCAGGAACAACTGCAGACCACCGATTTATTTATTTATTTAACCAAAATTGTACTAAGCGCTTTCACCCACACACATCAGGGCATCTTCAGAGTACTGACAATCCTTGTGTTGAACCTCTTTTTAAAACCTTATGTAAATTAGATAATTGAACAATTAAACAATTAAACAAATTATTACCTACGCAGCTAAAAATTCTTAAAGGTACAATCAGCAAAAATGAAAATAAACAGCCAGGACTTGTGCAAACTTGTTAATTTGTAAATGTAATAAAACCTTCTTGTCAAAAACTATGTATATGTAATACCAATAAATAAAAGTAAAAATACATATATAAATATCTAAATAATAGTATAAATCTAAATAATTATTAAATATAAACAATTGTTATACAATCCAGCATAAAATCATTCATTAAAAAATTTCCTAACATTAAAATTCATATTGTTCATCCTGGCTGTTTATGTTCATTTTTGCTGATTGTACCTTAATTGTTTAATTGTTCAATTATCTAATTTACATAAGGTTTTAAAAAGAGGTTCAACACAAGGATTGTCAGTACTCTGAAGATGCCCTGATGTGTGTGGGTGAAAGCGCTTAGTACAATTTTGGTTAAATAAATAAATAAATCGGTGGTCTGCAGTTGTTCCTGGTTTGCCTTTTTTGTTATACTGAAACGTAGTGCTGTTTACACATAGCAGCTACTGTAACTGGGGGATATGTGGACATACCACCAGTGTTATACTGCAATGTTAATATTATGTCTATTTTGAAGTTAAAAAACATTTTAGGTTAAATTAAAGCCAAGTATAACACTGTTTATACACATTTATATATTGTTCATTTTCTTGTTGTTCAAAGCCACTTTAAGTACATTGTTTAATATTTAAGCATAGTTACAGGAAATATGAAGAATGAATGATTTTGCATATAAGTATTTCATTAATTTTTAGGTTTTAATGTTCAAATTTATTATGTGTATATAAAAACTTGTATAAGAAATACTGTTTAACAAATATCATTTTATATAAATATAAATTTTTATTTGAAGTATTAGGATATGAATTTATGGTAGTTGCCATCAATGTTATTTCCCCAGTGGAGAAAATGTGGTTTTGTGTGTGTTTTTTTGAGTAAATGTCTTTTTTGAGTAGGATTGCTTTAAGTATTCTGTGAGGATGTTAATTATTTAATTGGAATAGGTGGGGTGGTTGCCTATGGATATTTAAGAGCAAATTGTTTGGTGTTTTAAATGTTCTGAGGAAGACCCGATTGTGGGAAGAAAGCACTCAACTTGTATTTTTAGAGAAATCAATAAAGTGTTTAGATACCTACACTGGTTGTGGAGTGGAAATCTGTATCATTCTTGGCAGTCTCTACTGTGTTTGGTTATATGTGGATGTACTACCAGTGTTATACTGTAACATGAGGTGCTGTTTACACATAGCAGGTACTGTACCCGGGGGATATTTGGATGTGCTACCAGTGATATTCTGTCACATGTGGTGCTGTTTACACATAGCTACTGTAACTGGGTGATATTTGGATGTACTACCAGTGTTATGCTATCACATGTGGTGCTGTTTATATTACCTCCCCTTCAAATGTTTTTCAGAACTGTCATGAATAGGGATAGGCCATGCCCCTGCCACTGGTAAGAACAAACATTTTTGTCACAGATGTAGATTTTCTTCATGGTATTAGCTAAAGTGTCATCCCAGGCCTGCAAGCAGGATACATGTACTGTTTGTATGATTGAAAATGTGGAGATATGCTCTGATGGTACACAACGTGGTCATACCTAAGTATTCTAGGTCTGACCACTGTGACTGATTTCACAGTATTGACAGAACTTTTTAGATGGCCATACTTAGCTGTGCAGAGTTCTGCAGATTGTCAACCATGTACATAATTTTTGTATTGCTCATAAGAGTACAATGTAAATAGCTGTTATTCTGATATATTTACAAATTTGGGTTAGAAATTAATGAATCAGGTCCTTATATCTCAGATTGTGGGTTATACAAGTCTGTAATGGTAACAGCAGTGTATACACATATATATTGAAACATTGCACTTCAGAGCATAGTAGGTATTAATGTGATGCGTTCCCCTTTATATCACTGGTGTCTCTTCAGACTCTGATGATGACGGTGACCAGTGTGAGGCACAGCTGGGAGTTGCAGGGGCTGAATCTGTCACAGAAATTTACATCCCTCATCTGCCCTCATTATCACCATACACAGTCAGTATACCTATGCATACCCAGTGCCCTGAGGCCACAGATATTGGACAGTCGGAGGGTGGGGACATTGAACAGTGAAGCGTGGTTACTGTGGTTGCAGTGAGTGTCGACAATGGCCATAGCCAAACAATTGTGAGGTTCCACACAGGTGGATTGAAAGGGTTGCTCGTAAGAGGCCTGCTGACCCTCCACCACATGTTACAGGTGTCTCATCACGTGTCACTCGGCATATGTTTAAGGCCATCATCATGGAGGCACAGGCGTGTTCCAAGAAGAACTCCAGATGAATGCTCAGGGTTATAGATGCAGCACAGTCTGACAACAGTGACTGTCTCCACTGCTTTGCTGATACCCTGGATCGGTTGATTGATGCAGTGGATAGACATTGGTCTGAGAGAGTTCACACACTATTAGCCTTGGAATACACATTGTCTGTGATAGAATGTCTGGCATGTCTGGTTGTAGTTGAGCATCGGAGTCATGGATGCAGATGAGCAGCTACATCTGCTGAGAGTCCACGTGGCCATGCACAATCATGCTCCTGTAGTGGCAGTACATTCAGAGCTCCAAAGGGGAGTGTGCTGTCCACATCAAGACATGGCAGACCATGTGCTCATGGAGGACAAAGTCCCAGCAGACAGCAGACACCCCCTGGTAATAGCCCAGCATCTGGCCTTGGACATGGAGGTGCCAGTGCAACTCCTGGCAGAGCCAGTTCTTATGTTCGAGGGCAGAGATGATGAACTGTCAGCTATGCTACTACTACGTACTATGCACGGCTCAAAGCTGTCCAACATACATTCATGTAGGGCTGCCACTGAGCTTGGTTATATTCACGCAGACACTTACAAACCACTGCCACACTCAGGTCACCTACAGACACACACACATCACATTTACATGGTCCATCTTGTCTGCTCCCCTTTCTGCCTTACACACATGCTTTTATCCTATTGGGTCAGCCTAGGCCTCCTGCACCGCTGCACAACACCCTGTGCAAGTGATGATACATGTGTTACATCCCTGTCATCCTTATCATTAATGCAGGAAAATGAAGCTATGTGTCTGATGCACAGGGTGACTATCAACATTAATATGTAGTTGTTTCATTCATTGTTGCCTTTAACATGGTACTTGTACGGGTCAGTCACACAGTTTGAATGCTGACATTTGTAATGTGTAAACCACATTATGTTGTGCATTTTACATTGGATGCTATTGTACATGCTACAATGTAATGTAGTGGCTGTGTAGTCACACTATGAAAGGCACTGTTTGCATTTCATGTTCAGGATTGTGTAGGACCCACCTATGGGTTCACATCTACAATAAATCCATCAACTTCAGAGCACAGGATAGAATGACAGCAAAGAAGAAAAATTTCACTAGAAAGGTAAAACAGTATTGTTGCATGGATCCATGGGTTCATATTTGTATAATAGGATAACAAAAACAAGGGTGTTTTTCATCCTAACAATGCATGATACACTTGATAAGTGTAAGCAGGGTTATGGGAACTGACACATGATCAAGCCGGAGTGTCCAAGGTTAACTGTCCACAATTTTCCTGTGTCTATTAGAGACATCTGTCCTAAAGAGTTAGGAAAGAAAGAAAGAGCAAAAAGTCTCTCAGGCAAACACCAAAACCTTTTATATAGCGCTTTCATCTGTTTGTCAGCCATGACTTCATCAGAATACATCTCCTACTAGTTAATTTCCTATTTATACAAAATAATCACATGACTTCATTTAATTAATTAAACAACTGATTATGTTAAACATTTTTTTAAAAACATCATCTCATTGCCTAACTATAAACCTAAAAATATTGTTTTAATAATCTTATTTTAAAACATATTAGCAGCAGAGGCACATAATCCTAACAGAATCTATACAAACTTAGCAAAAACTTGAACAAACAGGCTTTGTTAGTCACATCATAAAAGTAATAATAAGATTTCGTACTATCACTAACTAAAACCTATATAACTAAATTCATTTATTTATTTACATATGGAAATCAGCTTTCAATTTAAGATAACTAGAAAGGCTAACAGTTTCATTATGTCCCGGGGGGGTTTGTCACATTACATTTTAACTGACACATTAATTCTCAGTACTCCAAGAAAATGTCCAAAGGACCCTCCCCCCACTATTGTTCCTCACCTGTTTGAGAGCACTGAATTTAAACCAATGCCCCTTATGTTCCTTAATATGTTTAAAAAGAGTGTTCTTAAGATTGTTCTTACTAATATCATATAGATGCTGATAGACCCGCCTGTTTAGACTATTGATAGTTTTTCCTATATAAAAACTCTGACACTGTTGACATATCACTATATATATTATAATTTTACTATAACAGTTGAACCTTTGCTTCAAGGCCACCCAACCAAACCCCTTGATAAACAAGGATTCATTTTCCATCATATGAGGACATTGATTACAATGTCCACATTTACTCATCTTACCTTTGGTCCCTTTTGTTGTGTTGGTCTCTAATAAGTTTTTAAAGGATTTATCCTTCTTAAACACTACAACAGGATGATCACCTAACTTATTTTTAAATTGTTGCTCCATATCAAATAGCACCCAATTCACATTCAATATTTCTTTTATTTTTCCATATAATGGACTAAATGTAAGTATCATAAGATGCGAAAAAAAAGAGTCTGTTATCGGTCCTGTTATCACTGTTGGTATCAGATAGACCACGTATTATAGGGGAGAAAATCCCTTCCTCTCTCTCATTAATAACGTCTTGAAATACAGGCTCTATAAAAGGCAAGGGATACTCTCTTGCCAATAACATACTTTTTAAAGTTGCTATTTCATTGAGAAACAGATCTTCCTCACTGGCTATCCTAGCCAACCTAACTCCTTGACCCTTTACCAAAGATCTCTTTTGGTAGACTGGGTGGGCACTAGAAAAGTGTAGCAATGTGTTGAAGTAAGTTGGCTTCCTAAATAATGTAGAAATAAATCTACAATTATCTTGGTCCTTGATAATAGTAATGTCCAAAAAATGCATAACATTGTCATCAACATGAATTGTAAACTGTCCTAAAGAGTTATAATTGTCATGTTCCCCATCCTGTCATGTAAACTGCACATGATTTGTGTTAGGGCAGAACTGTGCTTCACATACATTGGGAGCCTGGGCTACATGGGTGTAGTGTCTGGACTACATACCTATCTGTCCAGCATGTGCTGTTTAAACCACAGTCAATCTGTAGTTGTGTAAGTGAGGAAATTCTCGTGTTAGTCCTTTCTTGGATATGCAGGAGGTACACAGTGGGATTTGACACCACCCTGCATGGCAGGCAAACATTTTCCCTCCAAAGCATGTCATAGACAAAATACACAGTTACAGGCTTGACGCAGTCTGCATAGGACATGTTATATAAACTGTATATTCGTTTACTGTGGAACCTCTGTTGATGTGACATCTGTCAGATATGCATGGCTAGTTATACACCAAAGGTGGCATTGCACTCAATGGTAGGTGTGATGAATGCTGAATACAGTAGAACAATGACTGTCTTGGATTTACATGCCATACCTTTGTTTACAGGTTGTGAAATATAGACTGTATCCCCAAAATTTACCAACCCATCACAGTCAGACACTAGATCACTATCTATGTGTCCGTAAGTCCCTGACTACTGAGTCAACTGCTGCAGGTGTGCAGTCAATACGTTAGTTACCACAGGTGGATGACTTCCCAAGGGACAGTATTCTTCATTACTTGGCATTTACTGTTGGTGCATGGCTCTGACAACAACTGAATGTTTGTGTCACCCCATCCTGGATAACTGTTGAGTCAGTGTCGGATTCTATGATTCCTTCTAATTTGCAATCTTTTGTAAATTTAGTCAGTCAGAGGCCAATGACAGTAGCTATAACTGCAGTGAAGTAAATGCCTAGAAGGAGCACATCCTACCCCACCCAAACCCACATCACACATACCTACATGAGAGGAGGTCTTTACCAGACACAGTAGTCTCTCCTTTGGTAATCACATTGCCACAGCAGTCAGGAAATCCTTCTATGTGGCAAACCTCATCACAAAAGTTTTCTCATCAAGGAAAAAAGAGGTCATTGTTCCCCTCTACTCATTACTCATTAGACCCATTATAGAGTACAATGCTCCTTTTGGTATGTACCTTACAGGACATTTACATCAACCAGAAAGACCGCAGAAACACCTCACAAAGAGGATTACTGGCCTCAAACAGATGCCCTACGCAGACCATCTCAAAAAACTCCAGCTTTATTCTGTCGCATATCGCCTACTCAGAGGTGATATCTGCCTAACATACAAAGCTATATCAAACCCAGAGCTGGTGGACATGCTCCACTTAAAGAAATCCAAATCCCTTCAAGCTACATGCTCTAGGGCCCTAAACCTTGTCACCACAATAAACAGAATGTGCTGGAGGGATAGACTCCTGTCCCAGAGACTTCCCATACTCTGGAACAAACTGCCCATCTATGTCAAGCAAAGCTCCTCATTAGCACTCTTCAAGAAAAATCTTGATAATTGGATGGGAGATAGGAAATTCACCCAGGGGATCACTTCTGTGGCTCTGATTGACAGGGGCACAGGAAAATAATTTTCTTGGGAGACAAAAGGGTACCATTTGGCTAGGCATAAACCAATAGCCTAGTACCTACTTATTAACCTGTGAACATAAGTAGACACCAGACACCACAGAATCCTAAAAGCAAGCTCGCTCCACATAATCATATCTCGGCAAATCACAGTACACATAATAGCTCATGCATCACTGTCTTAACAGGTGAAACTCCTAATGCAAAACATAAAATCAAACATATTACTCATAGGTGATTACATCATGAGACACATTGATGTGCCTCTCACCAGGCTACATAAGGGAAAGGTCAAAGTCAGCGTTCTGTGAGGTAGCAGAATATGGCATATCACACATGCACTCAAGTCTGTCAACATCAGCTACTGCAATGACTATGTTATAGTTCCTGTCAGTGTACAACTTAAGACATACCTCTCTGAATTGTATGCAGAGACATGACTGGGCTTACAGACTGTGTGTCTCAGGCAGGTATGCCTTTGGCCTTGAGCTACATTCTACCATCACCTAGATGATGGCTCCATAAAAATAGAAAATGACTGATGTCAATAATTGTCTTAGTGTGTGGTGTCGTTATAAGGGGATCTGCTACCTATCAGCCTGGGATTACCTGTTCAGCAGACCTCAGTGCTTTGCCAGAGATTATCTTCATCTATTACCCCTGGGATTTTGGCAACTAGCCAAGGCTGTTGCCACCCTCCCCCCATAGAGTGCCCTTTAGGAGGTGTCACAAAGAAAAACTTTCCACTGAGAAAACGCTGTCTACAAACAACATCACAGTTATGCTGTTAAACACTAGGAATGTCACCACTAAACTCCACTCAGTGGAAGCTGTCCCCACCTTGGAAGATGCAGACATTTGTGCAGTCACAGACACCTGCACCACAGCCATACCAGGCTACACCTCCTTCCACATGTTCAGACCTCAAACTTAAAGCGTGCAAAGTAATGGAGGTGGTGTATCCATATTCATTAAGGATAGATACAAATCCAGATTGGTTAGGCAGTATGATTCCCTGGAGAAACTGCAGGTGCTACTGACTGATTGTAGGGCACCTAATCAAGCTAATGCCAGCTACAGGAGCAACTCCATGAATCAGGACACCCACTGTGCTTAAAGGGATCTACTTGAATCTATCAAGATAGATCAAAACAAGATGGTTTAGTTTGACTTTAACTACCACCGCTACTTGTGCTCAAACTCACTTACCCAGAGATTAGTCGACTTCCTTAACTGCAATGCCCTGGGCCAGTGGGCTGACATCCACATAAGGGGATACAACATATTGGATTGTGTGCTTACTAATATGAGTCACCACTGTACATCATCCACTGTGAGGTCTTCCCTGGTGAGACCTGACAAAAAATTGGTCCCATCATTCAAAGTAAGTATGACACCTGACATCTCCCCTTGCAGCATATAAAGTAATAAAGTTCAACAAAGCAGATTATAACCTACTATGGGGTGGTATAAATAGTTGCATGCACAATCCCCCTCAAATGGAACAGGCAACTATGCTGAGCTCTACACCAATGCTTGATACAAGTACCTGTACAACTACATTGACCATTGACTCACCTCTACCTGACAGGGGCAAAACAAGCTCCTCATGGCATGGCAAACCTGCCTGGTGGACAACTGCTATTAGCAGGCTTTACAGTAAGAAATAGACATTGGTGTCTCACATTAAGAGGGAGAGAGCTCCCCTAAAATGGTGGCACTCCCTCCTCAGCTTAAACAAGCAATAAGTGTTCTTGTGAAGTCCTACAAAACAAAGTATGGGGCAAAATTAGCCTCCTTCACAAAAGACAACCACATGGCATTATATAGTTACATGTGTAAACTTAAAGGAAAGGCCCATATTGTTGCCAAAACTTGTACATAATTATACCACATATAATGAGCCTGTAGACATAGCTAATCTGTTAGCCAACGGGTTCTGTGACAACTGCACTCCACTGTCCCCACCACACATACATCATGACATCCCTACAATCTGTCCCATACCTTGTATCTCTAAAAAGCAGGTACTAAATGACCTCTATAAGGTGACAAACACAACTTCTATTGCACTTGCTAACATCCCAGGCTGTATCCAACATACTTGCAAATACCACTGGAAACTCTTTGCAATCACAGTGTAACCACCATCTGCATCCTAGCTGACTGGAAATCAGCCACTGTTATCCCTTTGCACAGAGGCGGTGTGTCCACTGACCACAGGAACTGCAGAACTATCAGCCTGACTAGCCATATCTGTAAAGCCATAGGGCAGCTCATCATCAACTGTATCAACAAAGATATAGGCAATCTAAAACACTTGACCCTACACTGTTTGGATCTGTGATAGGGAGATCATGTCTGTTAAACCTGGTGGACATCTTTGAGGCAGTAAGCAATGACTTGGATGAGGGGGCATATGGGCATACAACCACCTGGACTTAGTCAAGTCATTTGACACTACCCCCCACTCAAGAATCATTGACAAACTCACCCAGCTATCCATCAACAGTAATGTCTTTAGAGGGGCCACTAACTGGCTCATTGATATCACTCATATAGTCAGAATGGGTTCACTTTATAAGCTTGAAATCCTGAAATATCGAATTTCAGAATCTTAAGCTCATAAAGTGGAAAGTCAAAAACCGCGAAAGACCAGAAGTATGAAATTCAAAATCTCACATGTTGGAAATGTTGAATTAGTGGTTCTGGTATTTCGCTGTGTTCATGGATTCAGATAAGTGTTTTTGTTTAAGGGTTTTGGGCAGGAGCTGTGGTTAACTGTGTTTTGTTATAGTTATGTGTGCGTGCGAGGGGAATGTTGCTTATGTGGCAGTGTTTTGTTTGTGTGTATGTAGTGTGACCTTGGAGTTAGTATATTTAAGTAGGGGGTATGAGGGCCACAGCATATACCAAGGGTAGGTGTGAGTGCTTGTTTACTTGTGTGCATGTGTGTTGTATTGCTTTTTTGAAAGTGTCAGGAGGTATCTGTGTTTGTGTGCATACATGTTGTGTAGTGTGTGCTGTGTTTTTTCACGGTTTTGTGGTCTCATGGTTGTCTGGTTTAGTTATATGGATTTTTGATTTCATGGTCTCGAGATACTGAAATTCGATATTTCAGTATTCTGAGCTTATGAAGTCAATCCAGTCAGAATATGAGTATCCACCTCCCAGTAACAGAACTGTAACCAGTGGTGTTCCACATGGTTCAGTATTGGGACCTCTAAGGTTTGGAATTAATTTATTCAATGTACAAACACAAAGTGAATGTCTGTGGCTGACAAGGTTTGCTGATGCCTGTAAACTGGGAGCTGTCATAGTCTCTCCAAATAACATCAACATCTTGCAAGAGGGTCATACATGATCAAATAATTGTTGACACACTCATGAGATTAAACTCCATGCAAATATATGTAGCATCATTCCTTTCAGTATCAGCAATGTCCCTGTTATGCAGCAGATCAATAGCAGCAACTCAAGTGCATATTCAGGGATCAGAGACCTGGGCACACAAGTTTACACCTACCTTACCTAAGATCACCATGTCTCTGCAGCGGAGCGGTAAAAACACATTGTATCTTGCTCATGTCATAACTGATGGCACCGTCACTTGAATATGAAGTATAGCCTCATGTAATTTCCATCATCAGGCCAATATATGAGTGCAATGATCATTTTGTTATGAATTTTCCAAGCACCAGTGGCAATTGCAGAGACCACAAAAGATCCCTACAAGGGAAATTCAAGTCTTCAGCATCTATCCTGTGGGAATCAACTGAAATCACTGAAACTTTAGTCTGTGTCATACAGACTACTCAGAGGTGATCTCTGACTCACATACAAGGCAATCTCTGACCCTGTTTTATTTGTAAGGCTGCATATCTGTAAGTCAAATGGTACATGGATTATTCACTGTAAGGACCTTAGCCTGGTATGTGACATCAATAAAATATGCTGGAGGGAGAGCAATGTCTATCCTGGTTTAACAAACCTTTACAAACAGACTCCCACTTAATGTCAAATAGCACACCTCATTGGCCTTCTTCAGATGCAACCTGTACAACTGGATGGGTGAGCATAAGTTCACCACAGGGGTTATGCAAGTGCCCCATTTCGACAGAGGCAATAGCTGCTGATTGTGTAAATAAGGGTAAGAACTTAGCTAGGATTATAAGGGCCCTAGGGCCAATAGCCTAGTAAAGTCCAATAATCCCATGATCCTATAGGCTGAGGTAAAATGCTCTGACTGATATCCACACACACCAATTTGGTTACGGTGAGAATGGTATCATTACCACTTAATGTTTACAGTACACTACACATCACACATGCATTCCAAGTTGGCTACAATGAGGTTAGAACCCCTACCTATCTAGTCTTACACACTACAGAACATAGTACATAATGCACACACCACACCTCAAGTCTGACATTAACAGGTCTTTAGGTATTCTTATGCTAGATGAAATAAGCAGGCCTTGTCGACAGACATTTTGAGGCCTGGATCACCTGCTAGGCCCAAAAATAGTGCAAAAGTCTGCCTCTTCCTAAGTCCATGTGGTAGTCATTTTCATTTTGTAGGGAAATGCACATATACGCACACACAAACACAGCCAGTGGACTGTGATAAAATTAGAACCCCAACTTATCTAGTCTTATACACTACAGATCAAAGTACTCAATGCATGCCCCCACAGCTTAAGTTTGACATTAAGGTGGCTGCTGGTAGCATTATGGTAGATGACATCTACAGGCCATTTGCAAGTCAGGAGTTTGGTAGCCTGCATCCATTGCAAGGTCCAAAAAGTGAATATCCATTGCAGTATGGAAGTCAGTGGAGGATCCACATTCCTTTTGTAGGGGGGTTGCACAAACACACAAACACAGCAAGTGGGAATGAGTTTAGAACCCCTATCGATCTAGTCTTACTCACTACAGATCAGAGTACTTAACGCATGCACCATGCCTTAAGTCTGCTTTATAAATGACTGCAGGTGAACTACATGTAGAAGACATACACAAGGCCTGTTTTAAACAGCATGTGTGGCCTGCAGAGTGACATTGCTTCTTACTGTCATCTACATCTAGTAGCCTAGCAGTCAGACAATTGTTTTTTATACTAGCTTTGTGGGAACAGCAGCCATTTTAGCCATATGTGTCTGTTTGCATTTAGATGGACAAGCCTGTGGCCAAAAACAAATTGTCTTGTCAATGTCTGAGTACACAACATTATACATTACACAACTTGTTCACTTGCTGTGCATATATTGACATCCAGCAGGCACAGAGGGGTGTAAGTAAGTGCATTATTTAATGTTGAGCCCTTGCTTTTGGTCCTTTGACTGACATTATAGATATGTCATAGTGCAGCTTCAATCACCACAATCTGGGCATGTCGGGCAATGCAGACACAGACACACATGCACACACACACACATATATATATATATATATATATATGTGTGTGTGTGTGTGTGTGTGTGTGTGTGTGTATTTAGCGTTGTGTGTGTCTAATCTGTGTTATCTAGATATATGGGGAGAGACAGAGATGTATGTGTGTATCCATACATCTATATCTATATCTATCTATCAATATATATATATATATATATATATATATATATATATATATATATATACAGAGATAGATATATTTTATATATTTATGTGTGTGTGTGTGTGTGTGTGTGTGTGTATATATATATATATATATATATATATATATATATATATATATATATTATAAAAGTCATTGTGCGAGGAACAAGAGATTTGCACTCAGCTTAACTAAGTGTATGAGCATGCCCAGTGGGAGTTTTGGCTATTTATAAACTGACTCCAGCCCACACCTAGATGTACTCCAGTCTAGGATTTTGTGTATTACAGAATATGATATCTGTCTCTGCTTCTGCACTACTGCACTTCACTCACATTGGCTAAGATTTTCTAAAGTTGTCTTATTTAATTAATATGTGACGGCGGTTAAAATAGTACAGCACAAACAGGCTGACAGTCTGTAGAACACGAATTATTGATACCTCACATACAAAACAAGTGGATACGTCTAGATAAGAGCCATGAACACCATTACACAAGGTGATTGCTTTAGTCCTTTAAGTCGCAGAAGCTGCTTGACAGACAGGAGGCATTCATCACACAATCACCTGCATAAATAAGTACATTGGTTATTTCTCCATTACCTAATACATAAAATGTGTAATCAGTTTCTATAGTACTGTCCTAAGACTGAGTGAAATGGTCATATATCATTGAGTTACTGTTAAAGCAGTTACAAGGGAACACTGCTGTGTTAGGGGTGGGGGAACAACACCAGATATTCTGCTATGATACACGACAGTCTGACTATAATTTAATCTGACTGTCTAACATCTCCCTTCCATGATGTACCAGTAATCTGTTGCAATAAGACTGCATGAATATTCCATGACTGAGGCCTACTGAATAGAAATGGAAACATATTAGTGGAATGGGTATCTGTAGTCCCATGTGGTTGTCATTTCCATCCATAGTCCCATGTGGTTGTCATTTCTGTCCAACTAGACCACTATAGTTATTTGCATAATATGTCTGGTCCACACATACACTGACATATCATAATAATCTAATAGACTACACTATAGGTTACGGACTTACTCTGCAAATGCAGCAGTTGACACAACTGTAGTTCAGGGCTGACTGTCTGATGCAAGCGGTACACAGTCAGTACATGGATAGGTACAGAGTATGTGAGTTGCCTGGCATTAATTTTATAATATGTATGTGAGTTAGGGTAAGGTGTTAGTCTCTAGATTTCTAGGTTGTCAGTGAATGTGCTATGCGTTGTCTCTAAGCCAAAGGCAGGGTGTTCTGGCCAAGCCTACATCTGCCTACAGGGACATCAGCAGGGAGTTCCTCCTCCAAGTCCTCCTGTGACTGCGGCTGTGGTGACTTAGGCTCTGGTGAGGGACTGCGTATCTTTTCCCTTTGCTGATCCTGCTGCAGCTGTTTCCACAGGATCAGACTGTGCAGCATTGCACATGCTGTGAATATCTGTGCACATATGGCTGGAGTAAACTGCAGGGCTCCACCAAACATATCGAGGCACCAGAATCATGACTTCAGAAGCCCAAACACACACTCTATGTTGTTCCTAGTTTGTCATGTGCCTAATGAAGGTGTTCTTCCATAAGTTTATGTGCATTTCTGTTGGGTGTCATCATCCATGGTTCCAGGGCATAGCCAGCATCCACCAGTAAATGGCCCATGGGATGTCCCACCCCCCCTAGCAAACATCTGGTACAACTGTGATGTGTGCCAGATATAAGAGTCATGATAACTGCCAGGGTTGCCAGCACACAATTCAGGATAATCTCAAGGACATTGTACACAACCTGCCAGTTGAAGGAGTGGTACCCACTGCGGTTAATGTAGATTGTATCCTGCTCACCAATCTACAGTCTATGGCATCCAGTACTTCAGGGTAGTGTGCAACGTGTTAGAAGTGTTGCATATTGCTGGCCCTCACCTCAGGAGTAAGGGGAAAAGATATGTGCACACTGGCATGTAGAAGCATAGCATCCAGGAATTGGGGGAGTATCCTGGATGCAGATGGCTGTGGCACCCCCATCATGTCCCCAGTTGGTCTTTGAAAAGTACCTGTAGCTAGTATCCTAATGGCTACATTTGTTTCTACTGGGGTTGGTTCCCCTCTGTTAGCTCTGGCTCTGAGTTGAGGGTGGCAGACCTCAGTGAGTTCTTGTAGTATGTCCCTGTCCACCCTGTAGCACTCTACAATCTCCAGCTCATGTAGCTCCTGGAAGGTTACCCTGGACCTGAACATTCTTCTCCTTCTCATCTTAGGTCTATTGTCAGCAGCACTGACTTCAGCATCTAGCACATACAGATGTAGGAGACCTGCAGCCCTAGCATTATCCCAGTTAAAATTCCCCAAGTCTCTACTCCAGTGACCCAGAATATTGAGGGAAAATCAAAATGTAGGGTGTATGCATATTTTATACAATTCTGTTTAGTTCCATCATGTGGGATTGGCTAATTATGATGCAGTTCACCTGCCCAGGATATAAGTAACATAATTTACAGGCCTTACATTAGTGAATGCAGTGGCAAGCAGCATAGCTTATACAAAAGTCAGAAATATTTATTGAAGATATCCAGTTTTAATTGATTGCTGCTTACATCATCACGGTCACATGGGTAGTCACTCCTCATGAACACACTCAGCTATGCAGCACACCACACAAACACACAAGGCTGGGAACAAATCATATTAAAAATAATGAGACCCCCCCCCCCCCGATGTCATCCACATCCTCTGGGAATATTAACATTGTGTAGAAGCCTACATGAAGGGGATATGCGGTTGCTCCTTTTAGCAATTCAGGAAATCCACCTCATTTGCATACATGTCCATTCTCCCAGCCTAGATACTACATGGTTCATAGCCATGTGAGCTTGGCGACAGCATGTATGCACCATTGTATGGACCTGATGCAAGGTTCTACAGTATATTTGTGAAAACCATAATAGAAAGGTTTTTTTTTTGTTAAGCATGTTTGCATACTGCAGCACATAGTGCAAACATGCTGAAATTATTAAAAAATATTTATTTTGCATATTCCCTTCCTTTTTCAGACATTCACAATGTGCCTTTTGCACATATATGTCTGTGATCTAGCATTTTTTGGGAACTTTTACATCCTGTTCTGTCTGTGTAGACTCCTGTATGTGGAAAAATTCCATGCACACTACGGACACTGACAAGGAGTCTACATGGATAGTATTAGTATTAGTGCTACTAATATAGCATGCCTTTTGAAATTAAAACGTTTAATAGGTTAGTGATGTATAAATGTATTATTTTTTAACTTTTTAGGCTCTTAGTGGGAAATATTTATATATTTATATATTTGCATCCATGTACTGTGTAAAAAAAAATTTTATGTGTTTTAAAGTATTTAAATGTTTGTAATGATGGTTCTAGTTGATTTGAGTTAATCATGTAATTATTCTATTAATTATTGGGTGATGTGTATTTAAGGGCTGGGTAACTCATTGTAAGTTGTTCTGAGGAAGTCCCTATCAGGAGATGAAAGCGATAAACCTTTTAATAAAGTGTTCATCTGTTGTGGAGCTGGTGTCCGTGTGTTGGTCGAAGAAGTTCTGAAGTCTACATGGATGCCTTTCTGCTTGTTGGATCACTCCACCTGGGGAATTTGCATAAGATTCAACTGCTTATGAGGTAATTTACCTTCCATGAAACATATCCTGTTTGCGCATGCTTGCACACAACTCAGCGATGCTTACTGAATCTATAATTGTCCACACTCGTGTACGCTGAGATGCATACACCAAAAAAATTGTGTAAGCTTTATTGAATTCTCACTTCTGATTCACTATTATCATGTTCTGTAATCATCATATATCATTTTAAATTTATAAAGGTCATAGGTATAATCTATTATTTTGAAGAAACAAGTTACACAAAATCATATTTCTAAAACATGTCAAGCATTTTCTTAATCATAAATTTATTTAAATACAATGACATTTACTAAAATGTTTTCAACCAAAGCCAGTGCTCAGAAAGAAAACAATTTCTAATTTCTAAGCTCAGAGTAAAAACTAAGCATGTCTTGACATCTTTCTTAAAAAAGGAACCACTGAAAGTTATTATTGAATCAGGAACTACAATGAAAAATATTGCACATAAAACAATCATAAATAACTAATTCTATCCACTGAAGAAAGTTGCTTTTTCTCTGTGTAGGTTGAACATGACAATCTTCCAGCTATTGCACATCTGTCACATTTGTTACATCTGCAGTGTATTCTTCTGCCCAGTTTCCATTAGCAAATCTTAAACATCTAGGAAGAAAGGTCCTGGAACATGTAGAAATCTGATAAAACTGATACATACATTTTCAGTAAGCTGGCTATTTATTTTACTTTTACTTTACTTCTGTGTCCATATTTCTAACTCAAAGATTTAAGAGTGTGTGTGTGTGTGTGTGTGTGTGTGTGTGTGTGTGTGTGTGTGTGTGTGTGTGTGTGTGTGTGTGTGTGTGTGTGTGTGTGTGTGTGTGTGTGTGTGTGTGTGTGTGTGTGTGTGAGTGTGTGTGAGTGTGTGTGAGTGTGTGAGTGTGTGAGTGTGTGTGTGTGTGTGTGGAATTTGTCAACACAAAACCAAACTGCAGTGTTATAGTTCCTCTTTTCTCTTTCATTTGAAGATGGCTTCTAAGAATTAAACAAAATGTAAAGAACTCTAATAGAAAGTTTTGACTAGGAATAATTTTTGGTGAAGTACAGGACTGAACAACATGGTGGGTGATACAAAGCTCACATGCAGATTCATTCTTTCAGGGTCTGAACTGGAAGCACCATGGTACCTTTTTTTTTTTCATAATTGTTAGCATGATATAAGAATAGCTGGAGTCTCTTCAGCTATGAAAACTGCATTATTCTATTACAGATTATGTTACCAAGTGATAAAGTATGTCCTTGTCAGCTTAAATAGATCCTTGATTAAATATACCCTTCCCAGTGATTCACCATAGAGCCTAGGTACATGCACTTACAATGTCAGAGTAGCTCATTTACATTTTATGAATAGCTGACCTTTTCTGGCTTTAATTATCAAGGACTCATGGCATATAAAGTGCCATCTGCTCTCACTTTAAGATATCTCTACACACAGAAGTAAGATGCAGTCAGATAATTTATACTGCATTATGCAGCAAGGAAACCACACAAGAAAACGATAATGCCATTAGTTCATATTAACATTATAAAGCTGTCGAATCTAGTATGGCCTTCACTTATATTGTATGTACTTATTAGTATCGCACAAAATACACATACTGTAACTCAATATACAAAATAGTTATGGTATCGCTAACAATGAAAACCTTTTAAGGAATTAATATTACTTAACGTCTTAACCCACAGTCCATTGTATATAGAGTCACTAACTAATGAATAGATTACTTTAGTCTGGTTTCTGGATGTGCAGGGATAAAACTGTTGCTATGGCTCAGATAAATTGATTTCAATCAGTGGATAGGATGTTGGAGGTTAGGAACTGAGTAGCTCATGCTGGCTTACCATCCTGCAAGGCTCAGAAAAAAGGAGAACTAGTAGTAAAGTGGAGAAGTACAAACCAAAAGCAGCTTCAAGCAAGAAAAAAGTAGTAGCCCACACCATCAAATACTTTAATAAAACAACAAAGCTTTCAGATGCAGCTATCCTTCGTCAGTGTCTTACATACAATCCCATAAAAACAGCATTTTTCAATATAATCTAATTACATCACATGACACAGTCAGCCTGTCAATAACATAAATTAAGATCAACAATCAGTCTTCTTAAAAAGATAGTCATCCATAAATGATGCGTAAATCAAAACATGTTAAGAATTGATAGGCTGACTGTGTCATGTGATGTAATTAGATTATATTTAAAAATGCTGTTTTTATGGGATTGTATGTAAGACACTGACAGAGGATAGCTGTATCTGAAAGCTTTGTCATTTTATTAAAGTATTTGATGGTGTGCAGTACTACTTTTTTCTTGCTTGCCATCCTCTAATGCCCAGATGACCTGCTTTCAATCATTGGGTTTCATAACCAAGGCAAGAGATGATGGAACTGAACATCTCATACTGTCTTGCCATTCTGTAAGGCCCAAATGACCCGATTTTGACCAATGGGTTGGATGTAGGCTGACCAAGGCAGAGGAGGATGGGAGCTGAGCAGTTCATGTCAAGTTGTTCACCCTACAAGGAGGTATCAGGGATGCAGCTATCTGTCTGCAACTACAAGATCAATGAAGAACAAGGGATCTATGCTTGTTATTCCCAAACCAGTGATGGCAAAATTCTTTGTGTGTGGGGACACGTAATAGCAGGCAGAAGTTTAGGAAGCTTCTGCTGCCCAGGATAATAAATAGTTTTGTCTTAGCCCTTGCAGGGTGGAAGAAAAGTCAGCAGTGATTAATGAGGCAGGGAGATAACTCATGGGGGTTGTCCCTTCATGTGGGTCCTGTGGGCTGCAGATTGTCAGTTAAAGGAACAGGGACACAGAAGACTGATAGTCCTCAGATGGCCTCTGCACTGAACAGCAAATATAACTGGAATGATGATTAAGTAATGAAGACATGATCCAAGGCTTTTAGTGGTGCGGGGCTAATGGTTTGTAGTTAGGGTCATTTTCTCACAGCTGAATATACACATACATTTGAGAAATAATAGGTGGCAATATTGAAAAGTATTCAGATGAAATTGATTGACATTAGTCTTTTGACAAATGACTTGCTGAATCTGATATTACAGAAATATAACAACTGTAAAAGTTACACCAAATTGAAAAATGTCTGCAAAAACATAGATAATCTGTTTTATAGTTTCATCTGCTACATTTTCCATCTTTGGCACTTCGTGATGATATTCAATCAGCAAACGAGTTTGCTAAGTGCACATTCAGTAAACTGTACACTGACAAGCTCATATTCATCAAAGAAACAATTATGCTGTAAGCTACAGACAGTGCCACTGAAAACTGTGCAATGTCTCTTGACAAAATGAAAGACATGGTCAGATATTCATCTTATTCATATAAACATCTGGTGTTCAACACAAATAAATATTTGACAATAGGTTTTCCTGCTTTAGGATTTTTGAAAAACAATGAGCAACACAATAGTACCATGGTTTGCATTAGTGTTTCACAGTACTTGATTGTTTATTTTTGATCTTCAATAAGTTGCCTTCTGTGCAAAGTCTGCACATCCTGTCCATCTCTACATTGTTTGGGTTGTGTGCTCCAAAGATGTGCTAAAGATTAACTGTCACTCGTGCTAAGAACTTAACTATGCTGCATACAACAGAACACTAGTTGAATTATACAGCCAATGAAAGTCAAAATGGAAGCAACGGACTCACCACAGGCATCTTACTAAACTAAATCACTGGTCCATTCAATTGACCAATAGCAGAGTACAGGCAGTAAAATGGACCAGTAACATAGCAAACCTCTGGTTCCACTGAATTATTGGTCCCCAGAATGGGCCAATAACACACTGCAACTAGAGGTTTACATTGTCACATTAAAAAATGAGTCATAGAACTGAGCCTGGATACTGCTGACAGGCACTGGAATTCATTCAATAAGTTACAGCTGTTGCGGCTTCTTAAATTAATGCATTTAGTAGACTTTTTGTTTTATCCTTAACTTTGTGTTAAGGGACTTCAACTTTTTCAGACCATCTTCTATGATTTTTAATGTTCAGAGGTTAAGAAGTATGGATTGTGTGTATGTGTGAACATGTGAGTCTGTGTGTGTGTGTGTGTGTGTGTGTGTGTGTGTGTGTGTGTGTGTGTGTGTGTGTGTGTGTGTGTGTGTGTGTGTGTGTTTGTGTGTGTATATACCTTTGGGTATGTGTTTGTTTGTGTGTGTGTGTGTGTGTGTGTGTGTGTGTGTGTGTGTGTGTGTATATACCTTGTGTGTGTGTGTGTGTGTGTGTGTGTGTATACCTTTGGGTGTGTGTGTGTGTGTGTGTGTGTGTGTGTGTGTGTGTGTGTGTGTGTGTGTGTGTGTGTGTGTGTGTGTGCCTTTGGGTGTGTGCCTTTGGGTGTGTGTGTGTGTGTGTGTGTGTGTGTGTGTGTGTGTGTGTGTGTGTGTGTGTGTGTGTGTCTATATGCGCGCATGTATATGTGTGTGTGTGTGCTGTGTGTGTGTATGTCCTATGATGATTTGTTGGTTTATTAAGGGTAGTGTCTCTGCCTCTTTCTTGTTCAATGCTAAAATAGGCCCCTTGATTAAGTAAAAATCAAGGAAAAAAATGAATGTCTGTAAACATAAAAGAAGTGTTGTGGGGTAAACAGAAATATGCAATGTTCATGTCCCCACTCACATACCAGATGCACAACTTAATACAATACAGCTTAGTTCATTAACTGCCTGCTACATGTTAAGTTCATCTGCATGTGAGCTTAGCCACACTACTCTTTAAATAGTAATTTTAAATGCATTTGTTTGTTAAGAAGGTTAGTGAGTTGATATGTCCCTGACCAACTTCAACCACAACCAGGACCAAAAGGAAAGGATAAATGCAAAATACTGAGTTGTAGACATAAGTTCTTTGCTGGCCTTTGCAATGCCCTTCTGTCTTATGTTCACTTTGTTTCTTTTTCCAAAGATCCTATAATTGAGGATGTACATCTTCTCCTCAGTCACATCGGGAGTCCAAACTAGGACAGTGTGCTTCAATTCTGAGGACACTAACATCTTGTTACCAAGTGAGCAAGTGCACACCTAAAATCACAACAACAAAGGAACCATAACACTGTGCAAAGACATACAAATATGTAACCAAAGTTTTAGCCTATGCTGTGTGCAGTGTAACCAAACAACCATCAATTAACAGTGTACTACAGGACTAAGCCAATTAACAGGGTATTACAGGACTGAGCCAAAATGTACCAGAACTCCAGCTCATAAAATTTAATTATTGAATGAGTTTTTCTTCAGTTTAGCACATTCATCCTTTTATCAAAGACTTCATCAGAACTGAAGTTAATAAAATGCCAAACATTAAATAAACACAACTTTAGTAATGTAATTCAAAACCATTGAATGATAATTCACATAAATACTCAGACAATTAATACATACCTACCCATACACACACAATTATTAATCCATTTGTGTGCTAGCAAAAATGTAATCACACAAACTCAACCAAGTATATTCGACGTATCAAAGCAAAAAAAAAAAAAAAAACACCACGCTGGACACAATATGTAGATAAAATTAACGCTTTCGTTTATACAAAATGGATAAACTTCTTCAGACAAATTACAAGGGAAATTAGGTACTTAAATACAGATACAAAATGACATCACATCCTGTCAATAAAATCTTCCAATAAATAATTTTATTTTTTTTTTTGCTTTGAAAAATGTAATCACAGATACTCCTTTGTTAAATATACTTTGAATGATTAAATGTTCCTTGTGATAAAATGCACTTAAGCACACTCTTGTAAAACTAGCAAATAGTAAACAATCATAAAAAAACTATTTGATCTTGTGAAATAAATCATGTGTAAAACTAACTCATCTGGTGCATTTATTTATGTGGTACCTTAATGTGCTGCCTGATTCACATCAAAATGTGGTGAATGAAAGCGAGGTTATGGAAGTGAATAGTAATGAACCAGCTGTATGATGTTCTATAGTGGATATTGTAGAACAAGTCATCAAGACAAGTAATACAAAGTCTTCAGGTACTGCTAAGAATAATACTTCTAATGATAAGAACAATGGTGAGCCTTGTGATAACTGTGGATGCATGGTTTGGCAAAATATATAAGGAACTATTAAACACTTAAACACAAATCATGATTTAGACAATGATAGACTGAATGATAATGCCAACAAACGTAATCCCTGCAAATCAAGCTCTAACAATTCCCTGGAGATTAGTGTTCATATACCCAACCAAGAAATGTCTTACGGATTTTTGTTTTCCGGCATATTCCTTATAATCACAGCACACCTGAACCATAATGTTTTTGTTTTTTATTGACTTGAACCAGTATTTATTGATAAGAAAATGTTCAGAGGAAACACTGCAGGACTGTAACATTATACATTCATCCTAAACTGATTTGTTTTGCTTTCTTCTTGATCAAAATTATCCCAGTCTATTAATATACACATAATTATAACTATATCTCTTTTATCATTATCAGTTGGTTACATGTTTGACACTTGATTGTAAAGAAATTAACTTTAAGAGTGGATTGAAGTGAAAGTTAAGGGGGGGTTAATCTTAACAGTCTTTATCATGAACACATAATAAACAGTTACAAGTGGGCAGTCCTGATTTATATATCTGTATATATTGTATTATACAGAGTTTTCCCCACTCCAATGTACTAGTAAGTTAACCTAGGAAAAAGTGCAGGAGGGAAAAATGTTTTACAGAATTGAAAGTCATAAAACATTTAGCACTGCCACATACAGTGTCCTATATCTCTGATGGGCTAGTGGTTTTAAAAGCAGTTAAAAACTTTACTCTGCTTTTTTGGCAGTGTAAAATGTTCAACATTTTTAAAGCTGTTACTATTTCCCTGTGCTGTTCCATGATGTATGGCATGCACATACATTTTTAAAGCTGTTGCTATTTTTCATTGCTGTGAATGATGGATGCTGTGCACATACATTTTTAAAGCTGTTACTATTTCCCGGTGCTGTTCCATGATCAATGCCATGCATGTACATTTTTAAACTGTTACTATTTCCCAGTGCTGTTACGTGATGGATGTAGTGCACTTACATTTTTAAAGCTGTTACTATTTCCCAGTCCTGTTACATGATGGATGCCGTGCATGTACATTTTTAAGCTGTTACTATTTCCCAGTCCTGTTCCATGATGGATACCGTGCATGTACATTTTTAAAGATGTTACTATTTCCTAGTGCTGTTACATGATGGATGTAGTGCACTTACATTTTTAAAGCTGTTACTATTTTTCACTGCTGTTCCATGATGGATGCTGTGCACATACATTTTTAAAGATGTTACTATTTCCCAGTGCTGTTCCATGATGGATGTGGTGCACTTGCATTTCTAAATCTGTTGCTATTTTTCATTGCTGTTCCATGATGGATGCTGTGCACATACATTTTTAAAGCTGTTACTATTTCCCAGTGCTGTTCCATGATCAATGCCATGCATGTACATTTTTAAAGATGTTACTATTTCCTAGTGCTGTTACATGATGGATGTGGTGCACTTACATTTTTAAAGCTGTTGCTATTTTTCATTGCTGTTCCATGATGGATGTAGTGCACTTACATTTTTAAAGCTGTTACTATTTCCCAGTGCTGTTCCATGATGGATGCCATGCACATACATTTTTAAAGCTGTTACTATTTCCTAGTGCTGTTCCCTGATGGATGCCATGCATGCACATTTTTAAAGCTGTTACTATTTTTCAGTGCTGTTCCATGATGGATGCTGTGCACATACATTTTTAAAGCTGTTATTATTTCCCAGTGCTGTTCCATGATGGATGCCATGCACATACATTTTTAAAGCTGTTACTATTTCCTAGTGCTGTTCCCTGATGGATGCTATGCATGCACATTTTTAAAGCTGTTACTATTTTTCAGTGCTGTTCCATGAAGCATCACCCAAGGTATCATAGCTAATCGCTTTCCCTGTTTAACTGACTGTATTTCATCAGATGCACATGTGAACCTCATAATATTCTGAGGCACAATTCTATTATGTCTTTACCCACTGCTTCTAAAATAATGTAAATTGTCAGAAAGTCTGCTATCCTTAACAAAGTTATTTTATTGTTGCATCTTTCTTTAGCATAATTTTGTACCACATCCATAAATTTACTTTCTATTTCATTTCCTCTGTAATCTTTTTTCCATTCCTCTACATAATCATACTTCAGACAACCTATCTATAAACTATCTTATATCCTCTAACTTATATTACTACTTTTTACCCATCACCCCACATATCAGTTCTAATTTTGCTCTCCCTTCTTGGATACTTGCTCTTCTTCTTCTTCTTCTTCGTTTGGCTGCTCCCGTTAGGGGTCACCACAGTGGATCAACTGTTTCCATTTCTTCCTGTCCTCTGCATCTTGCTCTGTCACACCAACCACCTGCATGTCCTCTCTCACCACATCCATAAACCTTATCTTAGGCCTTCCTCTTTTCCTGTTACTTGGCAGCTTCATCCTTAGCCAATATACTCTGCATCCCTCCTCAGCACATGTCCAAACCAACGTAATCTTGCCTCTCTGGTTTTGTCTCCAAACCTTCCAACCTGGGCTGACCCTCTAATATACTTTTTCCTAAAACTGTCCACCCTCGTCACACCCAGTGCAAATCTTAACATCTTTAACTCTGCCACTTCCAGCTCTGATTCCTGCCTTTTTGTCAATTGCACTGTCTCCAACCCATATAACATAGCTGGTCTCGCTACCGTCTTGTAGACCTTCCCTTTCACTCTTACTGGTACTCGTCTGGTACAAATCACTCCTGACACTCTTCTCCACCCACTCTATCCTGCCTGTACCCTCTTCTTCTTTCTACCTTCTTGGATACTTGCTACCAACTTTTCATATCCTGTTTTTCTTTTGTCATTAAACTTCCTTGATCTGCATATGTTAATATTTTGGGAATTTTCTTCCCATCATACAAAGTGTATTGCTTACATTCACATATTTTTAATTCCTATTAGCAATCTTAGTCTTTATAATCAATTGAATAAAGTGCTTTGTCTAAATCTTTGCTTACCATAAAACACTCTCACCCTTCTTCCAGATCTCCGTGCAATTTACTGTGACTGCCACAGAATGTTTTAATATCCCCTTTTTACAGGCTTCCTCTTTCTTTCTCAACATGTTCTACACATATGCTTCCCAAACTTCATTCAACAGTCATTCCTAATAATTTAGACTTGATTCTTAGAAATGAAATGCACCTTTGGTTTAGTAACAATCATTTATCTTTATTTTTCAGTAAATGTAACCTTTATATAATCGCCACTCCAGCTTTTTTTTTTTAATAAGCATTCACTAAAAACTACTATGAACACCTTTATCTGTCATCTGTTTACGCACTCAGAAATCATCCCCCTTCCATTTGTTCTACTGCAGTCAGCAGCTTTTTAAATTAAATCTGTCACTTCTGGTATCATAATTTATAATACCAGAATGGTAACTCTCACTTCTCTTACCAAGTGTCTAAGTCCTGGAATTCCATATCTTAAACAATACTAAATTCTAGCAACCCATCCAAATTAAAACTACTGCTTAAGGAACACCTAGCCATAAACTGGCTTTGTACCTACACTAATCCAGGTTGATCATTCTGTCCTTCCTTGTTCTTTCAATCAAAATATCACTTTCCTTACTAAATTCTAGCATCCAAACTATCCCTTCTATCATGGAATTCCACGTTCTCTCTACCTATCTAAGCTCACTACTGCTCCTGTCTTTATCTACCTCTTCAAGCTTCCTACAGTTTCATCTTATTCCCTCCTTCTTGTACTTCACCTCTATATTGCCTTAGCTATCACTCTTTAGAACAAGTAACACTAGCACAGCAACAATCAGCCTTATTCTTGTTCATATACCATACAAGTATCTCATAAATATTTAATGCCAAAACTGTGATAGTGATCTACTGATCAGTCATCTCTCTATTATGGCACAAGCTATTTCATGATAGTTTATTTGTTAGCTTTCTTTTTTCCACTTTATATTACTCTTTCTATTTTTATTGTTTATTTATAAACTATTTACTACCTATATTTATCAAAGTTATGTCTTCTTGATTGTTATCAAGTTCTTGTATTGTTTTAATGTGTTTTTGTAATGCAGCTTTTCTCCCAGGGCATCTGCTGAAAAAGGCCCACTGGCCCAGTCAGACATCCGCAGTAAACAAATGTAAAACAAACTAAAATAAATAATATAAAAGTATTTGTTTTTTCCTCTTCAACTTCCTCTTCCTATTCTTCTGTACTTCCCCTACTCTTTCCTCTTTTTCCTGATCCAAATTTCTCTTTCAAAAATTATTTTGCCACATCTGTTTTTTTTTTTCTATTTATCATACTTTTCTGCATTTATTATCAATTTTGTTAGCTTCAGATAAACTTCTTGTTTATTCTATATGTCTACCCAACTCCATTTTCCATTCCTTCTTATATCTCCTGAAGACAATGGCATTTTTTCATTATCTGGCATTTAAATATTATCTGCAGTTATACCTAGTTTTCATTAAAAGACTATACATCCACAAGTGTTTCAGTCTTTCAGAAAACTGTGTTATATGCAGACATTAAGTCTGATCAGTGAATATTGACTCATGGACAAAAACATGCACACAAACATGACATAGACACAATTAAAATTGCATGGAATCTATTACAGACACACTCCCAAACTGTCAAGCAGGCATACACACACACACACACACACACACACACACACACACACACACACACACACACACACACACACACACACACAAACACAAACATACACAGGCCTTTCCACACCACACAAACAAATAAACCCACACACAAGCACTCATACACTTATAAATGCTTCTAGGGGCTGACCACCCAGACATAAAAACAAGCCAGATATAGACACACACACACACACACACACACACACACACACACACACACACACACACACACATACACACACACACACACACACGTGCGCGCACACACTCATAGGCAGCTCTGTGATAATAGTGGTATAACATATTCCAAAATAATTATTGTAGCTGCCACCTTTGTTAAAGAATTCTATTAAACAACGAATATTGAATGATGTTTACAAATAACTCTATGATCATATTAGAGAGTTTTAGTATATTTTGATGTTGTTCAACCTACAAGATAGATTTAATAGATTTCCTGTATAAGGTGGCTCAGAACAAGATTTAGAGAATACTGGCTGTGAGCCATTAAATCTGAAATAAATAGTCACTTAATGCATATGTCTACTTCTTTACAATTTTACTGAACTGATTTTGTGAATGCTTCCTTTGGTTTCTTTTGTCTAGAATACAAGGTCAGTCAACTTGCAATTAAACTTTTAGCTTGATACCTGGCTGAATACTTAACTGGTGGAAAGATGGACTGCTGTTTTACTGCATGTTGTTACGAATGAAAAGAATGGAGAAAAATGTGTAGCGATCATCGTGCAATCTTAAAAGCAAACATACGAAACTATAAAAAGCAAACATCATGAAATATCATCAATGAGCAATTAAGACTATGTCAAAAATACACATCTGCAGAAAAATGTGTACTGACACTTGCAAATGTTCCATTGGAGGTACCCGAGTCTTACACTGAAGTAAAATCAATGAACTTGGTGCATACAGATCCTCTAGGACTTCCTCAGAACACTCTCACTCATGAAAAAATTAGTTATGTAAACAAAAATCACACCTTAGAAACCCGCTGATAGATGCCTTCCAATAAAAATTAATTTGCTTTGAGAACTTTTGTTACCAAATTATACTAAAATTGTATAACTGTACTACAAACATATACTTAAAAAAATAAATAAAAATAAAACTGTTTATTCTGTTAAGAAATAATTATTTTCTAAAGTGCCTTTTGGCCTGAGACTTATCTGTAACCTATAGCAGTTGCCATTTATTTTCACAGATTTCCAGTTTATTATTATAATTGTATACTCATTGATCTAGAATGAATTGTTCCATTACAAAACATACTATTTTTTAAATCCACATACGTAATACTATATTTTCCAAGGTATTAGTTGAATCTTTATTTTTTTTATAGTTAACTTATGTTCTTTGATTTGCTTTCAGAGCTTCCTAGTATTTTTCCCCATGAAGAAGCAGTCAGAGCTCAGACATCTGGCTACATATTTATTTATTTATTGATATTTGATTACCAGAAAAGTCCAACTGGGTAGAAGCCTATTTTCAGTGGAGGCCCAGGGAGAAAAGCTCCAAATTATTACAAAACATTTTAAGCACAATAATTTTACAATCTTCAAAAAAAAAATCTGCACTTTAAATAACTATAACAAATTAGACATAATATAAAAACATTGACTAATAATCGATACAAGCTGTATGACAAACATTTAATATTTAGAGAAATATTTTAGACAGTTTGTAGAAAAATGAAAGGTAAGTATGTAATACAGTATACCAAACCCTGTGGAAAAGGAGTACTTCCCCTTGTTAGGAAATTCCCACTCAGTGATACATCATGAAAATTGCCATGCATGACTTTCCATCTGTCTAAAACTATTTGTAATAGTATTAGCATGCATGGAATTTTCTACTTAAACTACTAGTTACAGTAATGAGATCTTTGGAAGTAAAACCTGATACAATATTAGATGGAAACCTAACTGATCTATTATGTTTAACCTCATTCACTATTTCACCTGTCTTGCATAAATTATAAATTGTCAATACACTGTTTAAACACTAACAAATTCAATGGCAGCATTTTGTGGAATGTTTGATACAGCTGCTCAATATCTAATGTGATTAAAATACATTATGATCCCTTAAACTCGCATGAGCTAAACAAAATCCAGAAATTTCCACAAATTTCAAAAGTAAAAACTTTGCTCATGTAATATAGGATTTAATAAAAAAATCTAAATAAGAAAAGGTACACTCTGTCTTAGTCTGCTTGGCTGCTACAACTGGCCTAAACGGAGGGTTAAAGTTATCTTTATGTATCTTAGGTATACTGAAAAACATGCCTATTTTGGGTTGATCAATCTTCAAAAAATTAAATATATTAAAATCTATGTATTGCTGATATAACAAACCCATTAAGAAATCACATTTGTTTTGTAACAACTGGAAATATTTAGCAGATTAACTTCTTTATAAAATGACTTATCTGCTAAAAGTTTCATACAACTCTGTATTTATGAATACCCATAATGTCCCATAATACTCTATATGTATGAATATCCACAATGTTCCGTAATACACTATATTTATGAAGATCCATAATGTCCTATAATACACTATATTTATGAATATCTATAATGTCTGATAATATACTATATTTATAAATATCCATAATGTCCCATAATACACTATATTTATGAATATTCATAATGCCCCATAATACACTATGTTTATGAATACCCATAATGCCCCATAATACACTATATTTATGAATACCCATAATGGCCCATAATATGCTATATTTATGAATATCCATAATTTTCTGTAATAATCTGCATTTATGAATATCCATAACTACTACCCCACTATATACACTTTCATAAAACAAGAATTACTACACTTACGTAATTATTTTAAGTGCTGTTGTTTCCTTTTCAGTTTATTTATAGCATTGCAAATCTGACTTATTATTTAAAGCTGCTCTTAGATTTTTTTCAAGCATCTAAAAATGTGTCCAGTGTAAAATTTGGACCTGAATTTTAAGCGCTCTTCTTAACATCATTTAAAATGAAATGCATGTTCAGTTTCTTCACAAATAAGCATAAATCACTTACAGTGTTTATATTGTCTGCCCATATTGCTTAAGTAAATGTGAAGACTCTCCTTTTTATAGTAACATGTTCCTTTAACTGGAACGTTTTGACATTAAAAATAGGATAGACTAATTTGGGGCTCATTGACCTTGGACCCAACGCCTCCCTCTTGGATGTGCCATTATATTGAAATTAAAATTCTGATGATTATATCTCATGTTTTGCACTGTGTTTGCTGTAAGAATCATATAGGTTCATACGTTCATAAGTAAGAGCTAGGCTACCTGCTCTTGTTGGCCTTTAAGCCTAACCAGTTTTCGTTGTTGAGCTCAAAGTAATCTATCTCATTTGATTAGAGATTGGCTTTACCCATCCATTATCGATAATTACTTATAATCTCTCTTAATGTAAATAGCTGGTATCATACCATAGATAATTTGAGTGGGACCCATGCATGGGATAAGGAATTTAGTAGGTGCCTCTGTCCACTTGTAGTATGGGAGCAGTCTTGGGGTAAATTTCCTATTTCTTTATCCATAGATCCAAGATGCACTCAGAAGGGGATGAACTGTGTTTTATGTGGATAAGGAGTCTGTTCTGGAGCAGCAGTATCTTCTGTGAGATATAACTGTCCCTCCAAACTATTCTGCTGATGATGCAGAAGAGGCTTAGATCCCTAGACTGAGTATTTCTGATGCCTTTTGACTTGCTAATGTTCAATAAATCCATCATTATAGGGTCAGAGGATGCCTTGTATGCCAGCCACAGGTCACCTCTTAGCAGTCTGTGTGATACCAAGTATAGTAACAGGGCTTTGAGTCTGTCCACATAGGACATGCTGTTTAGGCCTTGTATTCTTTTACTTAGGTATCTCTGTGTACTTTCCAGTTGCTGCATGTGTCTGGACAGATACATGCCAAAGAGGGCATTATGTCCATGATTGGCCTAATGAAACGGGTTAAATGACATCCCTAGATCTGGACACAATCCCTTTGTTTTTAAGCTGTGCAATATAGACTTTCTTGCAACAATGAACATACACTAGTGAAAAGTTAGGTCACTGACCACCTAAGTTCCCAATTTCCAACAAGCTTGGTCAACTGTTATGAGCATACTGTCAGTGTAGTAGTTGCTTGGGGCAGATGACTTCCAAAAGGATATAGTAATGCATTTTTTTGGCATTCAGTTTCAGTCCATGCTATTGGCACCAGTTATTTATTTGGTACAAACCTTCCTATAGGATGGCTAAGTCATTTAGAAATTAAATGACAGCTACAAGCTTGCAGTCATCTGTAAATGTTGGCAGCCAGAGCCCTTTGGTATTGGCTTTTACTTCAGAAAAGCAGATACAAAACAGGAGAGGTCTCAGCACAGAACCTTGGAGTTCACTAGTGTCTAATCTCTCTTCAGAGGAAACTTCCTCTCTTTTGATTTCCTGCATCCTATCTGTGAGACAGCTGGTAATCCTGCAGGTGACATATGGGCTTATTCCTAGTTCATTTAGCTTTTTTACTATGCCTGACTGGGGAACTGTGTCAAAAGCATTGGCCAGGTTGAAGTATGCAGCATGTATCATTTTGCCTTCATCCATTGCTTTGGTGACCTTTTCAAAAAAATCAACCAGATTGAGCAAGCAAGACCTTCACTTGATGAATCCAAACTGAGACAGATACAATGTTTGGAGTTTCCATATGTCCTGATTGATTAATTCCAGGAAAAGTTTTTCCATGGCTTTGCATATGAAGCTGTTCAGACTTGTGTGTCTGTGGAAGGTTCTCCCTTATGCAGGGAATGATTGTAGCTGTTCTTCATTCAGCTGGTACAAAACCTGTATGAAGGCTGAGACTGAACAGTGTTGTTAGGAGTGTGTCTAAGTCTTACTTCATGCCGTAAGATGCATCTAGAGATATTATCGGGACCCATTCACGTAGTATTTGATAGCACTTTTAGGACTTGGAGTTGTGTGATAGCTGGAGATGAGCTAGTTTCAGGTATACCTTGAGGGGCAGATGAAAGGGAGAGAGGGGTAAAGTTAGAGATAAATTTAGCAGGCAGTAGGTTTCTCTTCAGCGTCAGTGTAGGTAAAATTGTGCACAACTGGCTCAGCACATTGCTGCATCATGCTTTTTGCACAGTGATTTTAATTTTTTTCTGCTGTACCAATCTTCCAGAGAAGTAGATATAAGTATTGTTTAGAGTACCTCCCCTGAAGGAAAATGGAAGAGTGTGAATAAAATAATATGGTTATCATTTTTCATTCCCAGTGACAAATCCTTGTGTAGCATGCCTTAATGTATGAACTGTTCATCAACTCAGGGAGAGAGAGTCACTTAAAATATGGCATTAGATACTTCAGACAATATACTGTCAGAGAAAGGCAAGAGAAAGAAAGAGAAAAATTATGTTGACATTTTTGTCTGTCCATATTACTTCAATATAATTTCTAGTTTCTATCACTGCAAATAAAACTATTGCTACTTGCTAGAGCTATATATTAGTAATTAAGTAACTTGTTGAGGAAGACACGATGTGAGACAAAATAATATTGTGCATACCACTATACAAACATGATATAATTTGTATGTTTCTTAAATCTCTTATTTTTAATACATCAGGACACCAAGAGAATTGTCTTTCTAACATAATGAGAAAGCAGCCTAGGTTAGCTGCTATTATAGAGGTCTGAGCTGCTGTGTTTTCCTTGTTCCAGTCCCAGGGTCCTTGAAGCTCCAATTAATCAGAAGTCAGAAAGATTTGAAAGTTGAGGAAGAGCTACACAACATCTGAAACAGGAAGATGAGGGAGTTTAAAACATGAAAAGTCTAGAACGTAAAGGTGAAGAGATATGGAAGCTAAAAAGCCTAAATCTTGAATCATCAAGATGATATTCTGCTGAAATGTTTGAGTTCATATATTATAAATGGATTTGAACTCCAGGAAGTATATTGTACAGAAATTAGTCTAAAATATGTAAGGACATTTTACATACTGTAATTATAATCTTTTAAAACTTCAATAAATGTATTTGCAAAAAAAGTGCATTGTCATGTATTTCTTTCTAAAAAGTAGAAATAAACATTTAGAAAACCTTGTGCCAAACTAAGTCTGTAATGCAAACTTGTTTTTGTCTGCCTACTCTTTCAACTGTGGGACATCTAACAAACTGAAGGCCAATAAATGCTGAGAAATAAAAAAACAAATGATGAAATTTGGGCAGTTTTTGGAAGTTCAGACATAATAATGTTTTCATATTCAGTTTGTAACATTTTAATAATTAGCATCCATATCAGGTAACAAAATGTCTCTGTACATATGTAATATGAAAATAAAATAAAATGAAAATGTTTATATACACCTATAGTAAAAACTTTTGATTTCACTATCTGCTATACTGAAGTCATGTCCAATTAATACAAAGCATGTTTCTTTTAGTGCAGATACATCTATTAATGTTCTATTTTTATTGTCGTTTATCAAAAGCTTGCACGTTCTCTGATGCTAAAACTAATTTTCTAGTTTGACAAAAGTGTTAATAAACTGCGTTTTCCTTTGTGTATATATACAGTGCAGACAGAAACACAAATAGGCTGCCAGTGAAAGCCTTGGGAGAGTGGCCTAATGGTTAAGGTGTTTGCCTTACAAACACAAGGTGCTGAGTTTGAGTCCCACAAGGGATAATTGGCTAAGCTTAAAATGGCTCGCAAGGGCAGTTAGCTTAGTACTAATTTATGAACCTATGTATAATATTTAAGGGTTGGGAGGGTGGCCTAACAGTTAAGGTGTTTGCCTTACAAACACAAGGTGCAGGGTTTGAGTCTCACAAGGGATAATTGGCTAGGCTTACAATGGCCCGCAAGGGCAGTTAGCTTAGTACTAATCTATGAATCTATGGTGGACACCACATGGCAACCATTTCCCGTTCAGAGACAGCCCTACCACAGTGCTATAACACAAAGCTGTGCAGCTGCATGCTGGGATGTCTACAAATGCTAATGAGTCATTCCAGTGGAGCAGCCTTTCTTCCAGTTATACCCAAGGCATTTACACAACCAAGTGATTTAAATAATTGCTCAGTTGTGCAAGCTGCCTCGACCACCCATATTTAATGAATGCAACCTGATCATATTAGAGGTAAGCGCCAGAGATTTAATGGACATGTAGTGCAGGTGTGTGAGTGCATGTGTGAGTGTGTGTAGAGGTATGAGTGGTGTAAGATGAGAATGTGCATGTGTGTGTGTTAAAGTGTATGTCTGCCTGGGAAGTCACAGTAAGGGGAGTAAGTTATGGGATAGGTGTGTGTGCATGGGAGAATGTGTGTGCATCCATGAGTACAACCAAGTGAGGGGGCTGTGTGTGTGTGTGTGTGTGTGTGTGTGTGTGTGTGTGTGTGTGTGTGTGTGTGTGTGTGTGTGTATGTGTGTGTGTCTGTGAATGTATGTATATATGTGTGTTTGTGTGCATGTGTCTGTGTGTATGTGTGTTGTGTATGCATGAATGTGTGAATGTGTGTGGGGGGTGGGTTGCCATACCTCCACACTTCCTAGACTAAAGAACAAATCCTGCAACATTAAATGTCTCTTCGTTCTTGACCACTGGCACTAGTATGCTTATTCTCCAGTCATCTGGGATATGTCTTTGTCTTCATACTGCTTTGAGTGCCTTCAGCAGCCATTTCTCCACTGTCTAACCCAGTATCTGGATTGTATCGGCTTTATTTTCCTTATTTTTATTCTTTCTTCTTAGATGGTGGACTCTTCCTTTTAGTTCATTGTAAGCTCTGTCTGAGGCAGTAGAGCATCTGTGCAGTTTTCTTCATTCAGAAGCTGCTAGAAATATTCCTTCCATCTGCCTTTCATGTCCTATGAACTAGTGAGCAGATTGTTGCTGACATCCCTTATGAAGGGTGACTGACAATCTCCTTTATCTTTCTGTATTTGCTTTGCAACCTGATACAGTTTCTTTGTGTCATCTACTGAATCACTTTCCCGAAGCTGGCAGAATGTCTCTGATGCCCAGTTCATTAATATCACAACCCCTAAACCAGTATTCCTTCCTAGCCTGGCCCATTGTTTTATCTCTCACTTTTTCCTGCACTCCTTCTTTCTTTTGATGACTTCCTGGACTTCTGCATTGCAACACCAGCTTTCCTTATGTACCTTATTTCCATACCTGGCTCGGCCACATACCTGCTATGTAATCTTTGCACATGCAGTTTTGAGGCACTGCCATTCTTCTTCAACTTCCCCTATTTCCTCTTCTTCCTGAGATGCTAGACCCCAGAGTTATTCCTTGAACTTAACACCAAAAAACAGTTACTGTTAACACAAATAAAGGCAGCACAGTGTCAAGCAGGATCCCATTTATTCAAACTAATAGAAAATAAAAATGCAATAAAATGTACTCAGCCCTTTCACCCATAACCTCAGTGGGCATCTTCAGAGTACGATAGTCATAAAATGCAACTTCCTCATATAGACAGTAAGAAACACAATGCCCTAATGCAGCAACCAATAAATGACTATAATTAATTAGTGTAATTAAACAAATTAATTGAACTTCACTTTGTTCTTGTTTAAAATAGAATAGAATGAAATAAAATAAAATAATCTAAAATGTTGTAGCTGGACTTGTTATCTATATACATTAACAATGACTTAACCGTGCTATGTGTGATGATATTTAATATATAATATAAAATACATAATATATTGTTTCACCATAAATATAATATAAATAAAATAAAAATTATTAAACAAAAAATTGATGTGTTAATAAAACATTATAAAACATTGAGCTTAAAAACATGTATAAATATATAAATATATATATATATATATATATATATATATATATATATATATATATATATATATATATATCCATGAAAAACACAACATAGCAGATGCATCAATTTAATCATATACAATAAGATTTATGTTTTAATATGCTTGAAATGGAAATGTGGTCATTGATTCCTGGTGGGTTGGTGGTATCCAATCTCAATTGCCATAGACATTTTTTGGCTTCCAATACATTTTTATCATCACCCCCTTTTTTGTTATTTGGAATTCTGTCAATCACAGAAAATATAAATCTCTTGAATTGATTACATTCCTGGCTGTGTCTATTTAATGAACTCACTGTTTTTTTGTTTTTAATGTCCCTTATGTGTTCCAATATTCGTTCCCTAAGTTTTCTGATGGTCTTCCCTACATAATATGTGGAGCAACTTGTACATGTTGCTATATAAACCACCATTTTGGTATTGCAATTGCAATAACCAGGACATCTAATAGTTCTCCCATAGTTCTGAACTACTACATAGGGTCCATCGTTTGTATACTATATATATATACTTTTAAGTTCGACCAAGACGCATTCTAAAGAATGCACCTTCGGTCTTCTAATAGGAACCCTGTTTGGAAATACCTTAACAAACTGAAACAATATAGTTTAGTATTAGGATATCAGTCTGCAGACTGTTATAAGTCTAGCAAATATCCAGAGATCAGAATAAGGCAAGCATATACTTTACATGATTCTCTTGTCATTGGGGACCTCATTGTGTGGCACACAGATGCCCCACTTACTAGGTGACACAAGAAAATGATAATGGTTAGCTGTCTAAATGGAGCCAGGATCCGGAATATCATGCATGCACTTAGGTCCCTGCACCCCGGGTACTGATATGAATCTATCATAGTCCATGTAGGTATAAATGACCTGAGACCTACCCCACTGGACTATATGAAAAGAAACATAACGGATCTCTTGGAATATGTGCCACAGATATGTATGAGCCTTGCATTGAACAGCATTCTACCTTCACAAAAGATGATGCCACAATATGAACATAAGATGATTAATTTTAATACTTGGTTTGGTTTCTGGTGTCACTGCATGGAGATGCAATATCTGACCACATGGGAGGACATGATCAATAGAATGATTGCTGTGCAAAGAATGGATTGTACCTCTCCCCCATAGGCTTTCGGATATTGGCTAAAATGTTTTTTACTCCCTGAGAGCCTTTTTTCGATAATGCCAAAAAGACTGCCGCCATAGTGAAAAGGAGATACTGCTCAATGCTAGGAGCCTAAACAACAAATTTCACACCCTTCAAGCCCTCCTCACTCTGGAGCATGTAGATATCTGCACCATGACTGACACTTGGTTGAAAGCTGTAGAAAGTACTCTGGATGTACCAGTGTCCACACAGGGCCTTCCACACGTTTAGACAAAAAACAGCACAGGTTGGGGCCAAAGGTGGAGCTGCTTGAACTACTTAGGCAGAAAACATGCCTCCAGGCCAATTAAACAGGATGATACCATAGCATGTCTAAATAAAGGGCACCATCTATGCCCCCAGAGTCTCACGACTCCTACCTAAACCTACTAGAGGCACTCACCATCCAACCCACCACACTATTCAGAGATGACGTTAACTACCCCTCTATAGATTGGGAAACATACAGTGCCTCAAACTCACAGGCAGAATTATTAACACAACCCCCATGGAGCAGGTAGTTAACACTCAAACTGATGATCAGACATACTTAATCTGGTACTCACCAACATGGGAGAGCATTGAACCCCTGCCCCTCATATCATATCCTCAATAGTGAGGTCAGGTTAAAAAATTGTCTCCTTTAAAGTTAAAATCAACCTGGAAAACCTAGCTATATCAGTAACAGTTAGGAGCTATTTTAAGACAAACTACAGCCTATTAAGGGATAGTTTGTCAAAATTCAAGACGTCCCTTACCCTGAGAACACAGCAGAGTTATTCACAGAGTCCCTACACAAATATGTAAATGGTGGCATAAAAGCTGCTGTATCTACCAGAAGTAAATCTAAAACAAACACTAAAAACAAACCCCACTGGTGGAATCCTCATCTAAACAGGGCATGTAGTAAAATAAGAAAACTCATGAACAAAATCAGGAAGATCAACTCCCTTAAAGACAAGTGTTCTTTTATACAACTAAACAAGAAAGTAAGAGGTTAAATTGAGTCCAACAAGGCCAACTATGAGGGCAGGGTAGCCTTGCAGGCCAAGGACAATCACAAGACCTTATTCAGCTATGTCCAGAACCCTAAAGGTAGTACACAGTAAAGTGCTAAACTGGTATTGAATGGTACTACCATCATCAATCAGGCCAAGGTGACACAGCGAATCTACTAGCTGATAGATTCAGCTCACATTTCTTCCCCCCAACTCTCCCCAGCTGTACCAGGTAAAATCCTTTGCAATATACTTCCCCCAGCTATCAGCAGCGACCATGTGCTGGCAGCACTCACTAAAGCCAACAGCACTGCCTCCACAGGTCAAGACAACAGCCCCCGGTTGCCTCTTGAACAGTCTAAAACGTGAGCTATCAGGACCCGTTCAAGCACGTTTCAACAGTCTTGAAACAGACTACATTCCATGTGACTGGAGAGCCACAGTAGTCATTCCACTTCACAATGGTGGACCATCAGCTGACCCATGGAGCTACAGACCCATCAATCTGAGTAGCCTAATATGCAAAGCCATGAAACAAATTATCATGAAAATGATAGCAGTGACATTGGCAACCTACAGACACTGAACCCATTCCAATTTGGCTTTGTTAGGGGAAAGTCATGCCTATGTAACAGGGTAGACTTTTCTGAGAGGGTTATGAAGGCAATGACTGAGGGTGAAACAGTGCATACTGCATAACCTGTCCTGGCGAAGGCATCTGATACAATACTCCACTCAGGCATTGTTGACAAGCCCTCATAGCTAGACATAAATCCCTGCATAACTCACTGGTTGCTGGCTGACTCAAAGGCAGGACCTAATAAGTCATAATTGCTGAGACTACCTCCACCAAGGAACTAGTCACCCGATAGAGTACCCCAGGGATCTGTGCTGGGCCCAGTTCTGTTTGGCATCTACTTCTTGAAAAAAAAAAATGTAAATGTAAAAAGTAAATGTTCAAGATTTCTGGCTCACCAAGTTTGCAGGTGACTAGAAACTGGGGGCTATATAGATTCTCCCTTAGACACTAACATCTTGCAAGAGGGTTTAACAGAGGCAAATAATTGGTTCCAAAGCCATGGCATAAAATACAATGCCAAAAAATGTATTATAATGCCCATTGGGAAACTGTCATCCCACATTAATTACTCCATAGATTACACACCCTAAGAGGCAACCCAGTAGTAAGGGATCTATGAAAAATATGTAGACATATGCTTGATTATATCAGAGTTACTGCAGTATTTAAAGATCAGTATGAGATACCTGTTATAATATTTGTAGTCATACAATGGAAAATGTCAAAAATGATGCAGTTACAGAATATATCAACTTCTTATGCTTGGTGAATTTGACTCAAACCAATTTCCAGGTTCTTTTGCCATACTATAATCAGAAAGTATCTGGGCACTATCAGCAGGTAAGGCAAGATGAAATAAAAAACAAAGCTACCTCGCACACCTTGATGCAAAGTTTACTTACTCACGATATCTGTTTCAATATGCACCACAATTTAATACTATAGTATTTAATACTGTAGTTCTGCCCTCATGATATCTGTTTCAGTATGCATTGCAATTTAATACTGTAGTATTTAATACTGTAGTTCTGTCCTCACGATATGTGTTTCAGTATGCACCACAATTTAATACTGTAGTTCTGCCCTCATGATATCTGTTTCAGTATGTACCGCAATTTAATACTGTAGTTCTGCACTCATAATATGTGTTTCAGTATGCACCACAATTTAATACTGTAGTTCTGCCCTCACAATATGTGTTTCAGTATGCACCGCAATTTAATACTGTAGGTCTGCACTCATGATATGTGTTTCAGTATGCACCACAATTTAATACTGTAGTTCTGCCCTGACGTAATGTGTTTCAGTATGCATCGCAATTTAATACTGTAGTTCTGCCCTCACGATATGTGTTTCAGTATGCACCGCAATTTAATACTGTAGTTCTGCCCTCACGATATCTGTTTCAGTATGCACCGCAATTTAATACTGTAGTTCTGCCCTCACGATATGTGTTTCAGTATGCACCGCAATTTAATACTGTAGTTCTGCCCTCATATCTGTTTCAGTATGCACCGCAATTTAATACTGTAGTTCTGCCCTCACGATATGTGTTTCAGTATGCACCGCAATTTAATACTGTAGTTCTGCCCTCATGATATCTGTTTCAGTATGCACCACAATTTAATACTGTAGTTCTGCACCACAATTTAATACTGTAGTTCTGCCCTCATGATATCTGTTTCATTATGCACCACAATTTAATATTGTAGTTCTGCCATCACGATATGTGTTTCAGTATGCACCGCAATTTAAGACTGTAGTTCTGCCCTCATATCTGTTTCAGTCACCATCATCATCTTTCGGCTTTTCCCATTAGGGGTCTCCACAGCGGATCATCTCTTTCCATTTCTTCCTATCCTCTGCATCTTGCTCTGTCACACCAACCGCCTGCATGTCCTCTCTCACCACGTCCATAAACCTTATCTTAGGCCTTCCTCTTTTCCTTTTACCTGGCAGCTCCATCCTTAGCATCTTTTTCCCAATATACCCATCATCCCTCCTCAGCACATGTCCAAACCAATGCAATCTCGTCTCTCTTGCTTTGTCTCCAAACTGTCCAGCATGAGCTGACCCTCTAATATACTGATTCCTAATCCTATCCATCCTAGTCACATTGAGTGCAAATCTTAACATCTTTAACTCTGCCACATCCAGCTCTAACTCCTGCCTTTTTGTCAGTGCCACTGTCTCCAACCCATATAACATAGCTGGTCTCACTACTGTCTTGTAGACCTCCCTTCTTAACCTAGCTTCTACTACTCTCTCCCATAACTTCAAGTTGTGACTGATCAATTTTATCCCTCTGTAGTTATTGCAGCTCTGCACATCACCCTTATTCTTAAAGATAGGTACCAAAACACTTTTTATCCACTCCGCAGGCATCCTCTGACCTTCCAAAATTTCATTAAACAATATAGTTAAAAATTCCACTGCCATTTCTCCTAAGCACCTCCATGCTTCCATTGGAATGTCATCTGGGCTAACAGCCTTTCCATTCTTCATCCTCTTCATAGCTGTCCTTACTTCCTCCTTGCTAATCTGTTTCACTTCCTGATTCACTATCCCCACATCATCCAACCTTCTCTCATTCTCTTCATTCATCAGCTTCTCAAAATACTCTTTCCATCTACTCAACACACTCTCCTCTCTTGTGAGTACCTTTCCTTCACTATCCTTTATCACCCTTACTTGCTGCACATCTTTCCCAGCTCTGTCCCTCTGTCTAGTCAATCGGTACAGGTCCTTTTCTCCCTCTTTAGTGTCCAATCTCTCATACAACTCTCCATATGCCTTATCCTTAGCTTTTGCCACCTCTATCTTTGCCATGCGCCTCATCTCCTTATACTCATGTCTACTTTCTTCATCTCTTTGACAATCCCACTTCTTCTTCACCAGCCTCTTCCTCTGTATACTCTCCTGTACTTCCTCATTCCACCGCCAGGTCTCCTTGTCCTCCTTTCTCTGTCCAGATGTCACACCAAGCACCTTTCTAGCAGTCTCCCTTACTAGTTCTGCTGTAGTTACCCAGCTATTCAGTAACTCTCCACGGCCTCCCAGTGCCTGTCTTAACTCTTCCCTAAACTTCAATTCAAAATCATTCTTTTTTAACTTCCAACATTTAATCCTTGGCACTGCTTTCACACTCCCCCTCCTCTTCTTGATCACCGTCATCCTACAGACCACCATTCTGTGCTGCTTAACTACACTTTCCCCTGCCACCACTTTACAGTCTCCAATCTCCTTCAGACTGGCCCTCCTTCATCGGATATAATCCACCTGTGTGCATCTTCCTCCACTCTTGTACGTCACCCTATGCTCCTCCCTCTTCTTAAAATACGTATTCACCACAGCCATGTCCATCCTTTTCACAAAATCCACAATTATCTGACCTTCTGCATTCCTCTCCTTAACACCATGCCTACCCATGACTTCCTCATCCCCTCTGTTCACTTCACCAACATGCCCATTAAAGTCCGCTCCAATCACTGGTCTCTCACCATTAGGTACACTAACCACAACTTCATCCAACTCACTCCAAAATTTCTCTTTCTCATCCATCGCACACCCAACTTGTGGAGCATATGCACTAACAACATTCATCATTACACCATGAATTTCGAGCTTCATAAACATCACTCTGTCAGACACTCTTGTCACGTGTAAAACACTCGGCATATTGTTCCTTTAGTGTAACCCCTACCCCATTTATCCTGCCATCCACACCATGATAGAACAATTTGAACCCGTTTCCTAAACACCTGGCCTTACTTCCCTTCCATCTGGTCTCTTGCATGCACAATATATCAACCTTCCTTCTCTCCATCATATCAGCTAGCTCTCTTCCTATACCAGTCATACTGTCAACATTCAAAGTTCCTACCCTCACTGCTACACTCCTAACCTTCCTCCTCTCTTCCTGCCTTCGGGCATGCCTTTGCCCTCCTCTTCTACTTCGATCAACAGTAGCCCAATTTCCACCAGCACCCTGTTGGCTAACAGTACTGTGCATCCCCAGTGGCTGGGTTCCTCATATCTGTTTCATATCTGTTTCAGTATGCACCATAATTTAATACTGTAGTTCTGCCCTCATGATATGTGTTTCAGTATGCACCACAATTTAATATTGTAGTTCTGCCCTCACAATATGTGTTTCTGTATGCTCCACAATTTAATACTGTAGTTCTGCCCTCAAGATATGTGTTTCAGTATGCACCGCAATTTAATACTGCAGTTCTGCCCTCACGATATGTGTTTCAGTATGCACCGCAATTTAATACTGTAGTTCTGCCCTCCTGATATCTGTATCAGTATGTACCACAATTTAATACTGTAGTTCTGCCCTCATGATATCTGTTTCAGTATGCACCACAATTTAATACTGTAGTTCTGCCCTCACGATATGTGTTTCAGTATGCAGCACAATTTAATACTGTAGTTCTGCCTCACAATATGTGTTTCTGTATGCACCACAATTTAATACTGTAGTTCTGACCTCATGATATCTGATTCAGTATGCACCACAATTTAATACTGTAGTTCTGTCCTCACGATATGTGTTTCAGTATGCACCACAATTTAATACTGTAGTTCTGTCCTCACGATATGTGTTTCAGTATGCACCACAATTTAATACTGTAGTTCCACCCTCATGATATCTGTTTCAGTATGCACCACAATTTAATACTGTAGTTCTGCCCTCATGATATGTGTTTCAATATGCACCACAATTTAATACTGTAGTTCTGCCCTCACAATATGTGTTTCAGTATGCACCGCAATTTAATACTGTAGTTCTTCCCTCATGATATCTGTTTCAGTATGCACCACAATTTAATACTGTAGTTCTGCCCTCATGATATGTGTTTCAGTATGCACCGGAATTTAATACTGTAGTTCTGCCCTCATGATATGTGTTTCAGTATGCGCCACAATTTAATACTGTAGTTCTGCCCTCACAATATGTGTTTCAGTATGCATCGCAATTTAATACTGTAGTTCTGCCCTCACAATATGTGTTTCAGTATGCACCGCAATTTAATACTGTAGTTCCGCCCTCGTGATATCTGTTTCAGTATGCACCACAATTTAATACTGTAGTTCTGCCCTCACAATATGTGTTTCAGTATGCACCGCAATTTAATACTGTAGTTCCTCCCTCATGATATCTGTTTCAGTATGCACCACAATTTAATACTGTAGTTCCGCCCTCACGATATGTGTTTCAGTATGCACCGGAATTTAATACTGTAGTTCCGCCCTCATGATATCTGTTTCAGTATGTACCACAATTTAATACTGTAGTTCTGCACCACAATTTAATACTGTAGTTCTGCCCTCATGATATCTGTTTCAGTATGCAGCACAATTTAATACTGTAGTTCTGCCCTCATGATATCTGTTTCAGTATGCACCACAATTTAATACTGTAGTTCTGCCCTCATGATATCTGTTTCAGTATGCACCACAATGTAATACTGTAGTTCTGCCCTCACGATATGTGTTTCAGTATGCACCACAATTTAATACTGTAGTTCTGCTCTCATGATATCTGGTTCAGTATGCACCGCAATTTAATGCTGTAGTTCTGCCCTCATGATATCTGTTTCAGTATGCACCACAATTTAATACTGCAGTTCTGCCCTCACGATATGTGTTTCTGTATGCACCACAATTTAATGCTGTAGTTCTGCCCTCACGATATCTGTTTCAGTATGCACCACAATTTAATACTGTAGTTCTGCCCTCATGATATCTTTTCAGTATGCACCACAATTTAATACTGTAGTTCTGCCCTCACGATATCTGTTTCAGTATGCACCGCAATTTAATACTGTAGTTCTGCCCTCACGATATGTTTTTCCGTATGCACCACAATTTAATACTGTAGTTCTGCCCTCATGATATCTGTTTTAGTATGCACCACAATTTAATATTGTAGTTCTGCGCTCACGATATGTTTTTCAGTATGCACCACAATTTAATACTGTAGTTCTGCCCTCATGATATCTGCTTCAGTATGCACCACAATTTAATACTGTAGTTCTGCCCTTCATGATATCTGTTTCAGTATGCAGAACACATAAATACAGTAGGACCTCTGGCTCCTGAAGGCATCTGTTTCAGTATGCATACCACATTAGTACAGTAGAAATTATTGCAATTCATAGCATCTGTTTAGTTTACACAATCCATTACTAAAGTATGAAATATTGCCCCTCGTGGTATTTGTTTCACTGTGTAGCACATTAGCACAGTAACACCTATTGCAACTCATGGTACCTGTTTTAATGTACATCATATTAGTACAGAAGGACCTATTGCCATGGTATCTGATTTAATATGTACGAAATATTAATACAGTAGGACCTATTGCCCACATAGCATTTGATTCAGTATACACCACACATTAGGGGCTATTCCTGCTCACAGCATTTATTTTGCTGTACACTACACAGAAATATAGTAAAACCTATTCTCCCATGTCACATCTGTTTTAGTTTGCACAATGCATTAATACAGTAGGATCTATTGCCCCTTAGGACATCTGTTTCAATTGTACAGTTGGTCCTATAGCTCTTTATTGCACCTATTTCAGGATGCAAAATAAAGTAGGACCTATACTGTACTAAACTATGAAACTATGAAACTATCATTCCTCATGGCCTAAGTTTCAATGTGCACAATATATTATTACAGCTAGAGGTATCACTCCTCATGGCACCTGTTTCAGTGTACACAACACATCAGTACAATAGGACCTATTGCCCCTCATTGTATCTGATTTCATACATACCACATTAGTACAGTAGGAGCAATGCCTCTAACGGCATCTGTTTCAATATGCACAACACATTAGTACATTAGGAGTTATTGCCTCTCATGGAATCAGTTTCCGTATGCACAGAACAATAATATAGTAGCGCGTATTACCCTCAAGATATCCAACTCAGTATGCACAACACATTAGTACATTAGGAGCTATTGCCTCTCATGGAATCAGTTTCTGTATGCACAACACATTAGTATAGCAGGACCAATTGCCTTCATAGCATTTCTTTCAGTAGACAAATCACATTAGCACAGCAAGACCTATTGACCTTAATGTCATTTGTATCTGTCTGTACAACATATTAGTACACTAGAATCTACTGTACCTCATAGCATCCATTTCAGTATGTATCACACATTAGAAGAGTAGGACATACTGCTTCTCAGAACCTATATTTCAGTATGTCATCACATTAGAACAACAGGGTCCATTGCCTCTCATGGTGTTTGTTTCAGTATGGACAGCACACTAGTTCATTATGAACTTTTGCAGTTCATCACATCTGTTTCAATATGTACACTGTATTAATATATTAACACCTATTACCCTCACGGCATCTCTTTCAGTGTGCACAACAAATTAGTACAGTACAGCCTATAGTCCCTCATGGTATGTGTTTTAGTAAGACCTATTGCCATTCATGACTTTAGTTTCAGTATGTACAACACATTAGTACAGTAGGACTTATTGACTGTCATGGCATAATTTTCAATATGCATCACACATTAGTACTGTGGAATCTATTTTTCCCTCATGGCATCTCTTACAGTGTGCACGACATATTAGTACAGTGTGACTTATTGGCCCTCATGGCATTGGATTTAACATGCACAATATATAAGTACAGTGTGACTTACTGGCCCTTGTAGTATTGGATTCAGTATGCACAACACATTAGGAAAGTGAGACTTAATGACCCTCATGGCATCAGACTCAGCATACACCACATTAGTACTGTAGAACCTATTGCTTGTCATCACATCTGCTTTAGTTTGCATAGTAATATAGCAGGAACTATTGTCCCTCCAGACATCTATTTCATTAGTAAAGTGGGACCTATTGCTCTTAATGGTATCTGTTTCAGAATACAAAGCACATCAGTACGGTAGGACCTACTGCCTGTCATGGAATCTGTTTTGGTGCATACCACATTAGTACAGCAGGACCTGTTACCCCTCATGGCATCAGTTTCAGTATATACCACACATTAGTACAGTAGGACCTATTGCCCTACATGGTATCTGTTTTGGTACATACCACATTAGTACAGTAGGACCTATTGCCCCACATGGTATCTGTTTTGGTACATACCACATTAGTACAGTAGGACCTACTGCCCCTCATGGCATCAGTTTTAGAATGCACAACATGTTACTCTTTAGTTAGAGCTGCCCTGGGTCCACTTTAGTGAGAGTAGAGGGGACCTGTGTCATTCTCTGGCCTGCAATTGTGTGAAGAAAAGAAGAGATGCTGTTATTGACTGGCCACAGGGTTGTTTTTGTCAAATCTCCTTTACTATTTAAGCATCACAGTTGCCCTATCATTGGCTCATAACCTATGAGTAAGCTAAGACTTATATTAACATTTCCACTGTTTTGGCATTTGTTTTTCAAATTGTTTTTATCACAGCTACATTCATTGAGTGTTTTTGTGTTGAATACCTGAACTTTTAGAACTTTTTACAGTCTTTAGAACTGCTGCTCTCTGTTCAGCAGCACCCAGCAGTGATTTGTATAGTCACAGATATCTTGCAATATAATTCCTCCTTGTAATCTGCCTAGACACCAATCTGTCACAGTGTAAGTTTTCCTTAAAATACCATTACTGTCTAGACAGATTTTTTTTAACTACTAGAACATCTAATTTGCACATAGCTGAGCAATGCTTCTCAAGTTCCTTGTCTTATTGACCTGTTCATTATTTAAATTTCCATCACTCCTCCCTAGTAAATCAGCAGCCATGTATATGCAATTTCCACTCTCTCTGTGGCCACTCTGGTTAAGATGGGTAATCTGAAGCATTGTAGCAATTTCCTCATGCACATTATTGACAATCCACATATTCTTAATAAAACAGATAAAATATGTGAAAAATGTAAATGCACTTTAACAGTGGAGGCAAAACTCTCTCATAACCACAACTAATCCAGTGGTTGTTAGTGACACTTGCACCATTGCTACTACAGAAGGTAAAGACCCTTTCACATAAAACTACTTCTGCTGAGGTATGTACAGGTAAGTAAGTAATGTCTTTCGGCTTTTCCTGGTTAGGGGTCGCCACAGTGGAACTCCGGTCCGCTAATGATTGGCAGTGGATTTTTACTGTGCCGAGTTGCCAGCCTGATGTCCAACCTTCAAAGAAGGCACACCCATTTAGGCTCGCACCTACCTGCATGCCTTTAATGTCACTCGACCATGCGGAGGACATGAAGACTCCACACAGAAGGCGCTCTAGCCGAGAATCAAACGGGAGAACCTCTTCCTGTGAGGCAACAATGCTAACCGCTGCACCACTGCTGAGTTATGTACAGGTAACCTTCCTAAAACTCTAAGACCTTCTGCACAGCACAATCAAAAAAAGGCTTCTCAGCCATCACGTAAAGCCCATAAGCAAAACCAGTGCACAAACAGATTTCCTGGTCATTGGTGATTCTATTCTGACATACACTGATGTCCCTCTCACAAGACTGTGTAAGGAGTGAGTCACAGTTAGTTGCCTTTCCAGGGTTAGGATCCATCAAGTCACACAGGCACACAGGTCATTGAAGCACACGCACCAGTATGACTCTGTCATTGTCCATGTGGATGTTAATGACCTGAGATGCACCTCCCTTGACTATATAAAGTAAAACATGATCACATTTGATGATTATGTGCCTCAGGCAGTTTACTATCAAATAGTTGAAGTTCAGAATGTAAAGCTATCATAATGTAGAATCATATTATCGAAATTCAGAATGTGAAAGCATTCAAATGGTCGAAAATCAAAATGTTTCAACATTTTTCAACCATTTTCAACATTTTTCCACCCTTTGCGAAAACAAACCTCCACCAAACCAAACCCAGTGTTATTAAACACTACTTACTTACCCTCTTAACAGAAACTGGTCAGTATGAAACCAAACTAGGTGGGGGGCAACCCCCTGCACAACCCGGAGTGTGGGGGGCTGTGCCCCCCAACTATATATTCTAACTCCAGGAGCGCACTACAATGGCAAAAATGGCATATACACTGCCAGTATTATGTTCGGATGAATTGAAATTCGTCAAAATGAGTTTTTGGCAATTTGGGCTTTCGGCGATGACAATGAAGAGATCAAGTTCATTTATTCAAATTGCATTGTAGTTTCGACATTCTCAATGGGTGTTTATGACAGTTGACTGAAGGATTTTCACATATATAGTATTCAGGTATGTTAATTTCAACTATTTGCCTTTCACCCATTTGATAGTAAACTGTCTCAGGCAGGTATGACCCTAGCACTGAGCAGTATACTACCTTCTCCAAGGATGATGCCACATTACCAACAGAAAAAGATTGATTTTAATAATTCACTTAGCTTCTTGTATCAGTCCGAATCTGTATGCTATTTGATGGCATGGGAGAACGTGGTTGACAGACTACACTGTTTTGCCAGGGATGGTCTGCACTTATCCCATCTGGGCTGCCAGATATTGGCAAAGACCTTTTCCAACCCCATAGTGCCTTTTTAGCCAATGCCAAAGTGAAAAACTTCCTGACTTAACTGAACCTATGAAGGAATATCTGAAAGTAGTACTGCTCAAAGCTGAATGTCTTAACAAGAAACTCCACTCCCTGCAAGCCTTCCTCTCCCTGGAGAGTGTTGACATCTGTGTAGCAGTGGAGACGTGGTTTAAAGTTACAGATAGTACCCCTGCAGAGCAAGGCTATAATGTCTTTTGCATCTTTAAACTAGTTACTGCACAGAATGAAACTAAAGGTGGAGGAGTGTCAGTCTATATTAAAAACAACCTCACATCTATATATATATATATATAGAAGGTCGCCTTACCTTCAACCACCACGTGGATGCAGATGGTGAGGAAATTTCTTTATGCTGCATGACTTAAAAGTAAGTGTAAGGCATCTAAATTCAAAGAGTATATTATCCCACTGTATTCTGCCATTATCAGACCAATCATAGACTACAATGCTCTGTTTGGTATGTACTTGACCTAGAGCAACCTCAGAGGTCCCTTACAAAAAGAATATAAGGCGTAACAAACCTGCCTTATGCAGAGCACTGTGATAAGAAACCTTAGGACCCAGTAGTCTCTCCTTTGATAGTCACATCACCACAGTAGTCAGGAAGTCCATCTATATGGCACACCTCATCATAAAAGGGTTCTCATCCAGGAAAAAAGAGGTCATTGTTCCCCTCTACTCGACACTCATTAGACCCATTATGGAGTACAATGCCCCTTTTGGAATGTACCTCACAAGACATCTGCAGCAGCTGGGAAGGCCACAGATGTACCTCACAAAGAGGATTACTAGCCTCAAGCAAATGCCCAACACTGACAGTCTCAAAAAACTGCAGCTTTACTCTGTAGCATATCACCTACTCCATGGTGATCTCTGCCTAACATATAAAGCTAGGTCAAACCCAGAGCTGTAGGACATGCTACACCTAAAGAAATCCCAATCTCTCTGAGCTACATGCTCTAAGGACCTAATCCTTGTCACCACAATAAACAGGATATGCTAGAGGGATAGATTCCTGTCCCAGAGACTTCCCATACTCTGGAACAGGCTACCCATCTATGTCAAGCAAAGTTCCTCATTAGCACTTTTCAAGAAAAATCTTGATGATTGGATGGGAAATAGGAAATACACCCCATGGATCACTTCTGTGTCTCTGCTCGACAGTGGCACAGGAAAATAACTTTCTTGGGTGGTGTAAAACATGGAACCTTGCTGGCTAGGCTTACGTAGGCCCTTGGGCCGATAGCCTAGTACCTACTTATGAACCTATGAAGCCTTTTCCCTCTACTCAGTCTTCTATAGACTGTTTAGGGGGGTTCTATACCTGGCTTATAAGGCATTCTCAAACCCCACACTCATGAATCTCCTGCAGTTTTGAAACCCAAACAATACTAGAAATAGAAGGTCTAGGGACCTAAATGTTATCTTTGTCTTTAATCAGAACATGATGGAGAGACAAATTTGTGTCCCAGAGACTGCCCTCCTATGGATCATGTTTCCTATCCATGTGAAGCTGAGTTTGTCTATTGCCTAATTTAAGTGCAACCTAGATCAGTGGATGGGGAATAGGAAATTTAAACTGAGCCTGGCACCAAAGTACCTTATGGACAAAGCTTATAAATGCCAGGTCCTGAATGTCCTACGTGACTTCATTATTCTTTCAAGAAAACGTGACTAGGCTTAGATAAACCCCTGAGTAACAATCAAGTTACAAGCCTAGTAACAATCTATGAATTTATAAATGTATGAATTAGTAGAGTAGAAACTATTGCCCCTCATATGACCTGATTCAGTACACACCACACATTAGTATAGCAGGAAATATTGCCCCTCATGACATCTGTTTTAGTATGCACAACACATAAGTACAATTAGACCTATCGGTCCACTTGTTGACATCTCGTTAATAGAAATCTGTGTTGTGTTTTGTTAAGGGTCTCTTAATAGTTTAACAAAGCACCTTCTGATTTACCTCAACAATTTTTAGAACAATACAAGTGTGAAACACAGGTATTTCATTAAACAGTCTGGATACTTCAGAGTGTTAAAGAAGATCTCCTGTTTTGTAAAGTACCCAAGCAACTCCTATTATTGATACCTTAGTCACTGAGAAAGTTGTTGTCATGTATATGTAACCTGCAACGAATGAAATTACTATGGTAACTATACCATCTGCATGGCAAACCATGTGCATCAGATGCCTAATGAGGGACATGCTGCAAGTATGGGGTGCCAAGGTATATGCTGAAGCTTTTTTACAGTATGTAAATATTTGGGGATACCAAGATATATGCTGAAGCTTAGCTACATTATGTAAATATTTGGGGGTACCAAGATATATGCTGAAGGTTTGCTGCAGTATGTAAATATTTGGGGATACCAACATATATGCTGGAGCTTTGCTACAGTATGTAAATATTTGGAGTATGAAGGTATAAGCTGAAACTTTCTTGCAGTATGTAAATATATGAGGGTACAAAAGTATATGCTGGAGCTTTGCTACAGTATGCAAATATTCTTAATAATGAAGATTATTGCACAGAATGCCTCATCAGGGTGTGTGCGTGTGCAAATCCTACAGTTCTCGCCATAGGATCCTAGGAGGTTACTAGGCTAATGGCCTTGGGGCCCTTACAAGCCTAACCAAGAGTTTATCCTCAAAAAAGAAACCTCATTCAGCACTTGTCACCCCTGTCAATGAGGGACAAACATGGACCCCTGGGAAAAATTTGTGGTTTCCCATCCACTCACCAAGGTTGCTCTTGAAGAGGGTCAATGAGGTACTCTGTTTGACATGTATGGGAAGTCTATTCCAGAGATGGGGCAGCCTCTGGGAGACAAACCTGTCTCTCCAGCAGGTTTTGTAGATGTCTCATATTAGATTTAGACCTTTCCAGCTGGTAATGCACAAGGAGTTAGACTTATGGATATGGAGCATCTCTAGTAGCTAAGGGTCTGATATTGCCTTGTAGGTGAGACATAGATCACATCTGAGCAATCTGTATGATGCCAACTAGAGTGGTAGTGATTTAAACCTGTCCCTATAGAACAGGTGTTGGTGGCCATGGATTCTCTTTGTGAGGTATTTCTGTGGCCTTCCAGTTGGTGCAGGTATTTGGAGAGGTACATACCAAATGGGGCATTATACTCAATTATAAGCCTAATGATGGAGGAGCACATAGAGGTAATAACCTCCTTTTTTCTGGGTGGAATCCCTTTACTTTTGAGATGAACAAAGTAAAAGGCTTTAATGACCACTGACGCTACATGATGGTCGAATGTGAGTTGTTGTCAACCTGAGTACTCAGGTCTCTCACCACAGGTTGTGTGCTAAGGGAATTGCCATTGATGTGGTAATCAGTAGGGGTCATGTTTTTTGCTGAATGGTATGATAAGTTAAAAACAAAAAAATGTTTTAAGGCCATGACTTTGGCACCAGTCATGTGTTGCTGTGAGACCCTCTTGCAGTATGTTAACATCATCTGGGGAGTCAATGACAGCACCCAACTTACAGTCATCTGCAAACTTGGTCAGCCACAGGCCCTTTGTCTTTGCCTGGACCTCTGAGAAGTAGATGTCAAACAGTAGGCATCCCAGGACAGATCCCTGGGGAACACCATTAGTGACAGGTCTGCTATAGAGGTGGTGGCACCTATTTTGACCTTGTGGGTCCTATTAGTGAGCCAGTTGGCCACCCACCTGATGAGGCAGGGATTTATGCCAAGCTGAGTTAGCATTTTGATGATGCCTATGTGGGGGGATTGTATCAAAGGCCTTGGCTGGGTCAAGGTAAGCTGCATGTACTGACTTTCCCTCATCTAGGGCCTTGACGACAGTCTCAAAGAAGTCAGCCAGGTTCAAAAGGCAAGATCTGCCCCTGAAGAATCCGAATTGTGTAGGGTCAAGTGCTTGGAGATTGCCAATGTCCTTGTTTATGAGATCCATAATAATGTGCCCAATGGCTTTACAGATCAGACTTGTCAAGCTAATGAGGAGATAGTTTCCTGGGTCAGTAGTGGCACCACATTTGTGCAATGGGATGACAATGGCAGTTCTCCACTCTGCTCGAATGAAGCCTGTATTTAGGCTGTGGTTGAATAGAGTGCTCAATGGTGAAGCTAGGTCTTGCTGGAGATGATGCAGAACACAGCCTGGGATACTATCAGGTCCCATTGAAGCTGTGTTCTTTGCCTTCAATAGGGCCTTTAACACTTGATCTACAGAAATCTCAAGCTAATACATTTGACTCCATTAACAGCCATTTCATGGCAGCTTGTTCCCCGTACTCAAGGATCTAATCCATGACTCCCAAAACATTCCAGGTACATGGCTAAAGGTCTCCACCTCCCATGACCCAAAGGGATTCATAATTCTGCAAGAGATGATGACTGTGCACCCCTCCCCCCACAATCTGGGAGGGTATGGGTTTGTTTGATACACAACATGGCTATTGTGTGCATAGCTTGGGTATAATAATGTATGCTTCATTTTGCTCTGTGTTATCCGCTTCATCACTGACAGTTGTCAATCAGGCAACACCTCATTGCCTGTGCTGCAATGTGTTGCTCCTGCATCTGCCTCAGCTGTTGTACTGCTGCTGTATGTTTCTCACCAGACTAGCCACCCTTCTTCTGTTGCTACAACTTCTATGGAAGGCCCTGCTACCCCATATGTCTGTGCAGTGCTATTTTCTGCAGCATGGCCCTCCCAAAAAAAATCTTGCTGCAGATCTCTGGACTGGACTGCAGAGCCATTCCTGAGTTATCTAGACACTGCAGCCATCCCTTTAGTATGCTAAACATATTCTCCAGTATATTTTACATTTCCACTTGGACAATGTCCGGTGTTGGCTGTACTTCCTTCCACACGTTGCTTGCGGCAACATTCAACACTGTGTGAAGTGACTGTGAGTATAGCTGCTAATATGTGCTGCTGTTTTACAGTTTGCATCATTCCCATTATTTAAACCATAAATTGTAGTCTTCACAATGGGTGTGCATCATGATACACTGTGTCCATTTTGTACCTCCCGGAATCTGTATGCTATTTGGGCTGCCATCACCAGCATTTGCATCAGGTCCCTCTTATGTTTCTCACTCATTACCATGAACTATTTTGATCCTATTTGTCTCTAAAAATGACTATACTCTGCTCAGCAAAAAAATAAATAAATAAAAGAAACACTGGTCAACTTACAGAAAATGCAAAAACACGGAAAAAGACATGATGTAATACCTTTTATTAAACCATCATAGGTATTGCAATTACTCGAGCTTTAAAGCTGCCATGAGCCCTTTGTCAGGAGTTATTAAGTTACTGATGTTAAATACAGTGCTTATGTATCCAATTCTGCATAAAAAATGGAAGTACATTATTTATTTTCAGTTGGCTAAAAATAAATTTTGTAAAATGCTAGTGTGAAAAAATGCATCTCATACTAGCCCTCAGAGACAGTGCGAGCATGTGTGTGTGTGTGTGTGTGTGTGTGTGTGTGTGTGTGTGTGTGTGTGTGTGTGTGTGTGTGTGTGTGCATTGCTCTGTTAGTGAGAGAGACTGAAACAGTAGAAGAGGGTCACAACATGCTATAAAATCAAATTTGAAATGTTATGTTACAGTTAGTGCTTATTTAACAGAGAAGATAACACCCAGAGAGACTGTTCTGACATTTAATGAGGCAATACATGTCAAATAAAAGGATGTGTAGGGAGATTAGTTAAATAAAGAGAAGGAAAACAAAAGTTATAATTTGTAAGTTAAGTTGTTACTCTGTCTAAACAAGCAATCTTTATAGAGGTTTTGGTTAGCAATAGTGTCCAGTTCACAATAATGAGAAAGGCAGGAACTACCAAGAGAACAAGATACAGGGTTGGAATGTAAGGATGCTGTATGCAGTTAATACACTATGCAGGCTGTGGTTGAGCTATCTGAGAAAGAGAGAAAAAGTGTCCACAGTGATGAGGAAATACTTCTATGTGACTCAGTTTATAAGTAAGGGCATGGTGTCCAGATCGTGACTCAGCTTATAAGTAAGGGTATGGTGTCCAGATCTAAGAATGTCCTGTGGTCGAACTATCTGAGAGAAAGAGAGAAAAAGTGTCCACAGTGGTTAGGAAATCCTTCTATGTGACTCAGCTTATAAGTAAGGGCATGGTGTCCAGATCTAAGAATGTCATACTTCTACTGCATCTGGCCTTTATCAGACCAATAATTAAATGTAATGCCCCCTCTGGCATGTACCTTGCCAGGCACCTGCAACAGTTGGAGTGTCCTCATTGGTTTCTCACCAAAAAAATAGAGAGTATAACCATCATATGATATGCAGACCAGTTAAAACCCTATCCCTGTATTCAGTTTCCAGCCGATTACCGAGGAGTGAGCTACGCCTGACCTACAAAGCAGTCTCTGACCCAGCCCTGATGAAAATGTTGTATATTCACAAAACTGCTTGAGGGTTACCTGTTCTAAGGACCTAAACCTGATCTCTGACATGAATAGATCATGCTGGAGAGACAGACGTGTCCCAAAAATTGCCCCTCCTCTGGAATAAGCTTCCTATTCACACGAAGCAGAGCTCTTTCTGACCATCTTCAAGCACAATCTGGACTAATAGATAAGAAATCGCAAATTCACTCCTAGGGTGGCACTCATGTTCCTTATGGAGACAGGGAGTCTGTAAAAATTGTCAAACCCTGCTTGCTGGCCTTTGTTGTCTTTCATCTAGGGAAAGAAAATTGGGTAAAATCTGGCTAAAACTGAGTAGGCTTGTAATTGATTTTGACCTGTTAGCTTAGCAATCTCCTATGAATCTATGAACCTGTGAAAAGAGGGAGTGAGAGAAAGACAAGACAATGGTGATATGTCAACCAAAGGTTCTGAAGAACAGCAGAACTGGATAAAGTTTTGTTATACTGTTAACACTGTCTAAACATTAAGGCTTTATTGACTGTTAAGTTTATGATTACTAATAGTCTGACCAGAATGTTACCTTATATGAAAATAAGTATTCTCTTATCATGAATAAAATAAAGATGATAAAGCATAGACTTCAATAATTTTAACAGTTATTGTTAATATTCTGAAACAGTCAGTAGTTTGAATTGAATAAATTCATTATAAATTATGCATTACCCCCACCCCTAAAAATATTGTTCTTCAGTATACCATATTTATGTCCACTGTCAGTATAATACCTATCCTTTCATTTTGAGTAGTTATCTCATAAAACCAATATCCAGGTTTATATCACTGGCTGTCAGATTGAATTAACCTCCATTCTTTTTCATTCCAAAGGTATACGAAATGTTCTTTAAGAACTATGATATCTGATACAGAAAGATCAGACTGGGAGAAGTGTGCTGATACTGGCTTGCCAGTCATTTTATTTGTAACTGTGTGTCAATGGACATTCATCTGAGTAACAGGCCTGTCTTTCCTATGTAACCTTTCTCTAGACCTTTGTTGCATTTGGTTAGATAAACCACATTTTTGGAAGTGTGTATAACTGAACCCTATACTTTGAAACTTCTTTTCTGTGAAATTCTTATGGTGGAAGGTGGCACAAATCCTGAGTCATGTTTTGCATCTTGAATGGTGGCAGAGTTTTGTGTCATTCTGGATGAAGTTCTGTCCTTGTCTGTGTGTGCTTCTGATAAGTCCAGGATAGAACATAATCCAGACAGGACGAAATCCTCCTCCTCAAGGAAGAGTAAATCTGCCTGGTGGACATCTACACTAAATAAACTCTATAATAAAAGGAAAAAAAAATTGCTGTCCAGGACCAAGAAGGAGCAGGTGTCTAATTGGAAGCAATCTCTCCTTAGACTGAACAAGCAAATAAGAGCACTAGTGAAATCTTCAAAAGCAAACTTCGAGTCCAAACTGGCCACATCTACTAAAGACAGTCATAAGTCTTTCTTCACATATGTCCACAATCTCAAGGGAAGCACCCAGATCTACCCAGAACTGGTGGTCAAGGACACCACATACACAAACTCTGTAGATATAACCAACCTGCTGGCAGACAAGTTCAGTGAAAACTTCACTCCTCTATCCCTCCAGCAGTAAAAGAGGACATCCCCAGTACCTGCCCCCTCCCCTTATCTCCAGGGAGCAAGTCATCACTGCCCTCTCAAAGGTAAAAAATACAGCCTCCATGGGACCCGATAACATCCCAGGCTGCATCCTACATGAAGTCTGGCAGGAACCATAAGGTACCTATTCAACCAAAGCAGAGTACCGGCTTCATCTCAGCTAAGTGGAGGACAGCTACTGTCATCCCTTTGCAGAAAAGTGCAGCGTGATCCAAGAAATTATAGACCCATCAGTCTAACTAGCCAGATCTACAAGGCCATGGAGCAGATTATCATGGACCTCATTAACAAGGACATTGGCAACCTCCAGACACTTGATCTGACACAGTTTGATTGTGTCAAGGGGATGTCATGCTTGTTAAATTTGTTTGACTTCTTTGAGACAGTCACAAAGGCCATAGATGAGGGGAAGATAGTGCACACTGCCTACCTTGACATGGCCAAGGCCTTTCGATGTTATTCCCCACACTTGTGGTAGCTGTATTGCTCTGTCTACAGTTATATCAAGCTCCCTGGCAGAGAGACCGTGAGCAAGCATGGTGACTTTCACTTGTGCCAACTGTGTGTGTCTTTGTGCCTCACTAGAATGAATGTGGTGATATCAAATTGCCTGACTATAAATAACTGACATCTTTCTGTGGCTGGGATAATTACAGGTTCTCTGCAGATACATCTGTCTGTTAGCTGGATTCCTGCAGAAAATTATCTTGTAACTGTAAACAGTTTCCTATTAATAATCAGTAAGGCCTTAATGATCAGACAGTTTAACAGTATATTAAAAAAGGGAAAAAAGTGCTACATGTATTGCCAGCTTTCAAAGATGTAAAACTTAGTAAGCACCATCAGAAAGATAGTGTAACTGTCTCTTATAGTATAACTCAGTCTCTTTAGTTTATTTCACAGAATGTCCACATTTCTGCCTTATATGCTTAGTCTGTTCCTTATAAAATCTGTGGTTTTCTGACAAATCACTGAGGATTGCAGTCACAAAGTAATGCATACATTTGAGTTTCAGATTTCATATTGTTCAGAAAATGTAGGTGAGCACAAATGTTATTCCCGCAACTTTCTAAGTTTATAAGAAGAAATCAGGGACCCATTACCAGCAGAGATGGCAGGGAAAAATAAATTGTTGCTGTTGTTTGTTGGTCAGTTGTGGTACCTTTGACTGCCTAGCATGAGATCCGACCTTAACAACTAAAGAAAGGAGGTGCTTAACATTTGATAAGACTGGGTCTCACTTAACTGATTTGTCTTCTTTTGACTATTGAAGAGTAATCGTTGTCCCCCATGCACTACAAAATGTAACTAATTCTGCTATTCTTCAGAACCTTGGAATGACATAATATCATTTTCTTCTCTCTCTCTCTCTCTCTCTCTCTCTAGGTTTGCTAAACAACAGCCTGCATAGTGTGTATTAACTGCATACAGCATCCATACTTTCTAACCCTGTATCTTATAGCTCTCTTTTTTGGATATATTCTGTCATTAAATGTCAGCGCAGTCCCTCATAGTGTTATCCTGTCTGCAAAACAAACACTAATTCTAATGTAACGTGCCAAACTTTGATTTTTATAGCATGTTCTGACCCACACACTTTGCATGTCTCTGAGGTGTAGTATGGTTGCATTTTTTTGACAATGCAGTTTTCAAGATTTCTATTTTAGCCAGTTGGAAATGTTGAACTTTTATTTCTAAGCACAAGTGGATATTTAAGCACTGTATTTAACATCAGTTGACTTATTAACTCCTGATGAAGGGCACATGCCAGCTCAGAAAGTTGAGTAATGGCAAAAACCTATGTCAGTCCAGTAAAAGGTCTAACATCACATCTATGTTGCAGTATAATAGTGTTTGAAATTCCCTGCTCATTGTTGCTAACCTCACTACGTGGTTCTGCATAATGCACTATATGTATATCATTCCAGCCAATGTAAGTAATGCAATAATTGTAAGAAAAATGTGAGTAGATACCAAGTCCCTCGGGTAACATTTAATGCTACAGTGCGTCCTGGGTTTGGAAAGGATGGAGGAGGAACAGGTGTTTTTACAACTGTGCAAACCCACAAGAGTTCTTAGCCTGCATCACATCATTGTTCTTTAGCTGCTAAATCATGAACAAATAAGCAATCTATAAATATGTAGGCATTTCATATATTTCTTCTACTTATAAAAAGCCACACTGCATATTTTACCAAATGAAATATCAATGAATTTGTAAATTTTTCCTTTGACTTTCAATTCTACACAGTGCATAAAATACCCAAGAGTGATCTCAGATTATGTTATAGTGGCACTTTTGTTGTTACAATAACAGGATAAAAGGAATGATTTGCATCAAGCTAACCACAATCAATAAAGCAGCTTCTCAGCTGATCTATTTTGTTGTTTTGTTACCTTCAGCATCATCCTAGGTTTAAATGTGCATAGAAGCTGTTGCTCTTGTGATATGTTCTGTAGTATCAAATGCTGTACGATAATTTTTCTTTGATTTGACTTAAGTCTCAAAAAACTACAGCTATTCTCTGTCTCATATCATCTACTAAGAAGCGATCTCTGCTTGACTTACAAAGCCATGTCTGACCCAGCTCTGTTACAAATGCTACATCTAAAGAAATCCCAATCCCTCCTCACGACATGCTCCAGAGACCTCAATCTTATTACCACCATCAACACAACATGCTGGAGGGACAGGTTCATAACCCAAAGTCTAACCATGTTCTGGAATAGACTTCCTGTACATGTCAAGCAGAGCACCTCACTGGCCCTCTTCAAGAGAAATCTTGATGAGTGGATGGGAAATAGAATGTTCACCCCAGGGATCAGTCCAGTGGCTCTACTTGATAGAGGCACTGGGAACTAACGTTGGCCGGCACGATGCCAGGGCACTTCTATGGGCTAGGCTTGTAAAGGCTCCAGGGCCATTAGCCTAGTACATAACTATGAACCTATGGACCTATGTATACCTGCACTTCATATTATCGCTGTGGTTTTAACTGAAGTGGGGTTTAGTGTGTCTTATAAATGAAACATAACAAAGACAGAAGTGAAGAAATTAACCAGGCAGTTCTAGGGTATTGTATATAAAGCTACAATTAACACACTTCAGTTGTTTCACATTACTCAGGTACAGCACAGACTTCAGCTAGAGAGGCAATTTATGGAGAGCAACAAATTAACTGCAAATATAAAGATAATCTTTTTAAGGTGCATTATTCTATTATTGACAGAGACAATCCTCTAATTATATTTGTTCAAATTAAAAAAGGATGCTGGGCTGATACCTTACTATAGATAACACCTTATTCTGTTTTACTGTGGTACATGGCATGATATCGCAATTTTAAAAGTGAAATCAGTGGAGATCAAAAAATAAATATCAAAACATATTAGACATTGAATGTATTTTTGAAGAAATTAGCTGTGAGATTACTCACACATTTCTCCTACTGATCTCCGGGATAGTCAAGCCTGTTACCCTTTTTACAGATAACCACATATGTTAAACCATTGGTTTTGAAAACAGTCAGGGCAAAAATAATATCCTGTTTGCACATAATAAAATGTATTTTTTAGTCTCCCTATTCTGAGTGTGGTTTAGGTTGAGATTTGGCTAGCTGCTATGTACAAAGAAAGCTGGTATTCTATCTCAGTATAGCTGTGTTCATTTGTCACCTCATTTTTAAAATGCGAATGCATTCACTGTGGTTTAGCTATGACTATTCGGTGATGAAGTCTCCAGTGACACAGTGCGCTTGGCAGGTTAGACATGCAACAGAGAACTAAGTGAGCGAGAAAGGTCACAACAGGCAACTGTGCTTGAAATATGTGACTTTGTATTTAGCACTTTTACAAATGGGAATTGTATGGAAAATGCATTACCCAAGAAGTACAGCATTTAAAAAAATCTCTAACCTTTCTGCTACTTAAACATTTAGTTGCAGAGCTCTACTTTTGTTTCCATCACTCTCAAAGATTAAGATACAATGACCTCCTCATTTGTTTTTTTAGAAAATCTCCAGAACACATTAGTGCAAAGGTCTGTATATGTTTTTATCAGGCTGATTTCTCGAATTCTATTGTTTAGTATGTTTACACATAAAATAAATACTTCAATTTAATCTTGTCAGTGTTACGTATCATTTTCTGTTTTGCACAACGGATAGCAAATACTTTAATTTCTGCTGTCAGTGTACTGCTGGAAAGTTCATTATGGGCAGTACTCATGCTGAAGTATGCAGTTAAGTGAAGGTTGTCTTGTATACCTCACAAGACTGTTCTAATTTATAGATGTCCCACTGTTTATAGGCACCACTGTGCTCTTTTAGGCAGTGTGATTCATAGTACCACAGCACAGTGTGTATGAAAATGAGCTTCTGGGTATACTCACCTGTTAGAATGCACTACACAATTCATAAGCGCCTGCATTACTTAAAGTTTCTGGGTGCACTCACCTGTTAGAAGGCACTACAGAATTCATAAGCGCCTGCATTACTTAAGTGGACAAGACAGAGAAGGGAATCTGCTCAGTGTGTAATGGGGGTCACCCCTGCTGCACAGTAAGCAGTGGCATGTGTGTGTGTGTGCATGTGTGTGGGTGTTCCCATGTGTGTGTGCGCATGTGTGCATCTCTGGAAAGAGTGCATCAGTGCATGAGTGTGTGGTATTCCTAGTTACCAGCATTACATAGTATCATAAGTACTAGGGAGTCATCTGCACATTTGCTTGATCTGCTCAGTGGGGAGTGAATTATAATCCCCCAAATCCCCCATGAAATGAAATGTTACTTAACTCTGAATTCTTTAAATGCACATCAGCACAACTCAACACATTGCTTCAATGCAATCTGGTACTTTCTATGAATAGTGGCTCATGAATGTGAGCATCTGCATCTTTGTTGTTCAAAGTTTTGTTTGTTTTTTCCTTTTTTTTTTCCACTTACAAAAGTATGGTGTCTATATTCTTCTTACTTGAAGAAATGTCTTTTACATTTCAACAATTTCAATGTTTCAGTTTTTCAACTTTGCAACTTTTTTCTCAAAAAGATAATAATATGGTTACAAGGGAGGTTTCACTGTACACTTTGTAATGTATCCTCAGACAATTCACAGTATTTTTCAGTCAAACGTCCAAGGTGACCAGTAAGTATCAATCAGTATATTCAGACTTTCACACCAATTATTATACCAATTATAAAATGCCCTATACAAAAAGGTCTGTGAGCTTCTGTTCCTTAACATGCAAAGATAATGCTGTCTGCAAAGAAAGCATGATTATTTAATTGCATACACCATACAAAAATCCATGCAGTGGGCGAGGTTAGTCTAATTTACATGTGGCAATCTGGCAGATGTGTAAGTGTGCAGGTCATTATAGATAAATGTACAATGTTCGGGTGATCCTCTTTCTTTGCAGCAGTGTTTTTGATGTAATAAACAGAATGAAATCATTTTAATGAAAGTCTAAATTCCAATTGTTGTTTTCACCGTTTTGTGGGTAAGTGTTCACAAGGGTATAGCACTGCAATGGATGAAGATTTGGGGAAGCACATGAGCATGAAGAGGAGGATCAAGCGAGCGACAAGCAGCTGGGACTGGAAACAGACATATATATATATGGAAATAGACATAGGATATCTGCAGGTTATGACATGCAATTAAGAAGCAAAAGGACGGATGCAGTACTGTAACCTGCTGTGCATCTTAACTTACTGGAGCTGGAATAATCAAGAAGGTGACGATGTTTGTGGTGAAGGAGTGACAAAACAGGAAAGGAGAAAAAAATAAAAGTACAAAATGACATACAAGGAAGCTAAATTCCAGCGTTATTTATCGTATTGCAAATTCAAGGAGGTTACTTTGTATGTTTATTACGAGTGTTCTGTGGGGAGATAATTATTTTATTTTATTTTATTTATTTAAATTTGTTGACCGGGAGTGTCCGACTGGGCGTAGGTCCATTTTCAGCGGAGGCCCGGGGAGAAAAGCTCCACAGTTAAAATAAACAGATAGTATTTACATTGGATTACATAGTGATTAACAATTTACATAGCAATTACTTACAACATATTTACAGATGAAGAAGATAGTAAATCAGTAGACAACTAGAATCTTTATCTGTGAAGTGCATACCAGACATTAACAAATGCTACAAGAAGAAGAAGTTTGTGCTGTATAATAAGTACTGGCTTATGAGCATCTGAGCTTGCTATAATCAAGGTAGTTAGTGGAGTGGAAAGAAAGGTAGTGGTTGGATGAGGTGGATGATATTAGAGTGGGAGTTGCAAGGGCATAGCCAGCATGTTTTTAGTTGCACTTTTAGTAAAGTTTTGAAGTGGGTGCATGCTGGCATGGAGATAATTGTGGATGGGAGTGAGTTCCATAGTTTGGCTATGGCGCAAGAGAATAGTGCTTCACCAGCAGAGTTATTGAATTTAGTGATCTGCAAGTGATTTTTGCTGCTGGATCTTAGTGGTCTGTTGGTGCGATAAGGTTGGAGTAGATTCTGGAGGGATGGGACATTTAGTGGATGGTTTACTAGTTTGTGGGTGAGTGAGAGTTGATACCACTGAAGGAGGTGAGGGAGTTCAAGCCAGCCCACTTCAGCAAGTGAGAGACAGTGGTGACTACGGTAGGATGCCCCTGTGGCGAATTTGGTGATTTTGTTGTAGCAGGTCTCTAGCTTGTTTAGATCACATTGCCTTAGGTTGGTATATATTGGAGAGGCATAAAGTAGGGTAAAGTAGGTATTAGGTATGATAAAAGTCAACATACAGATAAATGAATGAAGGACGTGATAGGGATACATACAAAGAGATTCTAATACATGAGATAAATATTGCTGGCTATCTACATGGCTAGTGGGAAATTAGAGCACCGTACATTACTGCTATCATCATTAACTTCAAAAACAAAGCAAGCAAGGAAAAGACTCCCTAATGACAAACTGCATACTATTCTGTATAGAGCTGGAAACAAATTAACAAGAAAGGGCAAATTATAACATCTTTTTATAAACTGCACTTCAAGGTCAACTTAATTAAAAATACTGTTCACTGGAGATATCAGGTTCAGAATGCCAGTTTTACTTCTAGTTGTATAAATGGGCATGAACTAACACTTTCGTATTTACTTTAACCTCTTTTCTTTTATTTGCAGCAGTTACTGCTTCACTAAGAGTTTTTCTGCAAAGCTCATTGTATATAGTCCTATATGTGACAGCATGTATGATAATTTTTTAACAGCTGGCAAAGGCTGATAATTTGAATAGGTTTAATAGACTGCAACATTTTACATTACTGAACTGCATGCAGTTTCAATCATAGGTCAACTACAAGTTGCATGCTTCAGACCCTGATGCATACCAAACCAGTTATAACAAGTGCTTGGGGTGCACATGATTTCACCCAATGGTAGATGTTCTCAAAGGTAACCAAAGGGATGATCCTGTTGTAGGATGTTTCTAGGGTTTGCAACTTGAAAAGGGTCTGCCTCATATTGTCTCTAACTTGAATTGGATACTTTCTGATCTTTTTCTTGCCATTTTAGACTTAAACTGCCTAAGAAAGATCGCAAATCTACCTGCATTTTCAAATACCAAAGTACATAATGCAAAGGACACAGGAATTTCACAATAGCTTCCTGAAGCAGCAGTGGAGGTAGAAATGAAAAGGATTGTAACACTTTAAAACATTGGACAGTGATATTTACTTTTCTGGCTACTATAATGTGTTATTCATAAGTAGTTGATGTTTAGTTCACTACATGTATATAGTGTTCATGTTGTTTGATAATGTTTTATTTTTACATGCAGGAGCTTATAAACCTATCAAAGGGTAGGTGGGTCATGCCAATGTGTTTTTTTCCAGATCAGGGTTTAGAACATGGGGTTTAGTGGTACAAGATTTGGAAATGGAAGGTATATTATATACCTTTCAGGTCAAACTATCTAAGATCATAAGACATACAACAGTTACATCCAAACGGACAACAATAAAATAATATAAGTACATAAAATACAGGAGGTAGCTTGCATTCTGTAAAAAGCAAAATAACATTCCAAAGATTGAAAAGGTATAGGGTACAAATAGTTCCTTAGTAGGAAACTAAAGTGAAGGCAAGGTATACTCACAATCTAGTCTATAGGGACTTCTCTGATGTCATTGCTGATCATATGCAAAGATGGAAAATCGGGGGTGAACTTTTATTTCACAAGAATGTGAAAAATAATAACATGAGTGGAAATGAGTTCTAGGGAGACAGGAAAACCACATACAATATTTGATTTGTGTATGCAGTATAGATGACAAGACATTTGTCCAATCTTTCTACCAAATGTAGTCACAACTTATTGAAAATTACTGTCTCCAATTAGTCAATGGGGATTTTAACAACAAAGGTATATTGTACAGAAAAAGAGAATATCCTCATAATGCCCAAATGCTTGGTGGAAGTACTATAATAGCATAATTGGCTAGATATTTGAAAGCATACTTAATTTAAAGACATAGCCTTGACAGTCTTTATACATAACAGACACATATCTGATTGCGCTCTGCTATCCTTATCCATGACACTCATTCACAATTATAATAAAAAGAGGAGTGGGAGCTGGGGTCACTTTAAAGTAGAGAGCTATAGAGAGGAAAGTTCATTCACAGGATACACTAGAAGATACCTTACAACATAAAGTCAGCATACAGCTCATTTACAGGATTCAACAGAAGATACCTTGTAACATAAAGCCAGTATAAACAACAACAACAATTTCATAGTTTTCATCTAGTGGGACTGGGTGAAGACAAAATTCATGGTGTAGCTGAAGGCAGTACAAGGTATTTACAAAACGAGGAAAAACGACATAGCCAAAAAAAGCAAAAACACCAGACACAACAGTCCCAAGTAGGTCAGAAGTCAGACTATAAGGAGGATTTTCTTAAATAAATAAATATACAGCTAGAGGGAGTAACCATGTGCCAAGCAGAAACTGAATACTTGAGTAGGGGAGTCTTTTGGTATGCCCTGGAGGAGGTTAAACTGAAATATATTGCACAGAAATTAAAGCAAATTAATGACTCTCTCAAATAGGATTTAAACAGACTTTACTGTACCCTTTATGGCACATTCCTTGGGTAATAGCACTAACCAAATTTCTAAGGGATACAAGGTCATCCCAATCTTTCAATCAGTTTCCTTACTAAATTTGGATATTGAAATATTAGCTAAAACTGTGACTTACAGACAAAATATTGCCAAAGCTGACATAACGGGGCAAAAGCAGGTCTGTGAAGAAAAAAGCAGTCAATATGCAACAGGTGGGCACTGTCTGTTTTTATATATAAGCCTCAGGAAATTTTGAAAGAAACAGAAGGTAGTTTGTTTTGATATACAAAATGCCACTCATATATTTCATTGTGATTTTTTCTTTGAAATTTTAAAGCAAAGTGATTGATCACTTGGATAAAACTGATGTAAGAATATCCCTGTTTCAAAGTTTTGATTAGAAGGCAAACTTCAGAGGCAGTCAACATCAAGTAGAGGCCCAAGAGACAGATGGCCTCTGCTGCCTGGGTGATGATGATGATGATGATTGTTTTCCAACATGAAACCAACACACGTGTATTTAGGTTTGCTGTGAGAAATGCTTATATCTTGATAGCATTGAGAAGTAACACCTTTAGGTTTCTTTGGATTATATTGGCTATGTTGGTAGCTTTGTCAATTTAGAGTTTCTTAAAAAAGGCTCTAAGGGGAGGATGAAGTTGTATCCAATATTCAGCCCAAAGGAGACAGTTGCAGATAATCCTTTACTAAGGAATTTGATTTGCTAACTATGTCCTCCCATGCTGACAAATATTGAATCCCCTGGAAAGACACCAGAAACTAATCCAATTATTGTAGTCAGTTACTTGCCTGAGACACATATTCAGACAGATCAATAATGTCTCTCTTCATATAGTCCAGGAACGTATGTCTCAGGTCAATAATGCCCAGATTGCCTATGACAGAATCATACTGGTACTGGTACTGGTGGGGTATGATACAATTGTACTGGTATTGGTGGTGTAATGAATTGTGCATTCATAACTTGGTGGATCCTGGCTCCAGATAACTGAATAACCTTTATCTAGCAATAGCAATATAGCAGTATAGCAACATTTTGGTCTGGTGAGTGGGGCATCTGTGTGTAATACAAGGCAGTCCCCTACAAAAAGACTCCTGAGTAATGTGTTGGCTTGCCTTATGGGTTTTGCTCTTGGGGTTCCACTGGATGTAGGTATATGTGTGGGGTTTGGTGTTGCTTTTGTTGGCACTTTAGAGATTGTTGAGGATATGACTGTTGTTTATAGGCTAAGGAGGTTGTTGGGATTTGAGAAGATTGCTTTTTAGTGCCTCAGCATAGTTTGATTTATGTATGTGGTGGGCATGAAGTGTGATGGATTCTTGACAACCTTGTTTGTATGCAACATTTTTGCCATCAATTAAATTGCATGTGCATCTCTCACATACTGTGTTTCAGTCTTTAAGGATTAAAATGGTTGTGAACATGAAAAATTACTGCATTGTCTCAGAATGCCCATATCTACCAACCTGGCTAGGGAGACATTTGAAAATGACATATCCATGTTGTCCGGACCTGTATTTGGGTGGGCTACTCTAGGTCATGGACTGGGTTATAAATGGGTCTCCTTGGGTTTTTTCTGGGGTTCAAAAGTAGACTAGGTTAGATGCAAGACAATGGGTGGGATACTACTTAAAATAGGATACACAACAGACAATAGCAATGAAAGATGGGAGGGAGGAACTTTGGAAGTCAGATTACTATAAGGGTTTGAAACCAGGGAAACTGGAGTTCTAGTCCTGTGGTTAGACTTTCAGAAACTTCTAGCTTAATGTCTGAGTGGGGAGTGGGACCGACTCAAACAACTAGTATCAAGAAAAACAGAAAGGCACCAGAGTGCAACTTTAAACACACATATAGCAATAAAAAGTACTGAAAAAAAAAACAAATCCTGGAGCAAAATTCTTTATAGGTTCATAGAAGGTTACTGGGCTAATGGCCCTAGAGCACTTACAAGCCTAGCCATATTTATCCTGAGTTGCACCAATTGTTGGGGTACTACAGACTAAGGCACCAGACTACTGGAATGCAACTTTAAGCTGGTATATACAGCTACAAAGTACAAATCCTGGAAGATAATTCACAATACTGGTGCAACTGCAATCCCACTACAGACTAAGGCACCAGATTACTGGAATGCAACTTTAAGCAGGTATATACATCTGTAAAAGAAACTGAAGCATAAATCATGGAGAAGAATTTATAATACTCCCACTACTGCAATCCTACCATAGACTAAGGCACCAGACTATGTAGACATTTACCAGTTACACTTTAATTAATAAATGACTAAATTAAGCTCACAGCTGACTGTAGATCATAGTCCTGCCACAACTGTGAAATAAACTACAAGACTGATTGAGGCCCAGACTAGGTTCAAAATACAAAAAGCTACCTTTTATATGTATTCCTACTTATGGAAACAGAAGTGTAGCATAATGCAGTGATACACAATATTCACACAACTACAAATGAAGCTATAAGACTAAGGTCCCAGAACAAACTAAAAAGTACAAACAGATCTTTTTTTTTTGGATAAACCATGGACAAATAGAGAATTGCAAAAAAATTATCACCACACAGGTCGCTATAAGTGCCACTTGATATATTAAGTAGAGTTTGCATAAAAAAACTTTTTTCCCTTTTGATGAAAAGCTCACACCTCTCAGAGTCCTGAACAAAATACATAGAGTTTTTTGATTAATGATTGTTAAAAATAAGAGGGGAAGACCCAGAAACATTTTAAAGCAAGCAATACCTCCCATAGGGACATAGTATCCATCTGAGTTCCATTCCTTAGACAGGATATTCACAGTTAAACATGCGTTAACCTATAAGTAGGATGGTCTATGCAAACTACTTGTGGGAAGTAAAAGGAAACTAGAGTTCCCAGAGAGAAGTCCTAAATCAAAATTAAGCAGTGGACACATTAATAGGAGGATCTTGCCAAATCCATAGCAAAGTCTATTAATTTAAACTATGCAAAACATAGCATGTGCAGAGACTATCTATTGCAATATACAACTAGTATCTTAAACTCTGCTTCACTAGGACTAGTTATGATCTATTGCAATAAATAACTAGTATCTTAAGCTCCACTTCACTAGGACTAATTATGAAACTAAATGTTCCAGAGTCCAAAGAATGGCCAGAGACATCATACACAAACAAAATACAAGGAGTGGTTTTGGGATATCAAGCAATACTATCAAGAGATAAGCATCTCTCACAGAAACCTGGCTACATCTGTGCTGGTTTCAGATTGGAAAACACATCACTATTTATTATGGGAAAGACTATTCATTTTTAATAGGATCTTAAAGAGAAAATATTATTCTACGGAGAATAAATGCCATGAGCAAAATATTCACTATCTGCAATACAAAACTTAGGTAATTTTCTTTGAAAAAAAGGTTTGTGCTGCTAATGAAATTCCAAAGCTTGGCCTCAGGAAACTCAGGCATGCATCTAGACAGACAGGGTAAGAAAATGTATAGGGTGTTTTACAGAGAATTCAAGACAATTATATTGGCAATTAAAGCCCTTTCTATGTAAATCAAAAGATCTTAAACCCAGTAGCACAATGCATGTTTGTGTTATGTTTTGAATGCCTGAATTACTATGGAAGGTGTATTGTTGTAGCTAATGTACCCATGAAGATAAAGCAGGCTATTTTATTTGCACTCATTTCTTACAGACATGTGAGTTGTTTACTCTTGCTTCTGTTTTGGCCTCTTCTCCCTAATGTATGAGAAACCTTACACTTTAGTGTAATAACAGAATAAAAATGCTGCCCCGTCATTAAAGCTGGCTGTGCTCTTGGGTGAGAGCAATTCCCTATCACTGTACCAGCATTCTGAAGAAACTCTTTTGGTGATCTGTAACAGGTTATATATATCTTATCAGTATATAACATAACTATCTATTGTTTATGCAGCTTTGACTGGCTTCAGATAGTATAAACACAAGGTTGTTTATTTTTTTAATAAATAGGAGCTAAGCAGTATTTAGCCAACATGAATGCAGTTGAAGAATAACACAAACAAATGAAAGTAAACCAAAGCTTGGCTTAATTTTGAGCTCAAGAACAAAGACACAAGTAATACTTCAATTAACAGTACTTGCCCCATGTATAACACAATTATAAATAATACCTTGTTTAGCAGGTAAATGTACAGCTGGTATGTCTGGCAATCTTTTCCTGTCCCCTGTACTCTAATAAATCTTCTTTGGAGACATGCAGGTTTTTGGAATGTTAACACAATTAATGCTCTGTGGGAAATCCTGACATCCTTTTTGAATTCATACACTTTACCATGCATGCAGAATCTTTCTCTTTTGAAGAACAATATTTATTAGGCTTGGAGGCACCTCCCACATGTCCTTCATCTAGATGTCAGGAATCTGATTCCCTTAAAATATAGAGGCCACTCCTGCAGGTAGCTGCAGGGTACCTACATTTTTCTGGTTTGTCTGCTTATGTTCTCTCTTTCAGTAAGCTATGCATTTCACCCCATGATGTTACATAATCAACCCCATAATCAGCAGTGGAGCAGCATTCACTTTGCCACATGACCGCTTCCTCCAGGCATAGAATCACTGGTTAAAATCATGTTGTATAGAATATAAGGCCAAGCAGTGTGTGTGTATTCAAGTTACTGTGGCCTGGATGTTGAAGGATCTTAAATCTCATCCAGGACATTTGCAAAATAATCAAACGCTACCTTTTTTCTTTTCACTACTGCCATTTTAACCCCCGCCACGTCCAACCATACCCTTTAATGTTTTTCATTTTTGTTGAAGTCACGACTCCCCTTATGCATTCTCCTTACTCCATATCCTCTTTAATATGTCCAATCATTCCTTTAAAAAGTCTGTTTCCTGTACCAAAACAACTTGAAACTTGTGCTGGTATACACAATTTAACATTTAAAATGGAATATCTCATAACAGATGTCTTAATTCCCAGAACATTCTATCACACTGTTTTAATTCCTCCTGCTAAATAATACACCCTACCTGAAACCAATTTCTATTTTTTACTACTTTTCTCAGATACTCTTCATTTTCACAGCTAATTTCAAAAGTTATAAACAAGAAAATGATGATAAATAGCAAATTGTCAAATGTATCATTAAAAGAAAATGATGACAGGAATTGTGTGATGTTTTAACTTTTTCTCCAACTCCCAACCCAGAATTGAGGCATTAAGCACTTGCAAACCCTCTGTTCATGCCCAAGGGGGCACACCTTTATAAAGCTACCTATTAAAAGAAAAAGACTATATTAGCTTGGCATTAATGAATGTATATCCAGAGATGCTGCACTTATGCTTGCTTTATGTGGTTCTGCCACAACATTAAAAAAAGAGCTATTTTTAAGACTGTCACAGATTACTGCTGTCTCATTCAAATATTCTTCTTCCCCCATCAGGGGGAACTACTTTTAGTGTTTGGAGTTTTTTTAAACTGGATGTTCCAGTCAGAGTTATAGCTACGTTAGTGTCTGTTATACACAGTGTACACCTTGTGAGACTAAAACACAGTTACATGTATTTCAGCAAAAGCATCACATCTGTCAGGTAATATTCAAAAGAAAATGTTTTGTAATTTCTACAAACAAAAAGGAACTGCAAATAGGAAATAATAAAAAAATATCCTGCATGGTAGATGAGTTGTAACCATTCAGGTTTTCATACAGACAGGAGCTATGTACAGAAAAAAAAAAGATTTAATACTGCCTAGAACTTATTTATTTACTTATGTATTTATTTACTTAATCATTGTTTTATTTTGTTGACTGGGGGATCTGCTGCACATTTAGTACACTCTGTCTGAGGATGCAGACTCAGTAATTGGGGGATCTTCTGCACATTTAGTGAACTCTGCCTGAGGATGGAGACTCAGTAACTGGGGGATCTTCTGCACATTTAGTGAACTCTGCCTGAGGATGGAGACTCAGTAACTGGGGGATCTTCTGCACATTTAGTGAACTCTGCCTGAGGATGGAGACTCAGTAACTGGGGGATCTGCTGCACATTTAGTGCACTCTGCCTGAGGATGGAGACTCAGTAACTGGGGGATCTGCTGCACATTTAGTGCACTCTGCCTGAGGATGGTGACTCAGTAACTGGGGGATCTGCTGCACATTTAGTGCACTCTGCCTGAGGATGGAGACTCAGTAACTGGGGGATCTGCTGCACATTTAGTGCACTCTGCCTGAGGATGGAGACTCAGTAACTGGGGGATCTGCTGCACATTTAGTGCACTCTGCCTGAGGATGGAGACTCAGTAACTAGGGGATCTGCTGCACATTACTGCACTCTGCCTGAAGATGGCGACTCAGTAACTGGGGGATCTGCTGCACATTTAGTACACTCTGCCTGTGGATGGAGACTCAGTAACTGGGGAATCTGTTGCATGTTTAGTGCACTTTGCCTGAGGATGGAGACTCAGTAACTGGGGGATCTGCTGCACATTTAGTGCACTCTGCCTATGGACGGAGACTCAGTAACTGGGGGATCTGCTGCATGTTTAGTGCACTCTGCCTGAGGATGGAGACTCAGTAACTAGGGGATCTGCTGCACATTTAGTGCACTCTGCCTGAGGATGGAGACTCATTAACTGCAGGATCTGTTGCACATTTAGTGCACTCTGCCTGTGGATGGAGACTCAGTAACTGGGGGATCTGCTGCATGTTTAGTGCACTCTGCCTGAGGATGGAGACTCAGTAGCTGGAGGATCTGTTGCACATTTAGTGCACTCTGCCTGAGGATGGAGACTCAGTAACTGGGGGATCTGCTGCACATTTAGTGCACTCTGCCTGAGGATAGAGACTCAGTAACTGGGGGATCTGCTGCATGTTTAGTACACTCTGCTTGAGGATGGAGACTCAGTAGCTGGGGGATCTGATGCATGTTTGGTGCACTCTTGAGAGATGGGAAAACTCAGTAGCTGGGGATCTGCTGCACTCTGCCTGAATTCTGCTGAGTATGGGAACTCAGTAGTTGTGGATCTATTCTGGCATCATTGAGATCTCTGCCCTGAGGATGAAGACTCAGTGCAATATGATTGCCATGTTAGTTACAGTAACTGGGATATTGAGGCTGGACTGGTAAGCAGTTGGCTTTAATTTGAGAAGATCATTTCTGCTGGAGTGTGAGGTTGTTTGAAAATGGTGCTCCTCTGCTGGATTACTAGTTGACTCTGCCTGGGGTGGGGGTTTATATATTAGCTGGGGATCTTTAAAAAATATGATTTGAACTGGCTGAGGATGATGGATGAGGAAATGATTCAGTTGACTTTCGGTTTATGTAGTGGAAGTTTGTGAAGTATGTTTTTTTTTCAAGTTTGGTCATGGGTTTTGGTGTGCTTCAGAGCTGTTTATACTTTTGAAGGCTGGACTGAGTTTTTTTTTAATGTCCAAGCTCATCTCTTTCTTTTATTATCATTTTTTTCCAGTGGGTGCAGCCCTTAATTATTTCTTTGGCCCTGCCTAGACATCTTGACATGTGCATGTCATGGATGGCTGGTAGGCTGGTCTTGATAATCCTCTCGGCTGCCTTCACCATTCTAAGGTATATAACTAGGAAGTCTTAAAGTTTTTAAATTTATGTGAGGATACAAGAATCTTGGCCATTTTGTAACTGTGGGGCTATAGGCAGAACGGAATAGTTTGAGGGTGTTATTATAGATTACTTACACAGAGCCTGCTGTTTTGATTGTTTGCCTGCTTGTTTGTTCTGTCTGGTGAGAGGATCTCCTCATCTTCTCTATCTTATTTTGGATAAGTTTCAGGTTTCAGTGATGAACGTGATGCCTGCGGAGTGGACAACAATCCATAAGTGGACCACTGGGAGTTTGTTTCTAATGCTTCTGAGGTTAATGCTACACAGGTGCAGGTAATTGATTTTAGAGACGTGGCCAAATGAACAGGGTGTATTTGTGGTGGTGGTTTGATGAATATTTTATGAAGGAGGATGGCCCCTGGTAGTTTGACAATTCCTTTGTGATGGCTGAAGAGGGCCTCAATGTGGCCTCAGTGAATATCAGCAATGAGATTAAGTATGTGCAGGAGGAAGAGGTGTTGAGGTTTAATGATTGTTTTATATTAAGTCTGTAGAGAATGGGGTTGTAAAAGTTATATTTTGCTTTGAAAAGGGGATTAGTGGATAAACTGATTAGGCTAGGTGTGTTATGGAAATGACATCTAGTCTGATGTTGAGATAGAGAATCTGATACTTGAAAGTGGGACTACCGGAGATGTTTATGAAAATATGCTAGGTTTGTGAATAATAGAAGCAGGTGGAGTGCACAAAGTTGCCAGAAAATATTTTGATAGGAGTATGCCAGGTGTGAATGATATAAAGTGCTGGACAATGGTAGTGAATGGATGCATTTTGGATTGTTTGGGTAGCTGAAGGTTTGAGGTAGATGAGATGGGTGTTAAGCTGTAACTGGGAAAAATGCCTCTTCTTTGATGTTTGAGTGTGTGTTTCATAGGAGAAGGAAGATGGAAACAATTCTGAACAGATAAGTGGGGAGTGAAGAGTTAGACGTACACAGAGAAACGTGTGTAGGTGTTATATATTGCTGATGAGAATGAATATGCTTTTGAAATAAGACTATATAAAAAGGGAGTGAGTGGAAATATGAAAGAAAATATGTCAGGTAGGGAGAAGTGTGAGTATAGGTAAGTAATGTTGATGAACGTAGAGAGGTATTTAGATGACTGGGGAGGGATAGAGCTAACTTTTGATTGGATTGTATGTGTGTGTGTGTGTGTGTGTGTGTGTGTGTGTGTGTGTGTGTGTGTGTGTGTGTGTGTGTGTAGAGATTGGTTAGATGTAAGTGGGGAGTACATGTTGCTGAGACTGACTAGTTAGTAAGGATAAAGGATGACTTGGGGGGGTACAATAATGAGGTGGTGCCTGTTGGAATGAGCAGATTTGGTGAGAAATAGAAAAAAGTATGTAACGAGTATGAAAATATAGGGTGTCAGTACTTCAATGTAGCACAGTGAGAGAGAAGGAGAAGACAGTATGTGAAGCAGGTAAGGATATAGGTCACTGGTGTCTATATGTGAAAGGTAGCACAGTGGGAGAGAAGGAGAAGACAGTATATGAAGCAGGTAAGGATATAGGGCAGTGGTGTCTATATGTGAAAGGTAGCACAGTAGGAGACAATGAGAAGACAGTATGTGAAGGAGGTAAGGATATAGGGCATTGGTGTCTATATGTGAAAGGTAACACAGTGAGAGAGAAGGAGAAGACAGTATGTGAAGGAGGTAAGGATATAGGGCATTGGTGTCTATATGTGAAAGGTAGAACAGTGGGAGACAAGGAGAAGACAGTATGTGAAGCAGGTAAGGATAAAGGGCATTGGTGTCTATATGTGAAAGGTAGCACAGTGAGAGAGAAGGAGAAGACAGTATGTGAAGCAGGTAAGGATATAGGGCATTGGTGTATATATGTGAAAGGTAGCACAGTGAGAGAGAAGGAGAAGACAGTATATGAAGCAGGTAAGGATATAGCGCATTGGTGTATATATGTGAAAGGTAGCACAGTGGGAGAGAAGGAGAAGACATTATATGAAGCAGGTAAGGATATAGGACATTGGTGTCTATATGTGAAAGGTAGCACAGTGGGAGAGAAGGAGAAGACAGTATGTGAAGGAGGTAAGGATATAGGGCATTGGTGTCTATATGTGAAAGGTAACACAGTGAGAGAGAAGGAGAAGACAGTATGTGAAGGAGGTAAGGATATAGGGCATTGGTGTCTATATGTGAAACATAGCACAGTGGGAGAGAAGGAGAAGACAGTATGTGAAGCAGGCAAGGATGTACGGCATTGGTGTCTATATGTGAAAGGTAACAAAGTGGGAGACAAGGAGAAGACAGTATTTGAAGCAGGTAAGGATATAGGGCATTGGTGCCTATATGTGAAATGTAGCACAGTGGGAGAGAAGGAGAAGACAGTATGTGAAGCAGGTAAGGATAGAGAGCATTGGTGTCTATATGTGAAACGTAGCACAGTGGGAGAGAAGGAGAAGACAGAATGTGAAGGATGTAAGGATATAGGGCATTGGTGAGTATATGTGAAACATAGCACAATGGGAAAGAAGGAGAAGACAGTATGTAAAGCAGGTAAGGATATAGCGCATCGGTGTCTATATGTGAAACATAGCACAGTGGGAGAGAAGGAGAAGACAGTATGTGAAGCAAGTAAGGCTATAAGGCATTGGTGTCTATATGTGAAACGTAGCACAGTGGGAGAGAAGGAGAAGACTGTATGTGAAGCAGGTAAGGATATAGGGCATTGGTGTCTATATGTGAAACATAGCACAGTGGGAGAGAAGGAGAAGACAGTATGTGAAGCAGGTAAGGCTATAGGGCATTGGTGTCTATATGTGAAAGGTAGCACAGTAGGAGACAATGAAAAGACAGTATGTGAAGCAGGTAAGGATATAAGGCATTGGTGTCTATATGTGAAAGGTAGCACAGTGGGAGACAAAGAGAAGACAGTATGTGAAGCAGGTAAGGATATAGGGCAGTGGTATATATATGTGAAAGGTAGCACAGTGGGAGACAAGGAGAAGACAGTATGTGAAGCAGATAAGGATAAAGGGCATTGGTGTCTGTATGTGAAACATATCACAGTGGGAGAGATGGAGAAGACAGTATGTGAAGCAGGTAAGGATATAGGCCATTGGTGTCTATATGTGAAAGGTAGCACAGTGGGAGACAAAGAGAAGACAGTATGTGAAGCAGGTAAGGATATTGGACATTGGTGTCTATATGTGAATGGTAGCACAGTGGGAGAGAAGGAGAAGACAGTATGTGAAGCAGGAAAGGATATAGGGCATTGGTGTCTATATGTGAATTGTATCACAGTGGGAGAAAAGGAAAAGACAGTATCTGAAGCAAGTTAGGATATAGGGCATTGGTGTCTATTTGTGAAACGTAGCACAGTGGGAGAGAAGAAGAAGACAGTATGTGAAGCAGGTAAGGATATAGGGCATTGGTGTCTATATGTGAAAGGTAGCACAGTGGGAGAGGAGGAGAAGACAGTATGTGAAGCAGGTAAGGATATAGGACATTGGTGTCTATATGTGAAAGGTAGCACAGTGGGAGAGGAGGAGAAGACAGTATGTGAAGGATTTAAGGATATAGGACATTGGTGTCTATATGTGAAACATAGCACAGTGGGAGAGAAGGAGAAGACAGTATGTGAAGCAGGTAAGGATATAGGGCATTGGAGTCTATATGTGAAAGGTAGCACAGTGGGAGAGAAGGAGAAGACAGTATTTGAAGCAGGTAAGGATATAGGGCATTGGAGTCTATATGTGAAAGGTAGCACAGTGGGAGAGAAGGAGAAGACAGCATGTGAAGCAGGTAAGGATAAAGGGCATTGGTGTCTATATGTGAAAGGTGGCACAGTGGGAGACAAGGAAAAGACAGTATGTGAAGCAGGTAAGGATATAAAGCATTGGTGTCTATATGTGAAAGGTAGCACAGTGGGAGACAAGGAGAAGACAGTATGTGAAGTAGGTAAGGATATAGGGCATTGGTGTATATATGTGAAAGGTAGCACGTTGGGAGACAAGGAGAAGACAGTATGTGAAGCAGGTAAGGATATAGGGCATTGATGTCTATATGTAAAATTTAGCACAGTGGGAGACAAGGAGAAGACAGTATGTGAAGCAGGTAAGGATATAGGGCATGGGTGTCTATATGTGAAAGGTAGCACTGTGGGAGACAAGGAAAAGACAGTATGTGAAGCAGGTAAGGATATAGGGCATTGATGTCTATATGTGAAAGGTAGCACAGTGGGAGACAAGGAGAAGACAGTATGTGAAGCAGGTAAGGATATAGGGCATTGGTGTATATATGTGAAAGGTAGTGCAGTGGGAGACAAGGAGAAGACAGTATGTGAAGCAAGTAAGGATATTGGGCATTGGTGTCTATATGTGAATGGTAGTGCAGTGGGAGAGAAGGAGAAGACAGTATGTGAAGCAGGTAAGGATATAGGGCATTGGTGTATATATGTGAAAGGTAGTGCAGTGGGAGACAAGGAGAAGACAGTATGTGAAGCAAGTAAGGATATAGGGCATTGGTGTCTATATGTGAAAGGTAGCACAGTGGGAGAGGAGGAGAAGACAGTATGTGAAGGATGTAAGGATATAGGACATTGGTGTCTATATGTGAAACATAGCACAGTGGGAGAGAAGGAAAAGACAGTATCTGAAGCAGGTAAGGATATAGGGCATTGGTGTCTATATGTGAAAGGTAGTACAGTGGGAGAGAAGGAGAAGACAGTATGTGAAGCAGTAAGGATATAGGACATTGGTATCTATATGTGAAAGGTAGCACAGTGGGAGAGAAGGAGAAGACAGTATGTGAAGCAGGTAAGGATATATGGCATGGGTGTCTATATGTGAAAGGTAGCACAGTGAGAGAGAAGGAGAAGACAGTATGTGAAGCAGGTAAGGATATAGGCCATTGGTATCTATATGTGAAAGGTAGCACAGTGGGAGACAAGGAAAAGGCAGTATGTGAAGCAGGTAAGGATATAGTGCATTGGTGTCTATATGTGAAAGGTAGCACAGTGAGAGAGAAGGAGAAGACAGTATGTGAAGCAGGTAAGGATATAGGGCATTGGTGTCTATATGTGAAAGGTAGCACAGTGAGAGAGAAGGAGAAGACAGTATGTGAAGCAGGTAAGGATATAGGGCATTGGTGTCTATATGTGAAAGGTAGCACAGTAGGAGACAAGGAGAAGACAGTATGTGAAGCAGGTAAGGATATAGGCCATTGGTGTCTATATGTGAAACGTAGCACAGTGAGAGAGAAGGAGAAGACAGTATATGAAGCAGGTAAGGATAAAGGCCATTGGTGTCTATATGTGAAAGGTAGCACAGTGGGAGACAAGGAGAAGACAGTATGTGAAGCAGGTAAGGATAAAGGCCATTGGTGACTATATGTGAAAGGTAGCACAGTGGGAGACAAGGAGAAGACAGTATGTGAAGCAGGTAAGGATATAGGGCATTGGTGTCTATATGTGAAAGGTAGAACAGTGGGATAGAAGGAGAAGACAGTATGTGAAGGAGGTAAGGATATAGGGCATTGGAGTCTATATGTGAAATGTAGCACAGTGGAATAGAAGGAAAAGACAGTATGTGAAGGAGGTAAGGATATAGGGCCTTGGTGTCTATATGTGAAACATAGCACAATGAGAGAGAAGGAGAAGACAGAATGTGAAGGAGGTAAGGATATAGGGCATTGGTGTCTATATGTGAAAGGTAACACAGTGGGAGACAAAGAGAAGATAGTATTTGATGCAGGTAAGGATATAGGGCATTGGTGCCTATATGTGAAATGTAGCACAGTGGGAGAGAAGAAGACAGTATGTGAAGCAGGTAAGGATAGAGGGCATTGCTGAGTATATGTGAAAAGTAACACAGTGGGAGACAAGGAGAAGACAGTATGTGAAGCAGGTAAGGATATAGGTCACTGGTGTCTATATGTGAAAAGTAGCACAGTGGGAGACAAGGAGAAGACAGTATGTGAAGCAGGTAAGGATATAGGGCATTGGAGTCTATATGTGAAAGGTAGCACAGTGGGAGAGAAGGAGAAGACAGTATGTGAAGCAGGTAAGGATATAGGGCATTGGAGTCTATATGTGAAAGGTAGCACAGTGGGTGAGAAGGAGAAGACAGTATGTGAAGCAGGTAAGGATATAGGGCATTGGAGTATATATGTGAAAGGTAGCACAGTGGGAGAGAAGGAGAAGGCAGTATGTGAAGCAGGTAAGGATATAGGGCATTGGAGTCTATATGTGAAAGGTAGCACAGTGGGAGAGAAGGAAAAGACAGTATATGAAGCAGGTAAGGATAAAGGCCATCGGTGTCTATATGTGAAAGGTAGAACAGTGGGAGAGAAGGAGAAGACAGTATGTGAAGCAGGTAAGGATATAGGGCATTGGTGTCAATATGTGAAAGGTGGCACAGTGGGAGACAAGGAGAAGACAGTATGTGAAGGAGGTAAGGATATAGGGCATTGGTGTCTATATGTGAAACGTAGCACAGTGAGAGAGAAGGAGAAGACAGTATGTAAAGCAGGTAATGATAAAGGCCATTGGTGTCTTTATGTGAAACGTAGCACAGTGGAAGAAAAGGAGAAGACAGAATGTGAAGCAGGTAAGGATATAGGGCATTGGTGTCTGTATGTGAAAGGTAGCACAGTGGGAGACAAGGAGAAGACAGTATGTGAAGCAGGTAAGGATATAGGGCATTGGTGTCTATATGTGAAAGGTAGCACAGTGGGAGACAAGGAGAAGACAGTATGTGAAGGAGGTAAGGATATAGGGCATTGGTGTATATATGTGAAAGGTAGCACAGTGGGAGAGAAGGAGAAGACAGTATGTGAAGCAGGTAAGGATAATGGCCATTGGTGTCTATATGTGAAAGGTAGAACAGTGGGATAGAAGGAGAAGACAGTATGTGAAGCATGTAAGGATATAGGGCATTGGAGTCTATATGTGAAAGGTAGCACAGTGGGAGAAAAGGAGAAGACAGTATATGAAGCAGGTAAGGATAAAGGCCATTGGTGTCTATATGTGAAAGGTAGAACAGTGGGAGAGAAGGCGAAGACAGTATGTGAAGCAGGTAAGGATATAGGGCATTGGTGTCAATATGTGAAAGGTGGCACAGTGGGAGACAAGGAGAAGACAGTATGTGAAGGAGGTAAGGATATAGGGCATTGGTGTCTATATGTGAAACGTAGCACAGTGGAGAGAAGGAGAAGACAGTATGTGAAGCAGGTAAGGATATAGGGCATTGGTGTCTATATGTGAAAGGTAACACAATGGGAGACAAGGAGAAGACAGTATGTGAAGCAGGTAAGGATATAGGGCATTGGTGTCTATATGTGAAAGGTAGCGCAGTGAGAGACAAGGAGAAGACAGTATGTGAAGCAGGTAAGGATATAGGGCATTGGTGTCTATATGTGAAAGGTAACACAATGGGAGACAAGGAGAAGACAGTATTTGAAGCAGGTAAGGATATATGGCATTGGTGCCTATATGTGAAATGTAGCACAGTGGGAGAGAAGGAGAAGACAGAATGTGAAGGATGTAAGGATATAGGGCATTGGTGAGTATATGTGAAACATAGCACAGTGGGAGTGAAGGAGAAGACAGTATGTAAAGCAGGTAAGGATATAGCGTATTGGTGTCTATATGTGAAACATAGCACAGTGGGAGAGAAGGGGAAGACAGTATGTGAAGCAAGTTAGGATATAAGGCATTGGTGTCTATATGTAAAACGTAGCACAGTGGGAGAGAAGGAGAAGACTGTATGTGATGCAGGTAAGGATATAGGGCATTGGTGTCTATATGTGAAACATAGCACAGTGGGAGAGAAGGAGAAGACAGTATGTGAAGCAGGCAAGGATATAGGGCATTGGTGTCTATATGTGAAAGGTAACAAAGTGGGAGACAAGGAGAAGACAGTATTTGAAGCAGGTAAGGATATAGGGCATTGGTGCCTATATGTGAAATGTAGCACAGTGGGAGAGAAGGAGAAGACAGTATGTGAAGCAGGTAAGGATAGAGGGCATTGATGTCTATATGTGAAACGTAGCACAGTGGGAGAGAAGGAGAACACAGAATGTGAAGGATGTAAGGATATAGGGCATTTTGAGTATATGTGAAACACAGCACATTGGGAGTGAAGGAGAAGACAGTATGTAAAGCAGGTAAGGATATAGCGCATTGGTGTCTATATGTGAAACATAGCACAGTAGGAGATAAGGAGAAGACTGTATGTGAAGCAGGTAAGGATATAGGGCATTGGTGTCTATATGTGAAACATAGCACAGTGGGAGAGAAGGAGAAGACAGTATGTGAAGCAGGCAAGGATGTACGGCATTGGTGTCTATATGTGAAAGGTAACAAAGTGGGAGACAAGGAGAAGACAGTATTTGAAGCAGGTAAGGATATAGGGCATTGGTGCCTATATGTGAAATGTAGCACAGTGGGAGAGAAGGAGAAGACAGAATGTGAAGGATGTAAGGATATAGGGCATTGGTGAGTATATGTGAAACATAGCACAGTGGGAGAGAAGGAGAAGACAGTATGTGTAGCAAGTAAGGCTATAAGGCATTGGTGTCTATATGTGAAACGTAGCACAGTGGGAGAGAAGGAGAAGACTGTATGTGAAGCAGGTAAGGATATAGGGCATTGGTGTCTATATGTGAAACATAGCACAGTGGGAGAGAAGGAGAAGACTGTATGTGAAGCAGGTAAGGATATAGGGCATTGGAGTCTATATATGAAAGGTAGCACAGTGGGATAAAAGGAGAAGACAGTATGTGAAGCAGGTAAGGCTATAGGGCATTGGTGTCTATATGTGAAAGGTAGCACAGTAGGAGACAATGAAAAGACAGTATGTGAAGCAGGTAAGGATATAAGGCATTGGTGTCTATATGTGAAAGGTAGCACAGTGGGAGACAAAGAGAAGACAGTATGTGAAGCAGGTAAGGATATAGGGCATTGGTGTATATATGTGAAAGGTAGCACAGTGGGAGACAAGGAGAAGACAGTATGTGAAGCAGGTAAGGATAAAGGGCATTGGTGTCTGTATGTGAAACATATCACAGTGGGAGAGAAGGAGAAGACAGTATGTGAAGCAGGTAAGGATATAGGCCATTGGTGTCTATATGTGAAAGGTAGCACAGTGTGAGACAAGGAAAAGACAGTATGTGAAGCAGGTAAGGATATAGGGCATTGGTGTATATATGTGAAAGGTAGCACAGTGGGAGACAAAGAGAAGACAGTATGTAAAGCAGGTAAGGATATTGGGCATTGGTGTCTATATGTGAATGGTAGCACAGTGGGAGAGAAGGAGAAGACAGTATGTGAAGCAGGAAAGGATATAGGGCATTGGTGTCTATATGTGAAATGTATCACAGTGGGAGAGAAGGAAAAGACAGTATCTGAAGCAGGTTAGGATATAGGGCATTGGTGTCTATTTGTGAAACGTAGCACAGTGGGAGAGAAGAAGAAGACAGTATGTGAAGCAGGTAAGGATATAGGGCATTGGTGTCTATATGTGAAAGGTAGCACAGTGGGAGAGGAGGAGAAGACAGTATGTGAAGGATGTAAGGATATAGGACATTGGTGTCTATATGTGAAACATAGCACAGTGGGAGAGAAGGAGAAGACAGTATGTGAAGCAGGTAAGGATATAGGGCATTGGTGTCTATATGTGAAACGTAGCACAGTGGGAGAGAAGGAGAAGACTGTATGTGAAGCAGGTAAGGATATAGGGCATTGGAGTCTATATGTGAAAGGTAGCACAGTGGGATAAAAGGAGAAGGCAGTATGTGAAGCAGGTAAGGCTATAGGGCATTGGTGTCTATATGTGAAAGGTAGCACAGTGGGAGAGAAGGAGAAGACAGCATGTGAAGCAGGTAAGGATAAAGGGCATTGGTGTCTGTATGTGAAACATATCACAGTGGGAGAGAAGGAGAAGACAGTATTTGAAGCAGGTAAGGATATAGGGCATTGGTGTCTATATGTGAAAGGTGGCACAGTGGAAGACAAGGAGAAGGCAGTATGTGAAGCAGGTAAGGATATAGGCCATTGGTGTCTATATGTGAAAGGTAGCACAGTGGGAGACAAGGAAAAGACAGTATGTGAAGCAGGTAAGGATATAAGGCATTGGTGTCTATATGTGAAAGGTAGCACAGTGGGAGACAAGGAGAAGACAGTATGTGAAGTAGGTAAGGATATAGGGCATTGGTGTATATATGTGAAAGGTAGCACGTTGGGAGACAAGGAGAAGACAGTATGTGAAGCAGGTAAGGATATAGGGCATTGGTGTCTATATGTAAAAGGCAGCACAGTGGGAGAGAAGGAGAAGACAGTATGTGAAGCAGGTAAGGATATAGGACATGGGTGTCTATATGTGAAAGGTAGCACAGTGGGAGACAAGGAAAAGACAGTATGTGAAGCAGGTAAGGATATAGGGCATTGATGTCTATATGTGAAAGGTAGCACAGTGGGAGACAAGGAGAAGACAGTATGTGAAGCAGGTAAGGATATAGGGCATTGGTGTATATATGTGAAAGGTAGTGCAGTGGGAGACAAGGAGAAGACAGTATGTGAAGCAAGTAAGGATATTGGGCATTGGTGTCTATATGTGAATGGTAGTGCAGTGGGAGAGAAGGAGAAGACAGTATGTGAAGCAGGTAAGTTTATAGGGCATTGTTGTCTTTATGTGAAATGTATCACAGTGGGAGAGAAGGAAAAGACAGTATCTGAAGCAGGTAAGGATATAGGGCATTGGTGTCTATATGTGAAAGGTAGTACAGTGGGAGAGAAGGAGAAGACAGTATGTGAAGCAGTAAGGATATAGGACATGGGTGTCTATATGTGAAAGGTAGCACAGTGGGAGAGAAGGAGAAGACAGTATGTGAAGCAGGTAAGGATATAGGGCATGGGTGTCTATATGTGAAAGGTAACACAGTGGGAGAGAAGGAGAAGACAGTATGTGAAGCAGGTAAGGATATAGGACATGGGTGTCTATATGTGAAAGGTAGCACAGTGGGAGAGAAGGAGAAGACAGTATGTGAAGCAGGTAAGATTATAGGGCATTGGTGTCTATATGTGAAAGGTAGCACAGTGGGAGAGATGGAGAAGACAGTATGTGAAGGAGGTAAGGATATAGGGCATTGGTGTGTATATGTGAAAGGTAGCAGAGTGGGAGAGAATGAGAAGACAGTATGTGAAGCAGGTAAGGATATAGGGCATTGGTGTCTATATGTAAAAGGTAGCACAGTGGGATATATGGAGAAGACAGCAATTTAAGCAGGTAAGGATATAGGGCATTGGTGTCTATATGTGAAACATAGAACAGTGTGAGAGGAGAAGACAGTATGTGAAGGAGGTATGGATATAGGGCATTGGTGTCTATATGTGAAAGGTAGCAGACTGGGAGAGAATGAGAAGACAGTATGTGAAGCAGGTAAAGATATAGGGCATTGGTGTCTATATGTGAAACGTAGAACAGTGGGAGAGAAGGAGAAGACAGCATGTGAATCAGGTAAAGATTTAGTGCATTTGTGTCTATATGTTTTTTTTTATCAAATGTTTATTTTATTTTTCCATAATAGAAAACAATGGATACAGAAAGACAGAGAACGTTGTGATTATGAACATTAAAATTAAACGTTGAATTATCACAAGTTGTTATGGACATGAAGACATTTTAACAATGGTACATAAAAAGGAAGGAAAAAAGATAAAGAAGGCATTGTAATCAATCTAACCAAAAACACTTATATAGAATATTTACAAAATAATGTGCTACCAGTCCTCTAAAGAGATATTAAGGAGAGGAAGAAAAAGAGAATTATTTGAGTTGGCAGTGGATCTCCAGTTAACAGGGGTAAGGATATGTATTTCCCTAAATGCTGAGATAGGGAATTATTCACTAAAAATTAAATCAATTAGATATTTCCATAATTTGCTAAAATAGGCTCTCTTCTTGGGACCATTTATAATGAACTTATGAGCAGAAATGTGTTTGCAAGCCATCTCTTTGAAACCCCTCCAACATAGTTTAGTGCGATCCATCCATTTGTTTGTGATGTATAATTTAATAAGGGAACAGAGAATAATTAAAATGTGGAGTTGTAGTTTAGGCAACTTAGAGGGGGGGATATGTAGAATGGCTGTTTCCCATGAAAGTGTGGAGTTATAGTATCCCATTCTCTGCAGATGGACTTTTAGAGAGCACCAGAGTTTATGAGAGTGGTTGCAGTACCACATAATGTGTAGTAAATCAGCTCTCGGATTGAGGCAACAAGTGCATGAGGGGGATAGATTGGGCTTAAATTTATTGAGTGTTACAGGAGTGTAGTAAGAGTTATTGTTCACCATCAGTTGGGTATATAAGAGTTTTTTGAAAAGGGAGAGTTCTAGAGTAGATTTTATAGCTGAGAGTTTTTGATCCTCTGTAATGGGGGAACCAAGGTTATCCCAATAGTTGGAGAAAAGGCAATTCGATTTGTATTATAAGTCATGCAATAGTTTGTAAGAGGATGAAATTGTTTTTTTAGGGCTCGAGATAGCAGAATGATTTCACCTAGTTTGTTGATTTCCTGAGGATTGGGAGAGAGATTGATAGGTTGTGAAAGTATAATCTCTCTTAGTTGCCGGAGAATAACTGTGTATTTGTTATTGGTCTCAAGAATTAAACGTAGCTCGGCAAGAGTTTTAGTCCTATATTTGAGGATATCCCATATATTAAGATCTTTGATGAGGGGGAATTCAGTGAGGTCAAACATTTTATTATTGATCTTGAGGTTTGGGTTATGATGTAGTGGTTGGAGAAGGGGTAAGATATTTTCAAGGTTGATGTCCTTAATCAGTTTTTGGAAAAGCCTGATCTTGTGTTTCAGGGTGTGAGCTAGTTGGTCATGGAAGAAGAGGATAGAAAGGGGATAGACTGTGGATTCATTTTGTTGGAGATAATATGATGATGCCAAATGTTCATCCAGGATGGATAGTGAATATGAGCTTTACTATTAAAATTTGAGATAGACCAGACCCTATTAGAACAGATGATCGTGTAGTAAAGTTGAAAATTTGGAAGGCCTAGCCCTCCTTTCTCCTTAGTGTAGATTAACATGGAGTAAGAGATCCTGACTGACTTAGGAAACCAGATGAACTTGGCTAGATCCTTGTTAATTTTGGAGAAGAAGTTATTAGGAACCATCATATCAGAAGCATTGAATTGATATAAGAGTCTGGGTAAAACATTCATTTTCACTATTGCTACTTTGGATAAGAATGCTAAGTTCAGGAGTTTCCATCTTTGTAGATCTTGATGTATACTAGACCATGTTTTTAGTAGGTTATTTTGAAGCATGGAGGCTTGGTTATGTTCAAAGTGAATACCAAGATATTTAAGGTTATATGTTATTTGGAAGGGAGACTCAGGAAAAAAGAAAGATTTGTGGACATTAGGATTGATTGGGAAAATATGTGATTTTTTATTATTAATTTGGTATTCTGAGGCAATAGAGAAGTTCCTGACAGCGTTTATAATTTTAGGTAAATCTGAATTGGGAAATTGAAAGTATAAATTTAGGTCATCGGCGAAAGCCGATAATGCTACTTGAGTATTTAAGATTTTAGGGATAGAGTGGTGTGAATTTTGGGTGATATATAAAAAAAAGGGCTCAATAAAAATGTTAAAAAGAAAGGGGGAAAGTGGGCACCCCTGCCTTGTTCCGTTGGTGATCAGTATTGTGCTGGAGCTCTGTTTGTTTACGTATAGGTATGTGTGTGAGTTTATATAAAGTATTCTGATCATATCAGAGAAGGTTTTGGGTATATTAAAGTGAGATAGGGTAGTAAACAAAAAGTCCCAGTTAACTCTGTCAAAAGCTTTTGAGGCATCCAAGGTCAAGGCGTATATCGGATTTTTAACTTTTTTTGTAAATTGTATTAGGGAATCCAACATTAAGGTATTGTCCCATGTGTGTCTGTTGCTCATAAAACCAGCTTGGTCAGGGGATATTAAGGATGGGAGTATCTTTTGGAGTCTATTAGCTAAAATAGCAGCAAAGATTTTAATGTCAATGTTTATTAATGAGATAGGTCTATAATTGTGAGGGTCTGCTTTATCTTGTTTGTTTTTTTAATATCAAGATAGTTTCTGAATTGTTCCAATGTAAGTCAGTAATACCCTTCTTTATAATGAAGTTGAAGACTTTCAATAGAATAGAGGAAATTTTTGAGCTAAAAACTTTGAAGAAGTTAGTGGTAAAGCCATCTGGGCCCGGGGATTTGCCTACTTTAAGGTTATTTATGACGTTTTGAATCTCTTGAATATCGAGCGGGGCAGATAAAAGGGAGGTTTGGTTTGACTTAAGAGAAGGAAATTTGATGGAGTTGAGAAAGGTCTCCATCTGTGGTTTAAAAGTGTTGCATTCATTTCTTCTGTAAATATCTGAATATAGTTCATAAAATAGTTGAATTATTTCAGTATCTGATTTGTAAATTTTACCCTGGTAATGGAGAGTGGAAATTCTAGGAGCACCATTATTGTTTTTTAGTATTCTTGCCAGGGTTCTTGAGGGAATTTGCGCCCATTCAGAGTAGGTTGCTATAAATTTTTGTTCCTGCAGGGAGTAGTTATGTGTGTGAAGTTCAAGTAAATCTTTACGTGTTGCATTGATCAGTTCGTCTATTTTTGGGTCGGGGTATAGTCTCTGTCTTTTTTCTAAAGAAGAAAGTTTTAAGGTCAAATTATGAGTTTTTTAAGAAAGGAAGCTTTATTAATCAAAAATCCTCTTAATTCAGCTTTGCAAGCCGCCCATTGGATGTCTGGTGGAATTTGAGACTTTTTAAGATTAATGTCTAGGTCAGATAGCATGTCATTGATTTTATTTAGTATGTCCTTGTTATTTAGTAAGTTATTGTTAAGGGTCCAGTTAGCGAAAATGAAGGTAAGGGGCATAAATCTAATTTTGAGGGAGATTTTTGCATGATCTGAAAGAAATCGGGGTTCAATATTGAAAGCATTTTTAAATTTAGAGAGAGGGTCTGAGATTAAAAAGAAGTCTAGACGTGACCAGGATTTATGGCAGTTAGAGCAGAAAGTATATAAGTTCTCTTTGGTCGAGATATTACTAAAAGCAATAGCATAAATAAGATTAAAGTCTGAGATAAGTTCCTCTAGGGCTATAGAAGCTTGGAAATTATATGAGGAAGAGTTACTGGTGCGATCTAAGCTAGGATCTATTCCAGCATTCCAGTCCCCACCTATTATGAATAAGTAGTTTTGGAATGAATTTAGTATGTTATAGATTTCTAAAATGAAGGTTTGTTGTTGAGAGCATGGTCCATATAAATTCAAAAAAAGAACTGGTTTGGATGAGTCTGGGAGCATAGATGTAAAATAACACCATCTACCATTTTTATCAGATTTAAACTCATTAATAGCTTCCTGGAATTGTTTCTTAATTATAATGGCCACTCCCTTAGAATTGGAGCTATCGCCGGCATTTATTATAGTCCTAATCCATTTTCTGTTGTTTTCTTTCTCCCATTCTTCCTTAGACAGGTGTGTTTCCTGTAAAAAACAGATATTGGCCTGGGATTTAAAAACAAGGTGGAGTAGCAATTTTTTCTTAGCAGTATTTTGTAAGCCTTTAATATTCCAAGAGTCAACAGACCAACTCATGCAAGTTAACAGTTAGCAGGGAAGAAGGAAACATTATATATTTGGATATTTAGTAGTAAATATGGAAAGGTTAGTGAGTATTGGAGAGAATCTGCAGTATAATTGAAGTAGAGAGGGGGACTGGAGAACCACGTCAAAACTGAATTTGTAAAAAAATTTAAATATAAAGGTAAAGGTAGCAAAGTACTCCTTCTGACTCACCCCGGTGCCTACCCACCCAAACCCCTTAGGTGAAGAAGTACAAAACCAAACATATAATAAACAGAACATTTCTATATATATATATATGTACAAAAAAAGTCTCATCCAAAAGATCATCAGACTAGATCCCTACTACAATGCACAGAGAGCGTCCATAAATGAAAAGTAATCCTAATAGTATACCAGATTGCTATGACAAGATGAAATTTACATATATTTACAAGCCTGTTCACTTAATCTTAACGCGCATGATAAATGGGGGTCTATGAAACCCATAGAAAACAGTTTTTATACAATTAAGAACAACTCTTATAAGATCACAAACAAAACAAATAGTGTGGAAGACTGTTACAAAAACAAAACCTCATGGAGCTTATTATATACAGAGAAGTGTAACTGGTATATACATCAGTGTAGCAGAAGTTGTAAAAGTTTAATAAACTGAACATTTTAAACATTTGTAATAGAGTTGAGCAAAAAGATATCAGAACAGATTTAAATCCATAAATCTTGTTACTTTTCTGTACCCCTCCTATCCAACTGTGTTAAACATTTACTAGGTGTAAGGACTTCAGACTGATATTTGAGTAAGCTTTGCACCCCCTTCTCAATTGTTTTCTGCATGCTTGATTATATCATTACCTCACTTTGCAGCCTTATGTCTGTTTCTGTGGCCACATTACCACTGCTGGCATCTTACACAAGAATACTTCCCTTAATTCCCATCACAAGATATTTATCTGCATATCTGTAATCTTCAGCATATCAATGTTGCAATATGTGTAAGTGGTTTCACACTGGCTACCCTAGATGCTTGTGACCATTTAGTGTTTACTACAGCTGTTCGGACTTTGCTGTGACCGTGAGTTTATCTAACACAATCTCCCTACAGCATCCTACTGTAATTGTACTAAGCAGTTCCTTATTACATACGTTGGGCTGCTATCTGCATTATGTTGGTTTAGCGTGTATTTATTTAAGCATGTTGATCACAAAATTATTTACCTTTTAAAAAAGGAGGTTTATCAGACTGAGACAACCCCCGCTCAGCGTAACCAGAGTGTCCCTGTTACAGGAAATGATTTTTGAGCTGATATGTTCAGGCAGGTTCTTAAAATTGTATGCAGGAACTGCATACTGCACAAAGCACTGTAAGCGATTAGTAGAGGTCGAACCTGATGTGCGTGCACTCCTGAGAGTCCCCAGCTGAAGATATCCTACTGGAAACCTCGCATTGAACACAAGTTCCTTGCTTGACACGTGTACCTGCTCTAAAAAGGAAAAAAACATTTAAATATCTTTAACAATAATAAGGGAATTATATTGGTGCTGAGTTAGTGAGCAGAATTGTTCTTAAAACAACCGGTAAGTAGACAGAGTTTATAGGAAGTTCATCAGCTAAAGCGCTAGTACTAGTATTTTTTTTAAGATTCAGGAACCTTGTTGAATGCTTTAAGGAAAGCTTCTCTTGCTTAGCTTTGGGAGGCTGCTGTGAATTTAATGTCATTTTTGAAGAAGATCAGGGTGTTTGGGAAGCGCATTTGGAATCTGATATTCCTTCTGATAAGGTCAGAACAAAACGGAGCTAGTTTTTGTCTGTTCTCCTTGATAGAAAGGGGTAAATCTTGAGAGAAGGTTATTTTGTGATTGTTCCACATGAAGGTTTTTTGTTTTTTCGCCGAGTACAGTATCTTTTGGGCAATCTGATAATTAAGTAACTTTGTGTAAATTTGGCGAGGTGCTGAGGCGTCTTGAAGTTTATGTAGCGCACGATGGGCTCTCTCAATAATTATTTCAAGATTATCTCCATCTGAGTGTAGTAGTGATTCAAATATCTGTTTTGTAACATTAAGTAAGCCTTGGCTATCATAGTTCTCAGGAAGACCTCTGATTAAGATATTGTTACGTCTACTTCTAGCCTCGAGGTCTGTTAGTTTTATCTGTAGATCTGATATAGAAGCTGTTTTGGCGCGCAGATCATCAGATAAGGACTGTATTTGAAACTCATTAGTTTGTGTTTTTTGTTCAAGTGTGTCTACTCTGTCAAGAATTTGATTGATAGATTTTCCTAGAGTAGAAAGTTGTTCTGAAAAACTTTGTATGGCAGAATGAATGGGTTGGAGGGCCTGTTTCAGCTCATCCATGTGGAAGTTGGAATCCTCTTTGGTATTAGTGTTGCTTTTAATAGGCTCCACATTTTGTTTATTTGTTCTCTGTCTTTTTGAAAGTCCCTCTTTTTCTGGTGAAAATATTGCTGAAGATTTGGCTTTTGTTGTTTGTGTATCCATTGTAGTAGGATCATTTGTCATTTTTATCTGTTTAGCCAAGTGGAGTTAGGAGTACTTCAAGTGGAGTGGAAAAGCTGTAAAAGTTGAAAAGTTGTTTTTGAATCTTGCTGGCTGCAGAGGTGATGAAAATTCCGAAGTGATGAAGGTAAAATAGCTCTTTTCGAGGTATTTAGAATCCTAGAGGGTGTAGTTGAGGTAGGGAGCTCTGTGCATAAGCTGTATACTAGACAACCACCATTTTGGAATCCCCGCATTTGTGTCTATATGTGAAAGGTAGCACAGTGG